>NC_141787.1:3128718-3447987 GCF_054643075.1 Acanthaster planci
GATTGGTTACGGTGCATGGTTGAAATTTTCCAAGAAAAAAATATGCCCTTGTTACAAAGCATTGTAATTTACATGTAGGTAAACTGGTTCTTGGTGCAACAAAGTGAATGTCTATTGAATCCAAATGACTTTTGGAATCCTCCGAATTTCAGTATTTGCCAAAGACTGAATGAACATTTTTGCTTCATTGATGATCACACGTGAATCAAAAATACATTGTACCAAATGATGTATGTACCCAACTACATGGGCATAACCCATTTTATGTGGCGTCAGGGCCATGCAGGTACATAATTGGTTAACTAGTTTATCGGTCCATTTTAGTTACGGTCATACGGTTGAAATTTTCAGAATCACATCTGCAAGTTCTTAGGGCTGAGTCAACTCGAAAAATTCACTATTCACTATATTAATGCCATCAAACTCTTCATATTTGTGCCAAAGTACTTCTTTGTACTTAAACTGTCAAGACATTCATAATGGTGAAAAAAATCCAGTGGAAAAAAATTTGGTGAAGCGACAAAAACTATTCTCCAGTAGTAAAACATTTTGGCAGTGCAGCCTGCCCTGCCAAAACCCCTGCGGAGAACACTGATCACAACATAGCTAACCACATGATGTGACCAACTATTAAAAAAAAGGGAATAACTTCTCAAGGAAAATGCTCATATTTTCTACTCTAGTCTTTGAAAATGACCAAATGACAAGGGCATATTGAATCAATCTTGTCAAACACAAATGATTTAAAGACCTTCCAACACAATCTGCCAAGGCAGGGGAAAGGCCAAACTGAGGTAGACAGCCAGTGAATTATATCAATGGCATCAGGGTAATCACCTGAGGTTATTAAGACTGCTGAAGAATTAACATGAAGTAACATGATATTTCGACTCTGAATTCTACAAGAAGTTGAGAAGCAATTGGAATAATGAAGGCACTGAATTATGGAGTGAGAATTCTTTTGGACACAAAATCTTTAGTCAGCTTTGTTTTCATTTGTTTTAACAGCTTGCTCATCGTGCCAACCAGGATCTGGAAGCAGCAGTTAAGATGGCTGATAGATTGAACCAGTCATCACACAAAATGCTGGAAACTGTTTGTAGTGACATCACTCAGTCACAGTTCCTTTAATCACTTCTGGGTTGTCATACTGACCATTCATGTAGTTCCTAAATCAAACGTGGAGAAACTGAACCTAGGACACGGTATCTAAATGGGTCTTTACTGTAGGCTTTTTTGGAATAAGGAATTCCACATTTGAATTAAAACAAGTGCTACAACATGGCTGAAAAGCCTGTACATGTATTTAAATTTGTATGGGCTTTATGAACATCATCTGGAGGTGTGAATGAAATAACAATGAATGACAGTACCTACAATTTTTTCTTCCACCCTCACATCCATTTTTCTCATTAATATCAGCAAAATATGCACTGTGCATACTACAGTCAGTAATGTACGTGCACTTTGCACACTTATGCTCACTTGTGCCTGATTTCTAATTGGAGATTAATACACTTCACTTGATTTGAATGAACAAATCTGAAAACTTGTTAAAGCCACTGAACAACTCGACACTGTCGCATTAAAATTTAGTTTGAAAACAAATTAAGAGGTAGTTGTATGGTACCAAAAGCAAGTGTTAAGAATTAAGTGTAATTTTGTATTTGAAACTTAATGCTCTACATATGCATACTTTTGATAAAATTGTCATATTAAAAACAAATTTAATTTCAGCTGTATGTCGTTTTTAATTGAGAAAATTTAAGTTCTTGCATTGATGAACATGTGAGTTGTCCTACCTTCATTTTCTTTACTGTAGAAATAACAAACCAAAAGATAATTCCCTCTTTCCCCTGCCTTTTTTGAAAAACTCACTCAATCTGTTTACTCATTAATTGAAGACATCTAATCTGAGATGTCTTGAAACACTTGTGTCCATGCATGTTGCCATGAATTAGGACTTTTGATTTGAATACATTTGAAATTGAACAATTTCCCTGCTTAAATATGAAAACAAAGAACATCTTGTAAATTTCAAGATAAACTTCTTTTTCAACATTTCCCTTGTACATCTTGCAGGTATACTGTCTGTATAAATGGTAAACTAGGGTATGAACGTATTGTATTATAACCACCTTACAACATTTTGAAGTTTATTTTTTTTAAGTGTCAAAGCTGTGGCCTTCTGCGTTACATGTAAGTACCATTTTAACAATGTTTTCCTAATATATTTCTTTATAAGCTCTCCTGTGTGCCTTTATACATAAATATTAGAACTTCCTACATGTATGTGGACCAATTTGAAAAACAGTATTAAAGCCCAAGTGCATCAATGTTAACGTACATAATGGGTATATTATGCTGCATTTGGACAAATCACTGATGGCAAATTTCTAAGCAATTACCACCACATTACCTTTCACCTGTATTTTGGGGTTGCTCAGATACGGCAGTTTATTGTGTTTATATATGTACAAAACAGATGAAAAGGTGGATTTTGTGTTTATATATGTACAAAACAGATGAAAAGGTGCTTTTTCAGTTTTTCTGCACGTAGATAATTATCAGAGTAAACTCGAATATATTGTAGAGAATAAGTTTACATAAATACATGCACAATAAGTGATCATATGTAGCTTCTGTTGAATTTCTAAAGCTACCTGAGCATACTCAACAACTTTTTTAAAGGCCTGCTGCATTCAATTATTTTGTCCAATAAGTATTGCAAAAATGCACCGTCGTGTCTTCATTAGCCTTATTTTTAGCTTTTGTTTCACTCTGTCAAAGGGTATTTTGCTGCCTTTTTGGTGTCATACTAATAAAGATTTCCATATTCATGAGCAAACCTGTAATGTCACCCCACGAAAAAAGCATCAATGTTACATTGGTTTGTACACCCAAAAGTCCCACATTTTGTAAATTTTGCAAGGCTGAATTTTCCTGTCTTTGCTGATTCATCCTTGATTATGTGCAAAGCAGTAAACAATCCCTTTCTCTGATATGTTTTCAGTGAGGAAATTCTGGGTTCACTATCTGAACAAATAAAACCTATGCACTGAACAATGTATACCTTCCTGAATGACATTATAGCAACAGCTCCCTCAGTTGTCCTGGAAAGCATGGATAATGTCCAGTGTTTAAAAAGTGCATTTTTCAATGCATTTAACCAAAAAGGAATGTAAAAGAGTTTTCATACACTGAACAAGGGTATAAAGTTGAAGAAAAATTGAGTTTAAAACAATTCATTACAACTACATGGTAAGTATAAAGCTTACAC
This sequence comes from Acanthaster planci, assembly GCF_054643075.1. Taxonomy (NCBI): domain Eukaryota; kingdom Metazoa; phylum Echinodermata; class Asteroidea; order Valvatida; family Acanthasteridae; genus Acanthaster; species Acanthaster planci. The sequence continues at coordinate 3,131,999 of NC_141787.1, forward strand.
CATACCCTCTTGTAAGGGTGTAAAACTGTTGACATAAAATTGGTCAAAACAAGGTTAACCAGCTGAGGGATCAGAAAACGTAATAGTTTGGTTGGACCATTAACAGGCCACATGTATGAAATGCCATAAACAAATTAACAATGTTTAGCTAACATTTGATTTTTTTAGTGTACATTTCCTGTTAGTGCATATGTGTACATTGTATGTTTAACATTGTTGCATACACACTATGAAAATTAATTTCTGAGACATGCGATTCATTTTTCAGAACAGCCCTTGAGTAAAGTTCTGTGACTGATTTCAGTCATAAGCAATGTAAATACTTGGGTGTTTAAACTTTCATAGTTTACATTAAAAAACTTTTATTCTCCTCAGCGTTGTCTTGTTTAATCTCAGTGACCATTTTAAATTTTTAACATGTCTAAGTTGGGTCAATTTGTATATCAATGTTTTGTATTGAACTAAAATGTTTTTTGTTTTGACATAGAACAATCCTGATTTTGAAATAAAATTGTGTATTTTTCATCAAAGTGTGTCCAAAAAGTGTTCAATTTGAAAGTTGTTTCAACCACATGTAACTATTCTGTACACTATTAGAAGGCTTGCCTCAGACCATCCTGACTACAATTCCTTGCAGGACTTTGGTACACTGCACAGGTGCAGGAATTTGGTACACTGCACAGGTGCAGGAATTTGGTACACTGCACAGGTGTTTTCTTCCATACTTTTAAAAAGCACCACCAGTTATTAGAATTTCAGAAAGGATCTTGCTAATTCTCATCATTTTCTTGCTCTAGGAATTCATGCATCTGAAACCATTTGCGTTGCCAATGCCAGAACATCAGGTGCCCCTCCCCACTTGAAACCTTTGATCACAATGTTGGTCTGTTAATTCCCCTCACCCTTGCATCCTTGATACAAACGTAAAGCTTATAGTTTCACATATTCCTTGGTGCCTGGAGAGCACATATATCCTTTTATTGCACTGTGAAAATCCAACATGTCAATAAAAGAGAGTGGAAGTAGTCGCTACAAATAAAGAGATTGCAATGTTAACAGTAACAGTTACAAGTACAAACTGTAAGAGGTCTGTTGCCCGCACTGAAACTCCAAAACATTTTCCCATTGGAAATGGCAAAACTTGGGTTGTTTGAAAATTGTGACCAAAAGAAAGTTGCACTACAGTGCCCATCACCCTCATCCGTCTTTTTAATACTGCTATTTGATTCGCTTGAATTTTCCCAGTAACAAATTCAGAAACAGGTAGTCCTTTCAACTATATTCCTCCAAAAAGCATTGAAGAGTGCAAGGTTGAATCAAATCAATTCCAAGTGTATGTGTTTTTATAAATAGACAGTAATGTTCAGGTCTCTCCTTCAGTGCTATTTATTGCTGTGCTTGCCAGCATGCAGGCAATGCACTTCTTGATCAATTTAATTCACCATAAAATATGCCAAATTTTCAACCAAGTGTACTCAACCAGTTGTATATCAACCATAGCATTTTTACCTTACTTTTTACTTTCACTTTTTTATTATTCCAAATTTCTACAAATTAGTTGATTCACATCACTCTGTGTTAATTTTAATCCGAATTCTAAACACATTCAAAATTATGCAGTTTTCAGAAGTGTGGAAACTGAGATATATAGCTTAATAGCAATTATATATGGCCCATCTTCAGAACGTCTAAAGCCATTGATATGGTGGCACCTAGTCCTACGAAGAAGCCGAGTGCACGTGATGGTTGCGGGAGTGGTGTCAAGTAGGCCACCGTATGGAAGAAACGAGAAATAACGAAGATCCGGAAATGCCAGGTAGCTGCAGACACGGTTGGATCCGTCAGAACATATAACAGGCCCACTATCAGAAACGGCGGGATGTTTTCCATGTCATTACGGTGGCATCTGTGAGTAGAATTTAATGAAACCGGATAGAGAAAACGAGGCTAGATTAATGATTCGGGTCCCTTAGGACCATCAATCTGTAGAACAGTTAAGACATGAAGCATTCAATGGTTCGTGTATTTGTATGTACATGTAGTAATGACTGTGACGTCATGTTTACTCATTTTTCTTTCATCTGTGGTTTGCTAATGAAAGATTCAAGAGCTATCAACCAAAAAATGACATTTCATAGGCGACGCAACTATACGGCATGGCATTGGGCCATCGTGTCGTGCCACGGCCACACTGTGCAGTGTTTCCGCCACGCACGTACGGCAGACCTGACGGCCGGGGTTGTCAAAAATCATCGCCCAACTCCTTGAACAAGGCTAGGTGATTATACCACCGATTTTGGCAGTCATTTCAAAAGCCTACATTTATATCCGCGAGTATTTCGGTGTCAAATTCACATTGCTTATAGTGTGTGGAATCATGGAGGTAGTGGAATTAAGTAACCACACGAAGCTGTGGTTTCAAAATCGCGCAATTTTCGGAGCGGCATACTACTAGTACATACTACGACTAGTAAGTCACACGTCGCCGGTGGCGTTACGCTGTCTTCTTGTCCTCCTCCATTTGACTAAAAGTCGCTCCTTTCGTCGTTCTTCGCGTCGCATCGCCTTACATCGCATTGTGCGTTGTGTTGTGCATCGCTTTGCGTGTTACGTCGCTCAAGGCACGACGCGATGCACGCATGACGCCCATTGGTCGAGTTCGGGCGGCCTGTCTTGAAACGGGTTTCTTGTTCTCGCGCTCGAACTGTCGGCAGGAACACGACTCAAGAACACTGTTCCCGGAACAGGATGCACGCACCACCTCCTCGTCAGGGTTTTACTGGAACACACCGGAAAACTCTTGAGTTTTTTATTTTTGAACAGCCGCAAACAATATCGAGATGGCTCACAAAGCCGTGGACAATGGGAAATTGTACAAAATTAACAATAATAATTTTCCATAGCGAAGAATTGAATGTTCCTTTTTAAATAGAAAAGAATTCAGCCCAGGTTTCCAAAGTTCACTCTGAAAGAACGTACATGGATGCCGCCATGATGCATGTAATAACCGCTTGTACGTTCCCAGTGTTCGAGCGGCCGACTAACGAACAACAAATCGAGCGGTTCGTGAACATAGGAGAACAAGCCGCCCCAACTCAGCCTTTCGTGAACTACTGTGTTGGCCATGTGCTGATAGAGGGCACCTTTAATAGTTCCATCCCATTTGCTTGAAAATTTTCAGAGTACCAAAGTGAATACATTACGCTCACAGTTACGTCTGTAAAAGCTATTAGCGCTCCATTTGTTTGCACTACACTTTCTGGGTGCATTCGCGCGGTTACTCTTCTTAACACGAGTAGGATGCATGCACATTACACTCGGGTACTCCAGCCATTCGTGCGCGCAGGAGTACTCGTGTTTGTAGCTCGCTCAAACGCACCCTCTGGTTCAAAATGACGTCACACCTGGACATCGGGACCCGAGAAGTTTCTGGGCTTTTCTCAGTGACAGTCCCATGTTTGAGACCTGCACCTTGGTGGGCTGGTAGTCACAGCAACATGACTCCCTGTGGGATAACCTAAACCCTAAATTTCCGTTGGCTTTAGAGTTCATGCCAATTTGGGTAATCTTTTAGACGTCATGGTAAGAGAATTTAAAGCCATCACTCATTAATAGTATGTCCTCTGTCTTTCTTTAGGTTTTTTTTTCTTGGCTTCTTTTTGGTTACAATTTCATTGCTGATTGACACCTGGGAATAAATCGAAGGGAATCAAGCCACAGTCGTCTCGAGTCCATTTTTTGCCTGGTTTTGCGCCTCCTATCCTCCTTAATTGGCGGACGGATCTCCACCCTCCTGACAACTGCAGAAGGACTGGACCGCTACAATAAGTAGAGCTAGAGGTGACGCCAGGGTGCGTGGCTGTAACGGTCAGTCAGCATCGATTCTCGAGCGGGCAGCTCCAGGGAACAACTCCTTGTCCGTTCGTGAGTACAGAAGCGTATAAGGGCCACTTGCAATTTTTGAGTTTCTATCTTGCCGCGGCGAGTTTAGCCTTTCGTCAAGGCCTTCGCGGCTGTGTTTATGTGTAACTACAAAGCGGCTGGACCAGAGACTACATGCACGAGTGGCGCAGCCACGAGGCCTTTCAGTCTAACTTGTCAGGAATTTCTTATGTGTTTCAGTATGTTGGGGTAGCAAAAATCCCAACCAATCCTAATCGAGGGGGTCAGCACACATTAACCCTTTTTTGCAAATTGAAAGTATACGAAAGATGGCGAGCGTGCCAACTGTGTCGGCGGCCGTGAGTGCAGATCAATTGTCTGAGCAGTATTTGTTCTGTTCAGTTCATTCATTTTATTTCCACTTATTCCTGTCAAAACAGTGAATCCATTAGCACGTTTAAATAAAGCAAGTACTCGATAGTAAGTGGAGGAGGTCTCTAAAAAGCAGGGCTTGTAAACCGGGGACCCCCTGGGGATTGTGTGCATATAGATTGTGCTCATTACATTTACATGATAGTTATTACAAAAGAAGTACACAATATTTTGGACATTTCTTTAGAATACGCTGCAGCTGGAAAACTTCACCTTGCCGAGTTTATACCGTTGCATCGTTAGGCTATTGAGGCATCTGTACGCGGGCGTGACGGGATATGGTAAGAGCTCCATATTTCAAGCACTGCCGTTTTGCTTTATCCATTCAGCCTTGATGAACTACTTGCTGGTGTTATTCTAACGTCAGAACCCTCCCCCACCAACAAGCATCATAGCTGTCATCTCACCGCTTATTGTCTACCCTCATTGAAAAACCAGATAGCCGCGTCTGTACCAAGAATTTTGTGAACTGTCCGGGTTATATCGGTCGGAATACTCCCAAATTACGAAGCAGGGTCGAACAGAATGGAACATGTTTTGATAAATGGAAAGCATTTTTTAATTGAGCGTGTTTTAAAGCGAATGTCATTTTTTAAAAGTTCGTATTTGAGAAATTTGGAGTAGATTTTTCAAAAGCAGAATGATATTTTAAGGATTTAATAGATTTTTTCTAGATTCCAAGAAATTTTCAAAACCGTAAATTTGTACAAAGCCAAAATTGTTCAAGATTGAAACGAATTGTTAAAGTCGAAACTTTTTTCAGATTTAAATGCTTTCTCAGATCAGATGATTTCTCAATTCAGATGATTTCTTAATTCAGATAAAATGAGATTTCCGTAAAATACATAAGCCGCTACGTTGTAAAAAATGTCTAAATTTCGACAAAAATGTTTACATGGTACAGGTTTTGTTCTATTTTTAAAGAATGACGAACTTTAAAAATTCATTCAATCCTAGAGATTACGTTGAGAATATAAAAATTCACTCACTTTTTAAAAATTCACTCGATTCGGAATCTAAAAAAAAGAAATGAGATCCTTAAGATTTTGTTCGGTTTTAGAAATATAGCCTAAACTTCTAAAATACAAACTTTTAAAAATGACATTTGCTTAAAACACATTAGATTTAAAACTAAAATGCATTCTGTTTATCAAAAATACGTCCCAATTTTTCGACCCTAATGCTACTTTGTAGTGGATGGTGTACTCCGACCGGTATACCACGGACATTCTTGGTAGGCCTACAGACGAAGCCGGAAATGCCCAAACATTACCGATACCATCCAAATGGCCTTTTTCTTCTCCCTTTACTCATTTGGCTACCAATTTTATTCATTTTAATCTTTGTAACAATTTTCACAATTTTGAGCAGTATTAAAGAAGAAGTGTTGACGTTAAACTGAATTTAATATGGACAGGAAAGTTCTGAATAGTTCGACTATTCCCGGAAATCTGGAGGAGTGTTCGTCACATGGACATTTGGCGATACAAGGCTCCTGATAAGAAGAGTAGTCAGAATCATTGGGTATGGTATCCAGATTGAGTCTTAATATGCAGCGATTTGAGCTAGTGTTTAGCTAACTCGCTAAGTAACGAGATAGTAACGAGAGTTACGAAATAGTAACTCAAACATTTGTTTCTGCAAGTGGCCATTATACGCCTCCGTACGTGAGTATAGCTCCCGAATAGTTTAGATTTGGACGAGTTGTACTCTTATTATAATTTTTCTTATGATGAACACCCCTTCAAGTAATATCCAGCCTCGCTAGCAACAGAAGTTGTTCATTGTAAATATGGAGACTGTGGAGATAATACTTCAGAATAAATCAGTTGTGTGTAAGTGTAAGTCAATCCAATGGCTCTCTATCATTCTTTTTGATAACGGCTCCCTGTCCTAAGGAAGACGTTACAATTCTTTTAGGGTTTACTGTTTCAATTCAAAATTGATGGTTTGCAGTCTAGGAAAAGACATCTTTCAGGGTTTTAACTGTTTCAATTCAACTTGATTATTGCGCCCTCCAGAGAGAAAGTCTGGAAGCGGGTAAGCAAATGATTAGTCTATTTTCTACGCAAAAATCAGCCAGGTACGAGACCCACTTTTAAATTACACCATTGGCGTTTATCGTGACCTTTATTTTCACGCTGTAACGCGGCCTCCGGTCGAGTTAAACTCAAATAGCCGAAACCATACACAGTTTACAAGCGTGGATAATTGCCAATAACTCTGTTATAAATGTGCCCTGAAGCTCGGAAAACTTTTAAACACCAATATATTCCGCGAGCCAGTTCTGGGTATTGCTCGATGTATAATTTAGTAGTTATGAGACGTATGATATGCTTTTTTACCCTCGTGTGGCGATTGTTCGATCTTAAAACTCTGAGTCCCTACCACAGAAATTATTTCTCAACCTGATTCATTGATGTTATCTCGCTTTTGTATTATTATTACCTTTTTCCGCGTTCTATATCCTCGTCCTTTCGGAAGGCTTTCTCTTTATCGCCACGCACATCTTCGGGGTTTTCAACAACCTGTTGTAACATTTTGGATGGCAAAGATCAGGATTTTTTCACTGTCACGTAATCTTTGTTTATATATATATTTTTTCTGAACATAATTTCGGTATTAGCAAATATTGGGGTTACATGTAGTTTCAAATTGTTCATTTTTTTGTAATCTTGTTATCATTTCCGTCATATATTTTCAACGGGAGAATTGTAAGTAATGGTGGCTTAAGGATGCAGTTGTGATGGGATACAAACACAAACCCGTCCAGTCTCCTTCGGATTATTTTCTGTCTGAGAACCTAATTGCTATGTGCGCATGAGATGTCCTTGCGCTTTTCTCAAGCTTGTGCTCGGTTTACCATGTTTCTGTGGTCCATATACTTGTCACGTCAATCACTGGCTTGGTTAGTCTCCGTCTTGTATAATTACGATGTTACATGCGAGACTGAGATTCAAAATTGGATTTCGCGAATTCGAAGACAACAAAGATCAGAAACTCTTGTTGCTGTGTGTAAATTACCCGCGCAGAAGTAAAGCAAATGTGTTACATACATGACACTAATGGTACTAACCTTTCGCCTCAATCTGTATTGGGAAACATACAGTGACATGAACATCATTTTCAGAGTGACGGCGGTAGCGTACCACGCAAAGAGGCAAAATACCTCATGTTCGAAAGACAGGAACGAGGCCATCTTGGTCGAGACTCGAACTGCCGGTGCCCTTTTACCCCTTCATAGAATACAACAATGCCTGTATATATAGCTTGCCACTATCGTTAAGTTTAAACACCACACTATTATCATTGCACCATGACCTACATGAAAGATGATGACCGAAAGATATCCAAATAAGGTTACTTTATATATTTCATGTATTTTTTATGAATTGTTCACACAATAAAGTAGGGCAGGGTGAATAACAATGACAGATTTTGCAAACGTTTGCAGCTCTTTGGAAGTTTTTTTAAAGCCCAGTTGGGCGAAGAGTTTAATCCGACCCGGATCTGACATAATTCCAACTTACTTTAATAAGAACGTGACAGGCAACTTAACGTGTCACTAACTTCATTTTTTTTCTATGCGACAAGACAGCAAAGAATTCAGGCATGGACAACACAAGTTTACTTTGTGTACCGCCAGAGCAGTTTATCGTCTGACGACTTAACATTTCAATTAACACTTGTTTTTCCGGTTGTTGCGATCCACGAAAAGCACTGTTATATATCCAACGCCCTCGGACCGCTGCGATCCGCGGAGGCCGAGGCTTCATTTCATGAACAGTTCGATCCGAGTCGTGCACCATTGTTTTGTCTCCAGTCCTTGCAACCCACAAAACACAATTACACTTCCATCAAAGCCTGCTTTTCGGCATCACTCGTGCCGTGAAGAACAAACGTTTGTACTGCACGACTGTTAACAACTCAAACTCCAGGATATAAAAATATCCAGCTAAAATTATCCAAACAGCTGGTATCATGGTTGCCATGGGTGACGAGTCCTCTAAACCACAAATTTCTTGAGATTAATTTACAAGCAAAGTCAATAGTAGCTATATCCAGTGACGAAAGCCGGGTATTGTGACTGCATGATATTCGTGTGTAAAAGACTGTTTCCCGACAATCGCTTACAACCCTCAGGAATGCTTGTTGTGTTAATTAAATTTGGGGGATGTTACCGGTTGGATCCAAATAAACCCTAGGCATATGACGGCGTACAAAATGAAATTCCGCTATATGGTCATTTGTGACCGCCGCTAAATACCCTAGGCATAGGGACTGGGTGCATTTAGTAATATATACGTATTATATTAGTGGCATCCCGCAACAGGGTGACCAGATTGAAATACGGAGCGCCCGAGGGGTGGGTGTGGGAGGGGTGTCAAGGGGGTACCATCAGATTGGGATAGGAAATGGGTGTAATGCTGGGGGCTATGGCGCAAATATTACATAACAGCTCAAAAATGGCATAATGAAATATCACTTCCATGGTAGAGGGAATGTAAATTAGAAAGCCGTGTCACAGTTGGTCCGTTTTAGACAAGCAAATACTAAGCCCAACAACATCACCTGACAAGTGATGTCAAAGGTTGACATCTGAACGTCGCAAAGGGGAGCTGACAATATGAGTGGGCACTGTAAGCTCACCAACGCGTAGGAAAAAATAATGCCCAGAGGAAGGCAGAACGGAAAAGCTTTATTCTAACTGACACACACTGATTGTAAGGCTGGGACGGAAAATATCCAATGTAACAGGTCGGCGTGCATCCCGACGGCTGTTACACCGCCGACAGCCAGCTATCCAGTGGACCTCTTCACTAATAAATCATAATTATGCACGCATGCGCACAAAGGTACATGTATACTGTAAGTACATAGCTTACCATTGAACTTAGCCTTGATCAAGGTGTGACTGAAAAAATTCAGAGACATTTGCCACTGCCGAATCTCTCAACACCTCAGACGCATCAATACAATACACATATATCACCATCACTTATTCTGCATGCATCTCAACTCAAAAGGGTGACGATTTGTTGTCTATATATGACAACGATAACGATATCTGACGGTAATGATGACGATATCGATGACGATATAATAATCGATGGTTCAATCTACGTAAAAGAAAATTAACATCTAATCACTAAACTAATCTCAACTAAACTTAATAAGCAATAGTTAAAGCTACGCATAATTTGAATCGAATTACTTGTAGCAAGGTGTAATTCTCATACAACAATTCCTAACTCATTCATTTATACTCATTGAAAGGGAATAAAGAACACTTACGACATTGAGCTTATCCAAGAACAAAAAAGGCAAATTCCCTTATTCAACTTCAAAGCTGCAGAAGCTGACGTGGCGAATGACAAAATGACTGTAGTATTACATTATGTGCGTATATATGAGAGAAGACCCAACAAAACTGAATCATAATATTGAATCTACTGAGCAAAGGTATTTGGGTCAACTGGCTAGAGCCACCCGGGTCAGGTCTATGGAGGGCCGTGCGGAGGGTCAAAGGGAACCAAATGTTGGTCAATTTCCGTGCAAAGGGTTCTGCATATGCAATACATGTACTTGAATTTAGTTAAATTGATAAAACTTATTTAGATGGAATTATTAACAACAACCAGGTATATAACAGATACTAATAAGATTCTATTAGTTCATGTTTTGAAATGTTTGATCAATAGATAAGCTGGGTAATTTTAATGATGCGGATTTTACTCGCTGTTATGTATTGAACATGTTAAGGATTATAATACATGTATATAGTGTTTACACTTTTCTCTAGATCCAAAAAAGCGAATAAGGGACTAGACGTTTTTGAGTGAAAAAGCACTCTGAACTCATATGGGTAAAGTCTGAAAAAGAACCCCTTCCAATGGATACTTGACCACAAAACATGGAACTACCGTATCTGTTGGAGTGAAGAAATCGAAATCGTCTGGTCCCGAGTTTCAATCAGCGGACACAAATTTTCACTTGGATAGAGTATTTGGGAAGAAAATCTATGAAGGAATGGTCCACCAAATAGTCAGTTGGTATGAGGATGTACATGTACGTTCAATTGCTATACATATAAGAAAGTGTGAGTACCTGTATGTACTATGTCTCCTCAATAATAAATATGGGAGTACTTGTTGTTTTTATTTACAGAAACATTTATAATTAGTAAGCACCCAAGTTTTGTTGTCAACCATGGACCCGGTGTGTACAATCAAACGCAACCGACAACATAAAGACATTGACAAGTTCACATACTTCTTCTGTCAAAGCAGTGCGGGAGAACTTCTTGTAGCATCCATCAAAGGGAAGGCCAGAGCATGTCAGGTTGGTCAGCAGCGAAGAAAGCTTGCTGACACCAGATATGTGGGTGTACTTGAGAGACTACCATCTTTCTCAGAGGAAGACTTCATTGCACTAGAAATGAGATGGCACAAAACATGTTATTCAACATCCAGCCCTGAGGGCAAATTAGACAGATTAAGAAAGCAACGACAGGATCATTTGGATGCATCAACAAGTGCTGACTCAGCCCAGTGTTCAGTGTCTTCAGTCTCAACTAGACGAAGTTCTAAGTCAGCAATCAACTGGACGCTCTGCATGTTTTGCCAAGAACAACGCAGTAAACAGGTCCCCAGTGTACAGACACTATAAAAGTCGGCAGCCTTGATTGAATTTAGCAAAAATGATCCCGTAATGTGCATAACACTTTCAGGCATCAGTGACTTGATTGCAGCTGAAGGCTGTTATCATCTTGTATGCTTGAGGGGATTTGAGAGAAGGTCTTCAAAGGTCAAATTATTTGATGATCCAGAGGAGCCGAAGAGGGATGAATGGATGATGAAACTGTGCCGAGACTTGGGTGTAGGGTTGTCTCGTGGTCATGTTTACTGCATGAGCGATGTATGGGAGAGATACCAAGGTATGTGTGCTGAAAGGGGTACTTCAATCCCACTAAGATATCTATCTCGGAGAACAACCTTCTGTGACAAGGATCAACTTCTGGTTTGACAACAGGCTAGTTACGTTCATACACTTAAGGCAAGGTTTCTCCTAATGTATCCTGGTGAGAAGTCTGACTTCAACATTTCCAAGATCCTTACAAAATCCCGTCAGCAAGAAGTGTTATCTTCAGATTCAGAATCTACAGATGATGAAGAGGACACCACAATAAGGATGACACAAGGCAATATCTTTCAAGACATGGTTCATGTGGCCCTTAGAATCAGGGAAGATCTACTTGACACCCCTGGGCACTGCAACACCTGGCAAGACCTTGACCAAAAACATGTGGATGAAGTAATAACGAACAGCCTCTATCTGTTTCTACGCTTGCTTTTGGGGGGCATTGATATGGTGCATTCAGGCACTGAGGAAGACATCAAGCGAAATGTGTGCCGCATTGACCAAGACATTGTATATGCAGTTTTCAGTAGACGGAAGTTGACACAGAAGCATGTTGGCTTAGGTCTTGCTCGTCACCAAAGCAACCCGCTCTTGTTGACTTGTTTCATGCTGCCAACCATACCATTAGTATTAACACAGTGCGAAGAATTGACACAACCACAGCCCATATAACATTCTTGAGAGGTTTGTCACGAATGGCAATGTCTACATACCAGACAATATCACATAAGAGAGAATGATCCACTGCTCCTGTGACAACATTGACGTATTGGGGGCAACAATAGATGGAAAGAACACATTGCATTGCACACAGATGATGGTATGGCAGAGAGGACCAGCTCCACAACAGACGCCAGGGTATCTAGACAACAAGCGAATCCTGGGGTCAAGAGCTATCAAACCAAATGCACAACAAGAGTTCCAAAGACTTGATCGTGCTGTCCTGCCTTCAGGCCAAAGATCGTCACCTCTATTCAGCAGTGGTGTGGAAGTTTAGGAAGAGTTGTTCCCCGACAGTTGTGATTAGAGGAAAATAGCAATTGCTAAAGACTTAGCTCGGGTAGTGTCCCGTGTACATGATAACGGAGAGGAACAGTCTGATGCTGGTTGGAGAGCATTCAACGGGGTCACCAGTACAGTACTGTCGACCCCCTGTCACAATAGCAGGGATGCTACCAATTCTTCAGGCACCAGCAGATGACAACAATACACTTTCAACTGTGATCAACCACTTCATGAAAATTTCTAGCCACGTTGGTCAGGAGTACACCATTATAACGGCTGACTAGCCACTTTACTGTAGAGGCAAGGAACTTGTATGGGCCAATCCGAAGTTTGAAAAAGTAATTTTTCTCCTGGGAGGACTGCATGTCTGCTTCAACTTCTTGAAGGCCATTGGGCAACACATGGAAAATGCTGTTCTTGACGACCTCTGGACAGAGTCAGTTGTGTATGCTGCCAACACTACAGAGACCATGCTTGAAGGTAAAGCATACTACCATGCCATCAGCTTGCGTATGAGGCTCGGTGGCACATCAAATGGTCTATGTTTGAATCCTGGCTCGTTGAAAACGGTCACATACGTGATGCAGAAGTCAGGCAACATGCCCACAACGTGGCTGAGTTGTTCAAAAAGAGCACTTGTTGTGGCACTGAAGACCTTTCCAAAACAGTAAAGCTACTGTCATATCTTCTGCATAAAGCATTCAGAACCTGATCAAAGGGTTCAACGACAAGCACCTTGACGATCCCAACTTTAGCCTGTGGTTAACATACATGGAAATTGTAGAGACCCTTCTTGACTTCATTAGAGCTGAGTGAGACGGTAATTGGATTCTTCATATTGAAGCATTTGCCGCAGTGTTGGCACGGCTTACCATTTATGACCACACAAACTATGCACGATGGGGACCTGTGTACCTCGCAGATATGAAACATCTAGAGAAATCAGCACCGGAGGTCCATGCCGAGTTAGTAAGTGGTAATTTTGTTGTGAAGAGATCACAAAGGCGCTTTAACCAGGTTCCAGCTGATCAAGCCACTGAGTGAGTCATTAATAATTCTGGCGCGTCTAATTCATGCATTAAACATGCGCACGGCAACCAATCAGAGGCGCGCATTACCTCAGGTCTGGGCGCTGGCCGCGTGGGTTGCCGGGACTTCTCAAGATGGCAGCGTGCTAACCAGAGCTCTGTGGAGTTGTGTTGTGTTCTGAGTTTCGAGTGTAATTCTGACGTACGACCGCTGGTCACCGTTGTTTTGGCACGGAAAAGCGATTGTGCGCATGCGCAAGATTTGCGCCATTTAAGTGCGCCCTCTCGTGGTAAAAAGTACTATGAATATTAATGAGATGAAAGGATCGCCTTAATTAAATCCTTTTTGAGAGGCACTGTGTAATGAATATTTATAGAATACGGCTTAATAAAAAACACAAAATTGGCCTTTTAATTGTCAGTACGTTCGGCCATTTTGGTTGCCGGATACGTACGCGTGAGAAGAGTGTCTAAAAGTTAACGTCTGTTTGTGATAGATCGACGATTACGGGATTTTTGACCGTTTTTAAAGCCTCAAAAGCATTGCTCCTAGAGTTTTGCCAGTCTAGGCTTGACATTCAGCGTGAAGCATGGACCTTTTACAATGTATTTGCGCTCTGTGAACTGTGCAAACCTAACGGTACGCATTTGCAAGGCATTACACGACACGCTGATTTTTGCATTGATACACTACATCTTGGAGGAATATCCACGAGAGCTCTGCGTGCGTGATGGTTTCATGGGCGCCCTCACCGTGAAGGAGTTGCTCCGAAGTACATGCCGTCAGGTACCTATCTTCATAGAGCATTATTTTTAACAAGTTTGACAAAGACAAACATATACACGACAAATATGCCTGTGTGTTTACTCCATTGCACAGTACATGTACGTTCATTTATAAATATGCCGATTTTTGGTTTATAGATGATGTTATTATTATTATTTGCGAACCGTGCTTACAACATAGCTAAGGCTATGCATGCCTTCACACATCAAAAGTTACTGCATGGTTTAGAATATCTCTTAATATCTTCTCATCAACAGGTGCTGAACTTTGTGGATTACTGCAGTCATGTCTTTCTGCATTTTTGAGCCAACTGCTTTGGTTGCATTTCTTGCACTTGACCCTCCCATTCATGAGGACATTCACAAAGTAGTGCTTGGCAGGTTGGATATACAGAAGGCTGATTTGCTTCTTACATACTGGGCAAAGAACTGTTGAAGATGACGATTTGGAAAACAGCTCTTCTAGGCATTCCAAGCAAACAATGGGCTCACACTGTGTTTCAGTAGGTCTGTTGAAGATTTTGCAGCAGTGCTTGCAAATGAAAGAACTATCATCTAACTGAAAATCCTGCCCCATTGTCGAAGTCGTTGTTTGCCTAAGCCACTCAAAATTCCTCTGCACAGTTGCCTTGGCTTTCTCCTCTTCCCTGTCAAGAGTCATAAGACGAGCATGATTCCCTTTTGAAGGACGACCACCTCTTTTGGAAATGTTCACCTTGTCACAAATAAAGCAGGGGCCTGTCGGAGGGTGGGGGGCAATCATTTGGCACAGGATGTGTCTTTGCAAGATAAAGATTTGAACTGCAAAGATAGCACATGAAGGGAGGGTGGCAATGTGGCTCATCGGTTTCTACATTGATTTTAGACTTTGCTTGTATCTTCTCTTGATTTTCTGAGCAAGGCTTAGGTTGCCTGTTATGGATTTTCCCTAGATTTACTCTCTCAGCACATATTCTGCATAATTTCTGGAGCCACTTTCCAATAGTCTGTCAATTAAAAGTAATAAATTTACATGCTTGTATCCTTGAAACTTTTGTCAAGAGTAGCTTTGTTCTTTCCTTTTTGATTGGTATGTAGTTCCAGAACTATTTTTTTATTTAAGGTATTAAAAAGTGACAAATTAAAACAAACGGTTTCAGTGTAAGAAAACAAATTAAAATTTTCTTTCAAAGCCTTTCAAGTAAAAGTGATCCACATGTTATGTAGTTTTTGAAAGTACATGTACATGTAATCTGAAAAGAGGACTATTTCATTTATCAACCTCTGAGGATGTTATTTAAAATATCCGTCATTTAAAAGTTTTGACAATACCGCACCCAACCTGTCTATATATCAGAAAGTGGAGGTTATTTTGCACTGCTGGGAGGTCATAATTTACCAAAGAATATCGAGTTAAAGTGCTTGTCGCCCTGCATTTTTTTCTAGTCAGGCGGGCATGCAGTATCGGGCAGATCGCCCGCGCGTGCATGTACATGTACGTGTAGTCTGGCACCGGTACCGCGCTTACACGGGCTACCGAAATGGCGGTTCAGGCTGAAAATATCACCCATGTAAAGTCCACATTTCTCGAAAACCTTGGGGTTTGCACAGAAGAGAAAATACAGTTTGTAAGATGAGGAGTTGTTTTGTGATATTATGTGTTGTTTTAGGCTAGGAAAACTCTAGGTCATATAGAATTTTCATCTGTAAATCTTACCTCGCCAGAAACACAAAATCGGAGCAGCTCAGTTTAGCTTTAAATTTCGCGCTTAAGAAATCCATTTCAGTTCGCTTCTCCTGTTGCACTTGTCAGTAAAAAGGGTAAACGTGTGGGAGTGGTCGAAAACATTCATCAAAATCGTGAATATAAAGTATTATCATGACTTTTAGGCAGTGTTTACAAAATAGGTCAAGATTCATGAATTATGCAACTTGCCTGTACTCGTCAAAAAACTGACGCATGCGCACAACCGGTGTTGCCCCTTTAACATAGCGGGGGACCTGCTCAAAGTAAAGGAACGAGGAAAGGAACATGTTACCAGCAATGTAAGAAAACGTCTGATTGAGAAAACGGTGGGTTTTTACGAAACATTGCTCCAAAACATTTGCTGATCTCTGTAAAGCAAATGTAGCTACAAAGGAGAATGTACAGAAGACCATCAAAGCTGACAGAAAGCTTCTGCAGCGACTGTTGCTGTTACTGCAGGTCGAACCTTGGAAATGGCAACTGTCCTCAAGCATGAACTCTCTCCGATCCCTCTGTCCCTGGCAAAGCCTGGAGGTGTGATGAACTCTACCCCTAAGGCAGAGCTGTAAGGCATCTTATTGTCTGGACTTGACACACCTTCCCGGAGGTTCCACATGCTGATCTGAAGACATGCATTGTAGTAGATGGCCATGCACTTATCCATTCTCTACGAAAGCCTCGTGGATGTCAGACATTTGTACAATATGCTGACGTCTTTGTAAAAAGTGTCGTGGGTCACTTTAAAGAGCACAAGACAAGAGTTGATGTGGTGTTTGATCGGTACATAGGGGGAAGCTCTATCAAGGCAGTAACTTGGTCCAAACAAATGGGGAAAAAAAGAAAGCAATCAGAAAACTCATTGACGGACGTCATGTACCACTCCCACATATATGGAACCAGTTCACCGCCCTTGAAGAAAACAAAGCTAACCTTGCAAGGTTTTTGTCGGAAACTATCTTGGAGAGAAGCAAGGAGCTCCCAGACATACCTGCATTGGTGACTGGAGGGGTTCTCCAATATGTCAAAACAAGATCAACAAGAAGAAAAAACATAGAGTTGCGAGCAAACCATGAAGAGGCCGATACCAGGATTATACTGCATGCGTGTGCAGCTGTCAGAAATTGGATATGAAACAGTGCTGGTTTTCTGCAGGGATACTGATGTCTTGCTTCTCCTGATCCATTTCCTCTCCACTAAGGCGGGTGTTTGGATGATTGCAGTAACAGATCAGAAGAGGAAATGTTACCCAATACACGAGATTTCTCAACGACTCACGCCAACTGTGAGAGACAACATTTTGGGTTTCCATGCCCTGACAGGCTGCGATACAACCTCGTCATTCACTGGGCACGGGAAAAAGTCATGCTGGAAAATCTTCCAGAACCATCCACAGCTTGTTGATGGAATTGGTCGCGATGGGGATGTTGCGCAAATCGAGCATTTCGTTTGTCATTTGTATGGCACTCCAGAGCTGTTAACAGTAGATCAGGCTAGACTTCATCTTTTTGGAAAAGCCAAAGTAGGGTTTAGTGCACTGCCACCGACAAAGGATGCGATAGAACTTCACGCTAGACGTGCCAACCACTAAGCAAAAATCTGGTTGCAGGCTGATCAAGAACAGATCTGTGTCTCATCTCCCACTGCGGCTTCAGCCTGGAAGCACGGACGTGTATAACAAAATCTGGACTCGCAATGCCCTTAATCAGCTTATAGGGTCATTGAATCCACTTGCGGCCATTTTACCGAGCCGAATACAAAACTTTCCTGGCAATGCCCACATTTGTTCTTCTTGACGTCAATAGAAAGGAGCCAACCCACGCTTTTGTATTCGGCTCGGTAAAATGGCCGCTGGTTGGCTTCTTTTCCATACAAAGGCGTTGCAAGTCCAGGTTTTTTTATATACGTCCGTGCCTGGAAGTTGGAGTCAGGCTCCCTAAAAGCTGTTTGGACAAGGCTTCCTCCAATACCAGACGCCTGTCTTGAGCTGGTCACTTGTGCATGTAAATCGAACTGCGGAAGTGCTCGATGTACTTGTTTCAAACAGAACATGAGGTGTACACCTGCTTGTGGATGTGATGCCTGTGCCTGTTGCAACCTAGCTGGACAAGATTAAACCAATGCAGAGTATAAACAGACTGCCTGCAAACATCAAGCGCATAATGTAGGTGTCTTTCTCATACTTTTAGTTTTATATAGCAATCCAGCTACACAAACCTTGCTTACTAAATGTCAAAACCTTCTACCGTTTAAAATTTAATGATAAACACATCTCGTATCTTTATTATTTTAGTACAGTACAATACTTGCAGTATTGTACTGTGGTGGTTCGGTCTTTCTGCAGTTGTCAGGAGGGTGGAGATCCGTCCGCCAATTAAGGAGGATAGGAGGCGCAAAACCAGGCAAAAATGGACTCGAGGTGACTGTGGCTTGATTCCCTTCGATTTTTTCCCAGGTGTCAATCAGCAATGAAATTGTCACCAACAAGAAGCCGAGAAAAAAAAATAAAGAAAGACAGAGGACATACTATTAATACTACTAATACTATTAGTGAGTGATGGCTTACGTGTACATACTCACGCATTGATCTCGTGCCAGAGACCAGCAGTTCAGAGTTCATATTTGCATCAAAAGTAATTGTCTCACCGGGGAAACCCCAGATCCCTACAAGTTCCCTGCTTGAACACCCTCGGCCACGTATGGTGACTTGAAATTTGGAACAAACACTGATTAAAATTCTAAAAAATCAGGTTAAGAATAATTATATATTTGCTTAAGCGTCATAACAAGTTTCTAAAACACAAGTCAGAAAACATGTAAGTATAGTGACGAATATATGCCACTACTAAGCAATTCTGTGGCATAGTCAATGTGTCTCAAAACCAACTGCCTTAAGATGCAATATCCCTAGATACAACGGGTATGAAAACATCCTGAATTGTATCAGATTGAAAAGATTCAACAACAGAATGCCATACAAAAAATGAATTAATATGTTCATGTAAAAACAAGCAGTCATCACCCTTCAGCTTATTAATACGTGTAGATTCGAATGGCAAACTTAAATGAGAGCTGTAGTCATTGCATTTGAAGGCATTATTACTGACACGTATCACAGTACAATGAACAAACGCTTCAGACAAATTACAAAAGGCAATGCCATAAATAATGACATGCGGTCCAAAACACTGGTTCAGTGTCACAGTAGTGAGACTGAAATTCATGAACAGTATCTGTTGAATGACAACAATGCAAATGGTTTGAGATGTCACATGGTACAAAATAACAATGAGATGGAGAAACTGACAATCCCTGAACGTGCAACCAATATGACCGCAAGGCATACATATCAAATGGAGTCTCGCATACAAGAACGATACAAATCTTACTCCAATTTCAGAAAACTGGAATTTACCAACTGTTTTGACAAAATCTTGCACTTTCCAGTAATATGTCGGAAGCAACATCTGTCACTTTTAGTACACAGAGTAAAAGACGAATTGAATTGGGAAATAAAGCATTTCCAAAATTGGCTTGTGAAAACGGTGACATGGCAAAAAGTCTCACATACACAATGCAATTTAAACAATACCTTATCAAACAGTGAGTAAAGTGAGTTGGAATTCACCAACTACACAAAAAATGGCAACTAATTCACCTCAAAGCTGCAACAGCAAACGCCCAAACCCGTCACTAACAGTACGTAGGGTTCAAAATAGGAAATGCTAATCAACTTCTTCCCATTCCTAACGAAGAGATAAGTTACAGTTGGGATCAAAGCAGTATCTCTCCACGACACTACAATACATGTACATATAAACATCAGTAGTATTGTGTAGAGCCGAGTATCACAAGTACATGTACGTGTCTGTTTTAAACCCACACACTTCATAATACATGTATGTGCACACTTGCTATACTTAATGCATATGATCTGCGAGCAATACTTGTCTCGCAACAACACATATACAGAACATAAATGATAACTATGACACAGCACTGACAAAAGGAGGTTTACACCACGACCTGCTAACACAGGCAGCCCCTTGTTAGGCCAGTGATTTAGGCTATGGCATTAGGCAACCCCGGATAGTACTTCCCTGCTTTTTTGTGAGTCCTGTTCTGCAAGGAAAGCTTCTGGCACTCAACCTCCGGAGTTAAAAACTGGAACACTCCGAATGATGATGTATCATACCAAATGAGCCTCTCTGCACTGAAATGGGGGGTGGAATGGAATGTGTCACAACATTAAATGTGACCTGCAGTTCACTGGAGCTTTCGACAGGCACATTATCTGCACATTCGATATTGGGAGCGTCATCAAAACAAGGATCTTCAATACACTCTCTTTTGAGCGCAACAAATTGCGGGTCTGAAACAATACAAGTATCCTTCTCTGTTAGGAGCTTAAGGTAATGAGTTACAACTCTCTTCCAAATCACCATAAGACCACGCAGTATCAATAAATGACTCCTCAAAACTATCTCTCCCTTCAGACACATTTTTGACACAATTATCCCCACAAGGTTCCTGGAGAATATCTGGCGGATTAATTTCATCCTCTGCCACATGGCTTGCTGTGATATTTGGAAGAGAGTTGCTCTCTACAACATGTAAATCAGCATCAACGAAATGCTCATCGCACTCTACGGGGGTACTGGCTGCCATATCTTGCTCCAATACAGAGCTTGCGCTTTCAACTAGCAACGCATTACTATTGGCTACTATGCCTACAATATCCCCAACAAGGTCATCAGAATCCACTTCGGAATTACAAGACAAAGTCCCTTCAGAGGGCTCAGGAACTGAAGCACTTTCAAAAGCATTGACTAGTGTTCGAACTAGCATGTCATTCCGAAGGGCAAGTACATCTTTAAGTTCCTCAAGCACAGCCATTTTATAGTGGCACGAGTCAAAAATTCATAGAACGTTAAAGCGTATGATTTACAAGAAATAGATACTTGCGCACATGTATGAAACGGGTCTAAAACACAACATGTTCATGATAAATGACAACTCAAGCAGGCATAAATGCACAAAGTGACAGAGCAGTCACTACTCAAGAAAAACAAGTTGACTTTACAAGTGTTCTAAACGTCACCCTGGATAGGCAGTATTTTAAATACAAAAGAGAATAAAAACTTGTTTACTGTTTACAACAGCCAAATTGAATTAAAAACACACCAACAAAGGGTGTCAAGTAGAATCATGCAAAGTGGCCAACACTAGTGGCCTAGAATGCTGTCACTGAGCCTTCACCGAGCACTTTATTTGTAAAATCCAAAACTAACACAACTTGTGGTAGGCCTAATATCACAAAATTTACACAATACATGTGTCTCCAGAATACATGAAAAGTATAAACCACCATTTTTTACTTCTGGACAACTCATTCACATGGACCAAGATTTAACATATCAATAGAGTAATGTACGAAATGGCCCAATTAATTAACGTCGTCAGGGGTCTTATTAACAATACAACAATGTATGACCTTTCACATGCCTCAATGATCCCAGAAAACTGAAGCCTCAGCGGCCGTAGACGTCAAGTGGTCGAGATGACTTGAAGCATATTCCTGTCTAAAACAGCCTCCATCTTGTCTACGACGCCATTTTGTAGTGGTCCGGTCCTCCTGTAATTGTCAGGAGGGTGGAGATCCGTCCGCCAATTAAGGAGGATAGGAGGCGCAAAACCAGGCAAAAAATGGACTCGAGACGACTGTGGCTTGATTCCCTTCGATTTATTCCCAGGTGTCAATCAGCAATGAAATTGTAACCAAAAAGAAGCCAAGAAAAAAAAACCTAAAGAAAGACAGAGGACATACTATTAATGAGTGATGGCTTTAAATTCTCTTACCATGACGTCTAAAAGATTACCCAAATTGGCATGAACTCTAAAGCCAACGGAAATTTAGGGTTTAGGTTATCCCACAGGGAGTCATGTTGCTGTGACTACCAGCCCACCAAGGTGCAGGTCTCAAACGTGGGACTGTCGCTGAGAAAAGCCAAGAAACTTCTCAGGTCCCGCCAAAATGTAATACAATGTAAGCAACCTCCTGCCAAAGGGCATGGCTTAGAGATAATTTAGTCTGCACACGGCAAGGGTCGCTCATGGGTGCACCACTACAAATAAATTCCCATAGACAGCAGTGATAAATCCCCATACTTCACAAATATTTTAAAAATACTCACAACTCTCACAGGTGTTCAGGCTGCGCAGAAAAATTATGTTCCACATGTCCTCTTTCATTTTCCTTTCAATTTTCAGGGGGTTGACCAATGAATTTTTGAGAAATTTTCACCAGAAGCAGACCACCCCTAAAATGCAGAAAATGTCCCTTTCTAGAAAAGTAGCCATTTTGAAAAATCCTCCCAAAATGGCTCAAATAGTGCCACTTTCAAACCCAATTGCATCCAAATTGCTCAGAATTGGAAGCCCTGAGTCCAGCCCAGAGGTCCAGTCTCATATTTCTTCAATTCCTTCAGTTCCATGGCTCTCAGGACCCTCTAATATAGAATATTTTGAGTGTATAACTTTTATTAATGAGCTCGGCGGACATATTTCTGGCCTATTTACGAGGGTGCACCCTCATACTCACGCATTGATCTTGTGCCAGAGACCAGCAGTTCAGAGTTCATATTCGCATCAAAAGTAATTATCTCAACAGGGAAACCCCAGACCCCTACAGTACCATCAAAAACTGAAGATGAATATTCTAGAAAATCTCTTAACACCGGTTTTCAGGTGCATCTCCGGTCGTACGTAGTAATACAATTGCACGTGCGTATCATAAACCAGGTTTAAACCCTACGAAAAGCGATGAAAAGTACATGTAAGTTAATTGTTTGGACAATGCCAACAACTATTTCATTATTTGTTTTAAAATACAGCTTGCACGTACTTCTTCTTTTGTACAATTAGGCCTACGTTTTCCTTGAAAAACACATGAAACAAGGCCCCAAACCTAATTTTAAAAATCACTTACAATGTATGCCTTTCGATTTTACCTTTGACCTTGACCTTTCAGGTCAAGGTTAAAGGTCGGATGTACCCAAATTTTCTTTCCCATCCTAATTTCAGCTGACAGGTACCTTTCTTGTCATTTTCATTTAACAGCAACCACAAAATAGAGCCCAGGCATTTTAAAAGTCAATTACAATATATTTTCTACCTGATTTGACCTTAAAATGACCTTTGGGGTCAAAATCAAGGGTGGCATCTACCCACGTCACCCACATCTCCCCACCCTATGTCTGAGTGATCTAACTGGTTGCCAGTTATTACCCAAAATGCTATGCTAAGTGTAATATTCCATTTCTGTATAATACAGTACAGTAGGTGGGGCGTTAATGCTTTGCGAGTGACATCCGAATCCCAATGAAGCCGTTGCCCCACTCTCAGCTTGCTCACGTGCGTGCTTTGTCCCGATCCGTAACCCAACGCATTGATGGTTTTGTACCGGGGCAGCACAACTCATTACGCTAACGAAGGGCGCGCCCCTAGCGAGAAATGGATGGTATTGGTCACAGTATATGGCGTAAACAGTTGGAAGTGTTTCAAAACAGTTTCAAGTGTTTCACACCCACGAAGGAACGCTAAAATTGCAGCTCTTTGTTGTGAGTGGAAGTCGTCGATTCCGAGTTTGCCTGAAGCAGTAATGGGGCTGCAATAAATTCTTCAAGCAATGTTGTCATGATTTGACAAAATTAGTCGGTTCACAGGCCTACAAGATAGATTCTAAACAATGTTGTTCCTCGATCGCATGTACAGTACATGTACAACGTAGATGTATTAGTCTGGTTCCCTGGCCTGACGACTCTTGATGAAAAGTCTTAGGTCAGGCATCGCCCACGGATATAAATAGATATGACGCAAGGGTCAGAGGTAACAAGTTGAAAGCCCGGGTGTTTTCTAATTCATCAGTGGTAACATCTGAAAAAGGCTTTTCCCATATCCAGTAGACAATACTGCAAGTGTATCCCCACTGAGAGCATGTCTCAGGCACAAAGCCTGCATTGGTAGTAAAAAGTTATATTCTGCATTTTGGCCAAGGTGACCTTCGATTTCAGTAATAAAGTCAAATACTGCAGGATCAACATTTACCATTACGATACGGAAGTTTACGTTCAAAAGCTCGTCAACCGCCCCGGCCGGGAAGAACCGAACATCAATGGTACAATCCAAATATGCTGAATATAGACGGAACGACTTCGGAATATTTCGGCTATTTCCAGAAAGGAATAGAACCTGAAAGTAAAAGGTCACGCAGCGAGCTTCCGGAACCCTCGCGCTGTCCTCCTGTGGGGATTTTACGTTGGGCCGTCCTATCATGTTCGATAATTTTTGGAAGAATAATTCCTAACTGAAACTACCACATGAAACACTCATTTTGGAATTTTATCTTCGTCTTCCTCAAGTAATATATAGGAGAAGTCACATGGAGAGAGGTAAAAAACGAATTTTTTTAACGACCTTTCACATCCGGCGATATTGTACCTAGATCTCCATGTTCATACACATTTGTTTTCACTTCCCCGTGCTTACGTGAAAACGAAATTTTTACAACGTAGCAAAGATTTACCTACTTGCAGTCGATGGGTTCCAGATTCCGTTGAGTTGGCATCACGCAATTGTTGTACGCTAAGGCTAAGATTAGAATCCTTCGTAGTTGAATTAAAATGTTGATTTAAGTTTATTACTTATAAATTATGCGACTGTGTAAAATATTTTGATCTGTTTTTTATTTCGGTTTTTACCAACAGACTACCCAGAAATTTCTAACCGTAAGTGTTCACCTGCGAACGAGACTGCCTCATTGCAGTGTTCTTCATGTATTTTAGATTTTCGGAAGTGATGGGTAAATTTTTGGCAGGTATTTCTCTTTTCGGTCAGGTGGTTTTTCAGTTACTATAAATTGATATACTAGCAAACATTTTCCAAAGCCCCTTTTCTGAGTTGGATTTTTTATGAAGTAACTGAACGAAAAAATATTACAAATTCTAAAATCTTTGCACGTTATTTTTCGAATCCAAGGGTTCCGGAAGCGCGTCATCCGCGTCAACTCTCAGGCTCTATTCCTCCAAGTCTTGGTCACGTAGACATTGGGAGATACCGGACCCAATAGAATAGCTTTGAATTATTCATGAAGGCATAACTACATATCGCTGATTCCCCTCCCCCTTTTCGTCCAAAGGTGTTCAAGAAAACAAAGAAAACATTAAACCCGGAAGATACAGACGCTACAAGGCGGTTTTTCCGACTTGACATCATGATACGGGCAGCTGACGCACGTACTGTACGTACATGTACAGAGGAAGTTTCCCCTATTTTGGCATGTATCTGTCAGCAGTAATTGGATACTGGTGAAGTCCCTGATTACCGTGGAGGATCACCAACATAGTGCCCATATACAAGAAAGGGGATCGCAGTGTAGCCGCCAACCACCGACCATGCAGTATCGCTTACATCATTACCATGTAAAATCCTCGAGTGCATCATCTGTAGCCAAGTGATGGGCCACTACGAGGATCATGGCATAATGTCAACGTGGATTCCGCCATGGTCGCTCTCGTGAGTCACAGCTGGTTACCGTTACCCATGAATTTGCCAAAGCCCTGGATGACAGAAAGCAAACAGACGCCATTATCCTTGACTTCTCCAAGGCTTTCGACCGAGTGCCCCACCAAAGACTCCTCCTTAAATTACATCACTATGGAGTGCGTGGCTCTCTCTTGAATTGGTTCAATAACTTCCTCACTACCAGAGCCCAGCGAGTTGTGGTGGATGGTGAAGCATCGGAGTGGACAGCTGCTGTTTCTGGAGTACCCCAAGGTATGGTACTAGGTCCACTGCTATTCCTAATATTCATCGACGACATATCAGAATCTATCACTTCATCCTTGCGTCTATTTGCCGATGATTGTCTTAAGTATCAGTCAATAAACACTGTGGAGGACTGTCGAGTTGTCCAAAAAGATCTTGATACCCCGCACTCTTGGTCAGCAAAGTGGCAGATGAAGTTCAATTCAGATATATGTTATGTGGCGCAAATCCCCACCGCATAAACAACACCAACTTTGACTATATACCACCTGGGAGATGATGCACTGACGCCAGTTAATGAACATCCTTACCTCGGTTTAACCTTCACATCCAAGCTGTCCTGGAAGAAATACATATCAAACATCACCTTTAAGGCCAACCGGATGTTCGGGCTTATTAAGCGGAATTTGAAGCGCTGTCACCCACAAGCTTACACCTCTCTGGTTTGACCACATCTAGAATACTGCTCCACTGTTTGGAATCCCCATCATCAAACTAAAATCAATCAGGTTGAAACCATCCAGAAGAAAGTAGGTAGATTTGTACACAATATTTACCAAAGAACAGAAAGTGTGAGTGAAATGCTGAAAAACCTGCAGTGGGCTTCACTCCAGTTCGGGAGGGAAGCGGCCATACATCAAAACCATGCTATACAAGATTTCTCATAACCTCATTTCAATTAAGCAACATTATTTCCTGACACCCATGCCAAATACCAGACTCAGGAACTACCACCCGATACCAGCCTCTCACAACTCACTCCTCCAAGGACATCTACGAGTTTTCATTCATGCCAACGGCGGTTGGGCTCTGGAATGCCCTTCCTGCACACGTCTTAATAGCTCTTTCAGTGGACGTCTTCAGGGCACCCATTTCTGCCAACTAGCCCCAAGATGGGAGCTCTTTTTTACTTGCACTTAATGTTTTACTTCACTCCTTTCACACAAAAATAACGCCTCCCTTGCTTCGCATGCACCTCACTTCATCTCAGCATTTAGGCCTATATCTAGAAGTGGACGTTGCTGAGTATCAACGTAGATATAGATGTAGGCATGTATACGCACACGTCTGCGGTGGTTCGGTTTGTATTACGGCAGTGGCTCACCTACATGTAGATACAAGTATGTTCGGTGCCGGGGGGGTGAAAGGGTTTTGCACGTGATGTGTGCATAACGGTCTGTAAGCCTATTCCATTCATTAATAGTAGTTGTTCATCGAAAGGAGTTTCATTTAAAGTTACAATCTCCAGCGTTTCCATTATCTACAAGGATTATTGAAGAACTTGTTCTATTTTGAAAATGCACACCGGCCCTTCGTTTCATGGAGATCGTGTAAAGGGATTCCCATTTAAGATTCTCGATCAAGCTATGGATCCTGCATGCGAATACGTTTACAATGCAGACGCTGCGCTGTGATATCCTCAAATTAACACCGTAAATGCATAACAATTATTTAATTTGTAAAACTCCCACCTTCAACATTGATTTTTCCCCCTGAAATGCATGTGTAAAGGCCTCACCCTCAAACTGTAGTCGTTTGAAGGAAATCCTATCCTTCAACATGACCCATTTTCCACAACGTTATAAAAAAAAATCATTGATGCGTGCCATTCAAATTTTGTCCATTGCTTTTGGGCACGCGTATAGTCAAAAACATCTTCACTGTCGATCAAAACTTACAGGGCGTGAAGATGCAGCGCGCACGACCGTCGCATACAAACTCGTATGTGGACAACGCGTTGGCAAGCTGGCACCGCAAGGTTAAAAAGGAATTGCAGGTAAACAACATATCTCTCCTGAAGACAATGTTCATCTCGAAAATTTACTTTTCTGAAACTAGTGAAAGTCCCATATAAGAAATATATCATACAGGTTTAAACACTCCAAGTCACAGTTGAAATCAATAAATGATCAATAAAAATTGTTGCCAGCTGTTCGTGGATGGTGGTCCATCTTCACACAGCTAAGAAACAGAGGATGTGCACGCCATCGCTGCACAATACTAGATGAGAAGAGTTTTTACGTAGGGGGCGCTTGTCGCACAACACCCTTCCGCCCCCCCCGTTCGGTGCCATTTAGTTTGTGAATTCGCGCATGCGCAATAGTAACATATGGTCGTCGGCCTCAAAACTGATATTCTAGCAGACAACGCATATACGGGTGAGGAATTTGTCCTGCCGTTTCCCTTGAAGACATCGTGTGTGAATAAATTGCCAAGAATCTATCAAATGGTGATATATAATAGCTTCTGATAAGAAAGATCTCCGGAAACTAATCAAAGAAGTGGAAAAAGTCAATTTTACGACAAAGGATAATTATGAAAAAGTATTTTTTTAAATTTTTGTTAGCTAACTTTGTGTCTAATTTTAACAATTTTGCCGGGTTTACCTTCAAATAACTTTGATGCCACATGAAAGGCCAGTAACTTTTATGATCCAAAAAGATTATTACTTCTAGGCAGAAAACTTATTTTGAATTTCACTTTGTTTTTCATTGGGACCCATTCTCGTCTTTCTCCGTGTTTTCCACCTCACTTAAGTGCCCGATTTTCACACTTTTGTCGAATTCCCCTCAGGTCATCGGTGATACTGTCTGTAAGACTAGAGAATCGTTTGTATCCATCAGTTCATTCCTTCAAGATCGAGAGCCATTTGTGTGGAACGCATTTCGTTTTTCATGCGGATTCAAATTTCCGCACTGAGTCCGACGTGACCGGACAGCGGTCAAAGAAGAGATGTCCGGATTTTGGGCATGGCATATGTTACGCCCCAACTATAGCATCAGTCCCAACTATAGTTGGGCCCGTCCCAACTATAGTTGGACCCGTTTACCGATATGCACCGTCCATGTCACGTAACTCAAAAAAGTCAAACAGTCTTCATATATGGAAGTATCCTTTAATCAAGGCGCCCGCAGCGAAATGGATAGTCGCTCAAGAGCGAGGATCGGCGCTGGAGGAGACTAGTTTAAGCACCAAACCAACGCACAAAGAAAAACTACCGGCGAACAGCACGTGCATGCGCATAGCCGAACTGAGCGTGTCGTGACCACTGACCTCTATTGGTGCGTTCGATTAGCTTTCTTGAAGACACCAGTTTCACACGCAAGGGAAGCCTCGAAATGAGGGTAATCGAACGCTGCAGTGTACTCGCCAAGGCATTCTGGGAAAAAGGTCAATTCCCCGCCACGTTCCATCATGTACGTCCATGCACAAACAGTCCATCCGTGACGTCATTACACTCGGGCAGCCTCCAGAGACCCGCTCGCCAGCGGGTAGTGGCTGACACCAGGGCAGTCACGAAGATCACGTAATGACTAAACGAACGCTCTCATGTAAGTTTGACTTACACGTGTAAGCTAATCGAACGCACCCATTAATAACATTTTATTATAGAGACCAGTGGTCGCGACTGTACGTAGTTATTTTATTAATCCCAAAGGAAATTACATCTCTGCGTACAAGCCTCATTAAAAACATACAAAAATTAGAATTCTAAAACATACATATATTGAATCTAATTAAAATACAGAATGAATACATTACAAATCATTAAAAATCATAAATACCACATCTTATCAAAGTTCGTCTATTCCACTCGTTTGTTTCAAATTGCATGCAGCAATGGCCCTATGGATGAAAGAATATTTATAACGCTGTGTCCTCTTGGTCGGCAGTGCAGTCTCCCACTTCGTTCGCTTCGTCGCTCGTCAAACTCACCTCCCAGGGGGTGAGTTACGTCAATCAGTATTTTGTCAGTCCTGTCTGTCAGTCGTCGGTCGTACGCTAAGTCAAATGTCTCCTGTGGTCTGCCAATCACCCCGCCAGCCTTCTTGATCACCTTGTCAATCCTACCCCTCTCCCTCCCAGACAGATTCCCGCCCCAACACACAGCACCATACATAAGTACACTATTGATTGCAGAAGAATAAAACGACTGTAAAATAACACTGTTTAAATTGAATGATCTGAGTTTGCTAAGACAATACATACGTGACTGAACTTTATTTACTATTGCATTAGTGTTTTCCTGGAAAGTCAGTTTATTATCGACGATGACGCCCAGGTACCTGTGCGCACCAACCCTCTTCACCTCCTCTCCACTGATGCACACAGACTCCGGGGAGTCGCTCTTTGTTGCGTGAAAAGTAAATCATCATCTCTCTAGTTTTTGATGCATTGAGGTGCACATAATTTCTTTCGCACCACTCCACACAATTCTGCACTTCGTTTCTATAAACAGTGTCATCTCTCTTGCTAATTTTTCCAATCTGGCAAAAGTCGTCGGCAAATTTTACAAGGGGGTAGGCCTATAAATCGTGTGTCTGTCTCCCACCAGCAGTGTACAGAGTAAAAGGAAATGGTGAAAGAACTGTCCCCTGAGGGGCACCTGTATTGGTGTAAATAGTATCTGAGATATCAAAAGAAGACACCGAAGGCAGTTCACATATTAGGTTCTGTTGGTTAAATAACTAAAAATACATGCAATAACATTTTTGGTAACATTCAGGTTTCTCATTTTCTGTACCAAAATATGTGGTTGAATTGTATTAAATGCACTGCTAAAATCGTAAAGCATTAGCCTTGTAGAGTTATCTAGAGTATCAAGATAACTACATATATAGACTGTTTAGAACATACAAATCTGCGTCCTCCGAGCTGCGATTTTTTTATACGCAAACTGTAAAGGATCAACATGGTCAGCAACTAAGAGGGTAAGTTTATTAAGTACAATCCTCTCACAAACTTTCATAATGGCAGACGTCAAAGCTACTGGTCTTAAATCATTCAATGTGGAGACGACTGATTCCTTTGGGACGAGTACAATACACGACGTCTTCCAACACCGAGGAACATAGCTGAGCCTGAAACACCAGTTAAAGATAATACTAAAAATGTAAGCCAGCTGATCGGCACATGTCTTTAACACTCTCGGGGATACTCCATCAGGACTAGAGGCCTTCCTAAGGTTACAAGCTTTAAACAGACCACGGACCTCCTCCTGGCTGGTCTCCAGGCCCTCGCCACCAATGTTCAGATCGTCCACAAAAGACTCTGTCAAGAAACTGCATCTAATATCTGTATGTTCCTGTGAAAAATCGATGTTGTCAAAACGTCCATAAAACTTATTCAGTTCATTGGCTTTACCAACAGAGTTATCAGGGTTAGGAGGTGAATGTGTTTTTGCAGTTCTGTTTGTGTATCCACTCATAAGTTTCAAACTGTCCCAAACTTTCTTCATATCATTAGAAGCAAAGTTTCTCTCAACTTTCGTCCTGTACTCATTTTTTCCAACTTTTATTTTTTCTTTCAATACTCTCTGTGCTTCTTTCAATTAGTCCTTGTCTTTTGCTGCAAAAGCTTTATTCTTTTCCTTGATAGCCTTTAAAATGTCTTTTGTTATCCAAGGTTTTGTGTTAGAGAAACCTCGACAGTTTTCTCAGGAACTGATCTCTCCACACAGAAGTTGGTATGCGCTGTCACAACATCGATCAGCTCATCTACATTCTCTAAACTATCAACAAACATCCCAATCGGTGCATTCCAGCGCACCACGCAGGGTCTCACATGCCTCATGGGTCACTCTTTGACGATACGCAGTGAAGGTGGTTCCTTTTGAACAAGAGGTCTATATTTTGAGCGTAAAAACACCAGGTTATGATCTGAACATCCAAGTGGTGGAAAAGAAAAAGACTGATACGCATCCTGCACATTTGAATAAGATAAGTCAATGGTCTTGTCCCCCGCGTAGAACACTTAACGTGTTGGTTATACCCAGGGAGGTGTTTTTTTCAGGATGATACAATGATTAAAGTCACCAGTTATAATCTTGAATGCATCTGGAGCTTTGGTGTCAAGGTCATGCAAATGGGTCGCTAGTGTGTCGGCCGCTTCACGTGCATCGGGACTAGGTGGAATATGAACAGAAGTTACTAGCACGTGTGTAAATTCCCGAGGCACATAATACGGCCTAGAGTTGACAGTTAGCAGTTCAATGGCTAGCGTAGACAGAGTGTCCTTAATTGACAGTAACATTATTAGGGTGGCATCATTTATGATTGATGTAGACACAAACACCACCTCCCTTCCTTTTCCCCGTCTGTTCCTTGCTTCTGTCGCCACGTAGTAATTTAAATCCATCAACATTACCACAGGAGTCAAAATTTTTCTCAGTGAGCCAGGTTTCCGAAAAACACGTTCTGAAAGCCCCAAGGTTACGCACGTTGACACTGAGTTCATTAGTTTTATTGTTAATAGACTGCACGTTGCCCGTAATAACACTAGTAAGAACTGGCTTGTGGCCGCGTCTTTTATTTCTGGCTTTAATTCCTCCTTTTTTTCCTCTCTTTCTCATCTTAATCTCAGGTGGCAGTTCTGATGACAATACAAGTCGGCCGACCAGCGGCGAAGACCGCAAGTGCAGTAGTTCAGCCATGTTGTAATAGATTCTTACCGGCGCTGATATGGGACGATCAAACTCCTGAGTCTCACACTCTGTCACTATCAGCCACATTAGTAACAAACACACTATCAATCCTGTATCCCTTCTCCATCCCTAAAACAAAGATTCAGGCCTCCACATTCTCAAACAACAGATATAGGCTAAACAGATCTATAGTAAAGATTGCGGTAACACCATGTATTTATCTCTTCTTTGAGTATGTGTGGTTCTGAGAAGAACCGGGGAATAACTCGACGTTTCGAACAGTGTACTCTGTCCGTCTTCAGCCTCAGGAGACTGCAGGATTCTAACTGGGAGTGGAGCTTATATGGTGTAGAGAGGGATCCAGATGTAGGGATTAGCTCGGTGAGGCGTTAAGGCGGGAACAGTGATGGCGGGAACAATGGATGCTGCACTGGATCCTGGGGCTGCATGCCCTGTGTGTGTGTTTACCGGAGCGTGTCAGTTGGAGTTGGCAGTGGGAGAGTGAATAGCTGGGTGCCAAGGGGTATAGAAGACCCATAGGCTGACTGAGGGGGAAACCTAATAGGGAGTCCTAGGGTATAGGAGACCCATTGGACTGGGATGTGAGGATGGGGCGCCAGATATCGCTGATGTTGAAGCCGATGTCTTGGGGAACTGTGTCGTGCTTGATGATTTCCATGGCTTCTCTAATGCGGCGGGGATACCATCGTTCGATGCTGGTGATTAGTTCAGCTTGGCTCCAGTTGATTTGATGGTCTTCAGTGTGGGAGTGCTTAATTATTGATGACTTTTCCAGCTCTCCCTTCCTACCATGGGCTTTGTGCTCGTTGATTCGGGTAGGGAGGTCCCTGCCCGTCTCGCCGATGTACACTTTGCCGCATTGGCAAGGAATTCTGTACACCCCCGGTCTGCGCTGGGGGTCCTGTCGGTCATTGTGCGAAGTAAGCAGGTGATGCAACTGGAGTGGGGCTGTGTGAAAAACTTTAATACCGTGCTTGTGGAGAATCCGCTGGATGTGATGGGAGGTGTTGCCTAAGTAGGGGAGGGTAATGGAACTAGGGGCCCTAACTAGTTGGCTTTGGGTATAGGACACCCTTCGGCCGGGGGTGGATCTGGGATCTTGGGTCTTGACTTGGCTTGGCTTGTATCCGTTACGTTGCAGCGCTGCAGTGATGTGGTGGAGTTCTTGACCGAGGAATTCTTTGTCGCAGATGTTGTATGCCCTGCGGACCAGGGCCCGGTTGACGGATGACTTAATCTTGGGGTGGTGGAAGGAAGTATTGTGGAGATACCTGTCCGTGTGGGTGGGCTTGCGGTAGACAGTGCGTGCTAGGCTGCCATTCTCCATTCTGGTCACTTCAACATCAAGAAACGAAATGTTGCCATTACGTTCTTGTTCCATGGTGAATTGGATGCTGCTGTGAAGCCCGTTGAGGTGTTCCAGAAAGAGTTGGAGGTTGTCCTGCCCGTGTTGCCAGATGACGAAAGTATCGTCCACATATCGGAGCCAAACTTTGGGCCTGTGGTCTGATGTATTGATGGCAAGCTGCTCAAATTCCTCCATGAACATGTCAGCCAGAACCGGGGATATAGGAGATCCCATGGAGGTTCCAGCTGACTGTTCGAAGAATTTGTCCCGCCAGCGGAAGCTCAATGACTTGACACAGGTGAGAAGCAGGTGTAGCTGTTCTGGAGTGAGGTCTGTGCGGTCCTTGAGGGCAGGGTCTGCTGCAAGCCTGTCCTTTGCGATGGTGGTTAGAATCCTGCAGTCTCCTGAAGACGGACAGAGTACACTGTTCGAAACGTCGAGTTATTCCCCAGTTCTTCTCAGAACCACACATACTCAAAGAAGAGATAAATACATGGTGTTACCGCAATCTTTACTATAGATCTAGTTTCTTTCACCATGAAAACCTTTAAGTCTTATATGTAGGCTAAACAGGTTAAAACAAAAAACAAAACTGAGACTTGTAGCAGACTTGTCGTCGCTAGCACAGCGCCATCTATAACCTAGTTAAAACAAGTTTCCTCCAGCTCCTCGCTCTTGAGCGACTATCCATTTTGCCGCGGGCGCCTTGATCAAAGGCTAACACGGAGGAAGAGTACAGAGATACAAAAGAAGTGATTCTAAGAAAAATTCATTTCCTGGATCCTTTAAAGATGGCGTGTGAGAGTGAGACCGTGAGATTGAATGGGTAAAGGCAAAAAGACTGAAAATACCAGAATAACGTTGGTGAAATCATTCTATTAATAGTCATTAGAAAGCGGAGAGACAACAGGTCATTTTGTGCTTGCACAAAAATTTGCGCCTACGATTATAAGAGGGTGCGCCGAAGATTTCACCAAGCCGACACAAAACTGCGAATAGCCCTACGGACGTGTGGCTAAGGAAGCGATAGCGAGGGTGCGGGCCACACTAGTGGGGCTCGGGTGTGAGGTACTATACTGTCGCCCATGCTTGAATCCGTCTATTTTAAATGGTTGACCCTGTGTGCCACATCCTATGCGAGCATAGAACTTCCAGTGGTTTTTTCTCTGGGGGAAAAAACGTACCGTATTGTTAATTGCGGTGCAGTGGCTGTGCCACCTTCCTAGCACATTATCGCGTTGTCTTCGGCCAAGTCGAAAATCAACAGTTGCCAGAACTCTGCATCCGCTGTGAGTGGTTCCCGCTGCCTGGCTGCCTGGCTTGGCGAGTTCCTTACAATATTAGTTTACATGTAAGTTCCCTTTGTTTACCAGGCACAATTAAGTAACTTTTACTGTATAGTGCCCTCACCAGTCGAGATCATGAAAGGCCACTCTTGCAATGACACCCCATTGACTAAATGGTAATGATATCCAAAAAGGAGAATATTACTGAAGTTGTTTTGGTAAAAACCAGAGGAAAGAGTTCCACACACGAGGTTCATTTTACACCCTGTGTACAAACCCTCTGAGACTGGTCTGAAAAATTGTGTCTTCATTGAAAAAGCTTTCAATGACCTCTAACTGATTTCTGGGAACTAATTGGTAACTGAAGAAGAAGATGAGTGAACTTCCTACATGGAACTTTTTTTTTTCAAATCATGGAGAACCATTGGTGAAACCACAGGAATAAACTTCTTTTATTCAGGGGTATGCTATATTTATTCTTGTCTACAACAAGACTGATTGGAGATAGCACCACATTTATGGCACGCGAGTTTCCGCTCAGATTTCATGAAGGCCTTTGCCTCCCACCCTCTTCACCCCCCCCCCCCCCATCCAATGTTGCATTAAAGATTGGTGTGCGCCCAGGGCGATCCATTGCAACGTTGGAAGGGGTGTGGCTGAAGGGGGCGCAATCTAAACTACCCGAGTCTATGTTAACAAATGTTTCAAAACATGGCATTAGACACAAGGTTTCTGGCAATTCTTACAAATCATACGAGTCTGTTTGCGTTGGGTTCTCGTACTGCAAACAACAGAGTTCCGTTTTTGGCCTTGCCTATTTCTTCCGGGATAATGTCCACTTGAAAGGAGTGCAATTTCAGGGGCATGCGTTGTTGAGTTGCTGGTCCTGGAGGTGGACAACAGTTCATCGATGACCCGGAAATTGAAGCTAGTGAGCGGGCGCTTTGCAGGGATGCTGTTGTACACGATGGTAGATGTAAAGAAAACGTGTTTCCACCATTTCAGGGATCTATGATGATGTGTGTAGTACAGACACATTTGTGATGCTAAGTCACTTCCGCCCATGAACTTATTATAATCGTTGACGACGGCAGTTACTGGTGGAACTTTTTTGCAATGAATGTCTTAAGCGTCACTTTTGCAGTCGCCATAAGTTAGTCAGAACTGTGACACGTTTTTGGCGTACTGCCAAACAACACGTAGTTGCCCTGCTTTAGAGAAAAACTGGGGTGGATCATGTCGGTTCACGGGGACCTTTTTTTAGAGTTTGTACTGTCTGGAATGCCTTGTGTGGTATAGCGCACAGTTCCACCGGCTCCAAACCCTAGCTGGGACAACTTGTGCACAAGAGCGGGGCTATTGAGTGTACCAATTGTCCATGAAAACAACATGTCCATTGTTTTCCAGTCCTTTTAGCAGGTCGACGACAACTTGGCCTGATGCTGTAAGGTTGGGTGGATTGTTGGCTTCAGCGTACGCAACGGAGTGCGAGATGATTTGGTCTGATAGAGCCTTGGATCCAGTAATCACCTTCCAATCACATGTGTAACTGGTTTGAGACTCGTTCAAGGAAAAATATTTCAAGCCATATGTGGCCAACTTGCGTGGTGTGTACTGTTTAAAACCGAGTCGACCATTAAACTTTATCATAGTCTCATCCGGTGAGAGGTTTCGTCCGGGCTTATAGGTGCTACGAAACAATGGAACTACAATGTCCAGTATCGGACGCACTTTAGACAGTTTGTCACAGGGTGAGTCGTCTGCTGTGTTGTCGGCAAGGTGGAGAAATTGAAGGAGTGCTATAAATCGGTTGCTAGACATTACCGACGGATACAAAGGACTTCAAAGAACTTCACACCTGGACCAGTACATTGCGTAGCTAGGCCTTTTGTTGATGCCCATCGAGAGTAGCAGTGCGACAAAGGCCATTATTTCAGGAACATCTGTTGCAATCCAAGTACACTGAGAGTCAGCGGATTTTACACATAGTGTCTGATCTGCATATCGGTTGGTCCCCTCACCTGCAATTGCCAAATTGCTTCACAGAAGAAGAGTTGAAACATCTGTAGGGTTGACAGATGATTGAAATGGCTACACCCAGTCGGTTCCGTGAAGCATATACATATGCAGCAAGGTATGAGACGGAGAGAACCCCCCCTCCCCGCTTTGTATTGGTTTCAGACGTTTTGGGGGATGTGTTAAGTAACAATAGTCTGGAATGTGTATTGGGATTGGACATGTTGGGTGGGTACCCCTCGGTCTCATTTCTTGCTGGGTATAGTGAAGTTCACACGTAGTGGCTTTTGGTAAGTGGGGGTTGCTTACCATCCAGTCCTGCATTATTGAAGAATAATATCAGGACTAATAAATATAATATTTACAGAGTGTTCACACCAAACATCAAAGCACTGTACATGAAAAAAATAGGAATTAGGTAGGTAGGCTTTATTCAGCTGCTCATTGAAGAGGTGATAGATGGGGCTTCCTTGATTTGGGTTGGACTGAAATGCCTATTCACAAACGCTGCCTGTAAACTAAATCTTGATTCACCGCACATTGGGTTATATACATGTCGGACCCTGTGTAATTTTGGGGAAAATATGTAATTCTGGGATCCGACAAGATTTCTTAGGGGTCTGACAAGATTCCTGGGTCTGACTTTCCCACGATCCAACTATTCCCAAAGGGCAAATGTCCCCCAGATACAACCCAAGGAATGCCAGGCTCGGATTGTTCTGCCTGTAACCGGGGAGAAAGTATGGTCACGCTGGACAACGTGGCCCAACTCTAGTACCGGATTGGTCAGTCCCCAGTTGTCCACGTTTCTCTTATACATGTAAATGTTGTCCACCACCCACTTTCTGATTGGTAATCCTCGAAATTACTCCATTGTTTTAGTGTTTTAGTGTTTTGGCGTATCACAAGTTTCAACCAGAACCTGTATGAGCGCGTGATCGGTAGGGCTACTTAACCCCTGCCCCCAACCTCGTGTCTTCAGAAGCGCAGAAGACCTTAGTGCGAGTGCCGTCTTAGAGTGCCCTTTGCACTCATTTTTGTTTGTTCAGTTCAGGAACGAGAGCCGACTCCTCATATCGACGTTCTGTCACGTTCCTAACCTTCATTGAATCGATCACAGTTTTTTGACTAACCTTAAAACGATTGTGTATCCTTGCTAAAAGTTTGTTTATCCGCCTATCTTGAATACTTCCTTATTGTTATTTCGTTTTGTTCCGCTAGTTTATAATGTTTTTGTAGATTGTTTGTTTTATTTGCATTTTTGCTTCGTCGAATCACTGAATTGGTTCATTTGTTACATTACTGTACACAACCCTAAGTAGTATGTACGCTATAACTTCTGACCCAATGTCCAGCTTGCTCTGCAAATACTTGAATAAATCTTGTAGACTGCGACTAAGTAGTGTTGCATTCCCTAAATATCAAGTCGATGGACTTTATTAGTGTCTACGGGATGTGATATTTGTGGTCAACAATTTATTAAAAGGCGGACGTGAGACAAGGGGTTTGGGTGACAGTCAAACTGTGTTGTTGGTTTATTGCGCTCACTTCTCTTCATCAAAGTTTAATGTGGGTTCGAAGAAGGTGTAGCTTAACATAATACAAATCACAAAAGGCAAGTTATAGAGAGACAAAGTTGTATACGAGTGGAACTAAACTACAGTTTGGCAGGACCATTGGAAGTGCAAGTCGGACGGAGTGAGTACGGTATGTGTGTGTAGCATCGCACAGCTAGGCTACACTCATCGGGCCGGGCCGTGGTGGGAGCTGTCGCAGACCACCACGGTGACTAGCAAGGGCTGGACGGGGCCAGCACTGGTAAGTACCGACCGCACTGCCGCTCAGACTGCCATGTGATGAGCACAACGATAAAGTCGCCGCGCTATATACCATTGGCTCTGCGTAGAGACGGGGAGGACTAGGGCTAGTTAGCAAGACAAGGGTGGCGAGGGACACGGGAGTGTCTCGCCCGGCAATCGGTTCGGACGTAGCGGTGGCGGGCCGCTACGACTCTAGACGGGCCGCTGGTATATTAGAACGTTTCCACATAAGGCTCAACGAAGAGTGTAACCACTTGCCAGACTTCTCCCACATTCTATTCAAATGAGCTAGCTCACGTTACCGTTACTGTTAACCACAGATCACGCTTCGTGTCCCCCAATGGTGTATAGACCATTGCGTTTTCTACTTCCCTCATTAGGCCTATGGCATTCACACTGTAAATAATGTTCTGGGTGAACACTACCGAATACTTACGTTTTTCATTAGTAATAAGTTGTTGCCGTCTGTGATCTTCTTTATGTAACCTCGGTTTAGGTTCCCTTAATTTTTAGTAATTTTATATAAAGTTGGTTCTTAATGAGAAGCAACAGACCTCGGTGCGAGTGCTGTCTTAGAGTGCCCCTTGCACTTTTTTGTTCAGTTTAGGAACGAGAGCCGACTCCTTAAATCGACTTTCTGTCGCGTTCCTAACCCCTCGCAGCATCTTGTCACGTGCTCTGTTAATACAGAGCGCGAGTCCCCGGGTCAGGCTTTGGGGAGCCGACCTGGTTCGTCTCTCCACCCGGCCTGCTTCTCACCTCCCAGGATGCCAAGACTCCGCCATTGACGCTTTCTGGACCGCGCCTAAGTTGGAGATCGCCAACACAAGTGCCGAAGGGAGAAACAGCTAAGGTGTTTCATTTGACTTTGTATATGTTCCATTGATTGATTGATTGAGTTTCTTTTATCATTGCTGCTTATTCTTAAGGGTGTACATTTCAGGGGTTTCGCGCGTGTAAGTAGTTTCATTCCAAATTTATTTTCAAATTGCTATCATGCGTTTAAGCTTACTTTGCTGTCCAATTCAAGATTTTTTGTGGAGCTGTTCCTTTTGTTGTTGATTTCGCGCGCGTTACTTTCAATCCGTTCCAAGATTCTATAACGACTGAACATTACATGCTCACACTGGTAGTTGTCTTTAGCATTTTTATTTTGATCTGGACTGCCATGTGTATTCTTATTATGGGATGTTTGGCTAGTAAATAATAATATTTGTGCCAATAAGGGAGCATGAGGATCAACTGACTCGCTATATGGGTGATTTTTTTTTCTTCAGCAAAAAGTGTCATTCTGCCAAAGAAAGCGTGTTCTGTTTTCCGTATGATATGCCAGTTGATTGATGGTGACCTTTCAATTTCTGCTGGGAAACCATGACAACTTACTCTGCATTGAGACAACAAAGTACATTTCAGGGTTAAAGAATAAAGATTGGAATCCTTCCTTTTCCTTGATTAGCAATTAGGATCGCACCGACCTCACCCCAAGCCAGCTCCACGACCTCCTCACCACCTGCGTTAACTCAACCAACTTCCGAGAGCGGGACAAATTCTTTGAACAGTTAGCTAGAACCTCTATGGAATTGTCTATATCCCCGGTTCTGGCTAACATATTAATGGAAGAATTCATCAAATTCTTTGACGAAGTCTGCTCGAATTCAATTAGAGCAGACCGCCATTGCCACCGCAGACCATCGTCCCAAGATCTGGCTCCGGTATGTGAATGATACACTTGTCATCTGGCAGCACGGGCAAGACAACCTCCGCACTTCTTGGATCACTTCAATGGGTATCACAGCAGCATCCAGTTTACCTTTGAACAAGAAATAAATGGCAGCATTTCCTTTCTTGATGTTGAGGTGTGCAGAAGTCAAGATGGCCACCTCTCCTGCAACGTGTACCGCAAACCCACACAAGTGTGTATTTGCCTGCAACTGGGGACCCCATGTTGTTCCTCTTTTGTTTGTACAAGACCACCCGTATGTTTTGTACACAGTTGTCAATCGGGGACCCTCTGTCAATCGGAGACCTTATCGTCCTCAATTGTTCAGGGTCCCCATTTGAATGCAGAAACAAACTCACTCACACCCACAGATACCTCAATAGCTGCTCCTTCCATCACCCCAAAATCAAGTCGTCTGTCAACCGAGCCCATGTTCGCAGGGTCTACAACATCTGCGACAAGGAACACCTCGCCAAAGAACTGCACCACATCTCCACAGCATTTCAACGAAACGGCTACAAGCCTCAGCAGATCAAGACCCAAGTCCAAGAACCCCTCCCGACCGAAGGGTCTCCTATACCAAAAGCCAGCTAGATAAGGTCCCTAGTTTTGTTACTCTCCCCTACCTATATAGGTTGTACATCCCATCACATCCAGCGTATCCTGAGCAAGTATGACATCAAGGTATTCCACACAGCCCCTCTCAAGATCCGTGGCATGCTGACATCCCACAAGGACCTACAAGATCCGCACCACCGACCAGGGGTGTACAAGATCCCCTGCCAATGCTGTAAAGAGTATATCGGCGAGACTGGTAGGGACCTCCCCACCAGACTCAAAGAACACCAAGCTCATTGCAGGAAGGGAGAGTATGAGAAGTCCGGAACAGTCGAGCATTCCCACTCTGAAGACCACCGCATCAACTGGGACCAAGCCAACCTCATCACCAGCATCCAGCACTGGTACCCAAAACGCATCAGAGAAGCCTTGGAGATCCTCAAGCACGACATCGTTCCCCAAGACATTGGCATTTCCATCAGTGACATCTGGCAACCCCTGCTCACCTCCTAGTCCAGTGGGTCCTCTATACCCTAGGACACCCCACCCCACCTATGAGTCTCCTATACCCCCGGCTACCTCACCCCGCCCACCTCACCCCGCCCAAACCTATGCCCAACTGACACGCCTCACTGACCACTAGCATCCTCGTCACACCCCACTACATCCAGTCACCTTATATAGACAGCTCCATCTTTAGCATCTCGTTGTTGTGGGTGTGGGTTAGCGTAGCGGTTCTTTCCTGGACCTTCTTCCTTACTCCATAATGTGATGCTGATTAATAAAGTGTACGAATAAACGTACAGTTATTGGCGCAAATAACCTGAGATGCTGAAAGCGCCATTAAAACAACACAACAGCATCTCTTCAGTCTCCTGACGACGGACTGAGCACGTATGAGTATACTCCCGGTCCTTTTCAGAACCACACATATTCATGAGAGATATATTCCTTCGCATGGTGCTACTGCAAGCCTTTCCACCTAGTATTGAGGTTAATAGATCCTAATCTTAACTTATAGATAATAATTTGTTGCCACCCTGGGAGGTTCCAGGATTTCATTCTAAGAGATGCGATTGGTTGGATAGTTTTAAGCTCCGAATTCTTAGTGTCATTCCACTCTTGTTGCTAGTTGTATTTAAGATGATTGACAAGAATATGTTTTACTTCAGTGTCAGTTAAAGGCAATTTGACATCTATGTTCTCTTTCTGACAAGCTTTTTTTTTTTGCGATTTGATCCGCTCTTTCATTTTCCTTAATCCCATAGTGACCAGGGATCCACTCAAATGTGACATGATTGGCTCGATTTTTAATACATGTTATCAGTATGGCGGGCAGTGAACATGCTTTCTGTTATGTTCTCCCGTTTATTGCGACATTAGCTGTTACCAGACCACTTGGATACTTGATTCATATACCATCGGATGGGGTTTTGATCACTCTGGTATAAGTTACCATGGATATTTCAGAGGGTCCTGCCAGTTCGGGGGCATTTTTCATCCAGATTTTCATCAGTCCTTGCCTTCAATTCAAGGTTTGTACACTAGGCTGCATTGCATGCTTGACCAGCTCCATCGTCCACAATGGCTGATGGCACACTTCAAGCCACTGTGGCATGATTAACTGTTCATTGTGCCTTGCAACACCACTCAATACAATAGAATAGTCAACAGACAAAAGCTCTCTAGAAGCAGAACTCTGTACTATGCAAATGCTACAGCAACTTTAACATAATTCTAGCTGGTGATGTTGAAGTCAACCCGGGTCCAGAATCTTTAGAGTCTCCTAGTTTCTCCCATGGCAGTGTCCTCCTAGTTTATCAGCAGAGTGTGAGGAGTCTGTAGAATAAACTGGACGTCTTTCACTCCTCATTGGCCGCTCATCTTCAACCAGAAGGATTTTTCAACTTCTTCGCCCTCACTGAAACCTGGCTGACAGAGGCTGTGTTTGATGCTGAATTGGACATTCCTGACTACACCATCTTCAGGAAGGACAGGTGTCGTAAACGAGGTGGCGGAGTGCTGCTGGGCTGCCATAATGATTTTGAGTGCCGTAGAAGACCTGAACTTGAGCAGGATAATCTTGAGCTATTGTGGGTTGAAGTCAGGCTGTCCAGTCGCAACAAAATGCTGCTTGGCGTGTTCTACAGACCCCCAACAGTGGTGTTCCAACTTAAGAGGATTTTTGCCGACTGCCTGACTAGTGTCTCACGCCAGTACAATGCCATATGCATTGTTAGAGATTTCAGCTTGCCTTCACTACAGTGGCACTCGGACAATGGTCTTCCAGTTTCAAGTGAATCCACCATGGATGATGTGTTTATTGGTGCAGTCATGACTGCTCACAGTCTGCACGAAATAAATCTTTCCCCAACCAGAGGAGAAAACATCCTTGACCTTATCCTTTGCTCTGACCATTTGCAGGCCTCCAGTGAAAGTGGCGACAACATATTTGCATCGGACCACAATTCTCTCAGAATTGAATTTTATGTGCCTAAAATCTTCCAACTTCCACAAAGCTGGTCTAAATGACATTCAGAAAACAATTGACTGTAACCCGTGGTGTCTTCTAGAGGCAAGTGACAATTGTGATGCCACTGCCTCATTGTTCTATGACTTTATGAAGGCTGCATTTATCGATGTTGTACCGACTATACGACCACGGCGTCCGTCTCCCCCGTGGTTTGACAGTGAAGTTCGTCAAGCACTGAGAGTCGAGGAACGAGCGTTTAATAAGAAAGAGGCCCATCCTACTCCTGAACACATGGAACTTTTCAAACTTGCTGGCTCCAATTACAAGCGGATTGCTTGGTCAAAATACCTTACTTACTGGTAGGAAACATCGAGTTATTGTTGACGATTGTTGTTCTAGCTGGAATTCAGTACCCTCTGGTGTTCCCCAAGGCTCGGTACCAGGACCAACTTTGTTCAGCTTGTTCGTTAATGACATATCCAAATGCCTCAATAATAAATGTTTACTCTTTGCCGATGACTTGAAGGTTTTTGGTAAGATTGTCTATACCACTGATGTAACTTCACTGCAAGAAGATTTGAATAGAATTATGATATGGTCTCAAACTTGGAAACTATCTCTCAATGCCAGTAAATGTAGTGTTTTGTCGTTGTCACTTAAGAAGAAACCCCTCAATGTGACTTACACTCTTGGTGACACTGCTCTTAAGAGGGTAACAATTCAGAAAGATCTTTGAGTTTTTATCGATAGTAAGCTAACCTTTATTCCCCACATTGATTCAGTTATTAAAAAGGCTAATCGTATGTGTGGTTTAATTTGGAGTAACTTCCGCTCACTGAAAAACGAGTATGTTCTCCGTACTTTGTATTGCTCACTAATTAGGCCCCATCTAGAGTATGTACGCTAGTGTTCAATTCAATCTCTGCTTATCAGGCTCATAGGATTGAGAAAGTCCAGTGTCGCTTTCTTAACTTCATGCATAGGAACCTAACTACCGGTAATGTTAATTCTGTCAATCTTGATCACCTTGATCTTTGTGAATT
Source organism: Acanthaster planci (assembly GCF_054643075.1). Classification (NCBI taxonomy): domain Eukaryota; kingdom Metazoa; phylum Echinodermata; class Asteroidea; order Valvatida; family Acanthasteridae; genus Acanthaster; species Acanthaster planci. The sequence continues at coordinate 3,176,310 of NC_141787.1, forward strand.
GTACAGCCTCCCAACACTTAAACACAGAAGAGACGTCAATGATTGTTCGTTTTTGTATAAGCATTTTCACAACTTTTTCTCTACTATGAATGCCAACCCATTTACCTTACATACTCCAACACTACGGACAAGGCATGCACACAAACACATCCTCTACGTCCCATGGCGTCGCATTGAGGTGACTAAACGTGGCTTTATCTCAAGGGTTTCTTCCACCTACAACGGGCTTCATGGGAAGTGTGATGTGTTTGGTGCACCAAACCACCACCACCAACCAAGCCTTTCTAGACTATGATCTTTTTATATACAATCTCTGTGTATGCCAACATGTATTTGATGTATATTTTTATATGGCTTTTTTATGTATTCTATTCTTCTTGATTTTTAGCTCAGCTAAGAGTTCAGCTGTGAAAATCGAGGTTATCATTATGTAATCTAACGCCCTTAGAACAACCAGGCTGGGGTATCTAAAAACCACATTCAGTTGTATTGTTCTTATTTTTTGAGCCATCGGTATAGATGCAATGTCCAAAGTCCCGGCCATTTCACCTTGTGGTTTTTGGAAGGACGCGCAAAGTGCGTCTCCAAGCCATCTCGTCCAATCAGACCGCTCGAGACGATGTCGAACGGGAGAGAGCGCTATCTACATTCCCGATGCAAGCATTTTGGTCTGTGTGCCAAAGAGGAACGTTGGTAATGTAGTGATATTTAAATCGTGGGACACAAAGGCTCGTTGTTAAAGAACCCCCATGCCACCTAGAACCCAACTGGCACTCACTTCTGGGGCTGAAAGGGTTCGATATGAAAAAACATCGAACAAATATATTTTCAAGATCGCACATATAAAATGTCAAACATCGCATAAATATATTAAACATTGCACATGTATAAGTTAGATATTGAACATATTTATGCAGAGCATCGCACATATATCTTAAACATCTCACATGTATATTGGACACAGCATATAAAGTTTGCACATTGCACATAATAATGAAAACGATTGAACACATATTGTGGACATCACACATAATATGAAAACGTTGAATATTGAAACATTTGGCGTGCCATACAATGATGTTATGAATGGACTGTTATGGAACGTGGCGGGGACCTGACGTTTTTAACAGAATGCCTTGGCGAATACATTGCATGCATCGTTTGATAAGCCTCGTTTCGAGGCTTCACGGAAGCTAATCGAACGCACCGACTGTCTGTAGTTCCCATTCTGTACATTTTTTCATTTTGGTCTATATCACAACCAGCTTGGCGTTGAGGCGGCGGCCACGGCGCGTCGTCCTATTTATCAGTTTCGTTCTGTATTTATTAGTTTCATTTTGTATTTACTATTTCCGATCTATATTCATTAGTTTCGTTCCATATTTATAAGTTTCGTTAGTTTTCGTCCCACATAAATCACCTTTGTCCTTTAAATGTGCTTTTGTCCTATATATAGACTGGTTTCGTACTTATATGTATTAGTTTCGTCCTTTAAATACTTCTTTCGTCAATTATATATTTGTTTCGTTTTAGATTTATTTCACTTTCGTCCTATATATTAGTCTCGTTTGATATTTTTGTACTAATAAAGTCATAAGGGGCGCCTCATTCCTATCAAGTCTTTATGCTGGAGATCACTGATCTGGATAGACTCAACAATGTCAAATTTACTGCTTGCGATTGCGCAGTTGCTTGTAGGCGGTGTGCCCCGAATGTCAGTTGCTACCCTCCTCGGACGCTTTCCTCTGGAGTTATTTTGGGAATAAATAGCCAAGATTTTGTGTTTTACTTTAATCAATTTACGTCATTTATATGAAACTATTTTATGAGATCTCATGATCTCTCCTAGTAGTGAAATTGTGCATCTCGTTTGTTATGAACTTAGCTTTCTGGTAGTGGTCAAGATGTTGTTTGGCCAGTCTTAGTCTTTGATAACTGGTGTTTTCAAGGGACAAAAATAAAATTACAAACATTGAAATGGATAATTGAACAGCGTATCAAAATAAACAAGCTTTATATTCAAGATGGCAAAAGTACGTCTAACGTCAAGGATTTTTCTCACTCTATTTTCTGGTCACAGCGAAAAGTTAGTTAATTGCAAGCAAAGCACCACAAGTATCGCAAAAATATTACTGGCCCTACTTGTCCGGCGAAGGTGTACACAGTACTCGAACACTTTGGAAAGTTTTCTATTATTCCTCTGACTTCGCGGGGACGATCCTCGAGCACTTTGAAGTGCCAGAGTTATAACTCCTTCTGTGTCCTTCCTCAATGACAAAAATTAAATATCAGTCTTTGTGAAATCTCACAGTTCAAAATGAAGTCAGATGATGCATTCTTGCCCCGAATATTGTCAAGTGCTTTAAACCTTTATGAAATTGAAAAGAAAGCGAGAGGTTATCTGTCTGTTTGCCAATAGAACAGAGGGCTTTTTTGCATTCTTTTGGACATTTGAACAACTACGGCATCATCAAATCAAGTCATTTTTCGTACATAACACCCCTCTTTCAAGTTATCCGCTATGTTTCAACCTGATACAACATGTCCTTCAGGAGATATAGCGCTTTAAAAAGTGCACCTTTAATGCCACGTGAATTGTCTCAAGATGACGTAATTACCACATGAGGTCAATATTCCTCTAAAGCACTTCCTTTTCAAGAAATCTTTAAGATTTGAACCTGATAAGATATCTACTTTAGGAGATATAGGGCCTTAAAGAGTGCACCATTTAATGTCACGTCACTTGTCTCCTAATGAAATCATCGTGAGATAAGGTGAACATTCCTTTAAACCACTCTCTTTTCACGATATCTGCAAGATTTGAACCTGATAGGACATCTACTTCAGGAAATATAGGGCCTTGAAGTGTACACCTTTAATGTCACGTGACGTTCTCCTGATGACATAATCATCACATGAGGTCAAAACTCCTCTGAAGCACACTGTTTTCAAGATATCTGCAAGATTTGAACCCAATAGGACATGTACTTCTGGAGATATAGGACCTTAAAGAATGTATTCTCCGTCGACGCCGGTCTGCAAAGTCCACCCTTATTTGCATATTCATAAATATGCAATTACCACTCTAAAAAACAAAATTCTTTGATAATATCTAACATAACAATAATTGAGTGCACATTTCAGATTTTCTTTGTACACAATTTAAGAAAGAGAGTGTAGGACCACTATCGATGAAATCTGTTGCACTATCCTGGACATTTTGGCGCACAAACTGAATTTCACTTTTGTAAAATGTGACTAGAAAGTTGTACTGTATGATATACACTCTGAAACCATTGCCGCATTCATTGGCAGACGCCGTGTGGGATTTGTAAGTCTGGTGTTGTCATTGACTTCATCACCCGTCGTGTTCGAGGTTCACGACTTAATACGTCCCCACGCACATCAGGTGCCAAGCCATTTTTTAAGCGAACGAAAGAGTAGAATCCATGCAAAATTAATAACATTTGACATTTCGATAATGTCGTTATGAAAAAGCGATATATTGGTATTGGACAAAACACGATGTCGATAGTTACTACATCAGTATATAATTTGAGGAATACTCTACCCGACGGAATTAAAAGGATTATTAAAAATTTAATTGCAAATCACTTGATGACGTCATCACGACGTCGCTATTTACGTATTATCTTCGCTTTATGGGGAGTACTTGGTGTAACTTTGATGACAACGAAATATTGTTAAGTTTAAAAAAATGGTGCCTTGAAAACGGGTACAAAGTCAATGGGCTGAAATAAATATTGAAAAATCAATAATTAATCACTTGATGACGTCATCATGGCGTCATTTTTAAGGACCATTTGTGCACAAGGGGTCTTCATTGTATGAAGATCCAAAGTTGCAAAAGCACTAAAGTGGCGGCGACGAAAACGTGTACAAAACAAAAGGGCTTTTGAGCAGAAGAAGAAGAAGAAAAAAAAACAGAAAAAAAGGAATGATTTTTTCGCAAAATTTCGAAAAAGCCAATTAAAACTTGTGGCTACTGATCTAAAACACACAAGGCCAGCCTCTTCCTGGGAGTCACCAGCAGGTGGCGCCATTTCCACCCTGTCTGTGGATGCGATAGCCAATGGGAGCACAGAAGCCATGCCGGGCGGGTATTAAGGCATGCACTGTACTACCACATATCCTGTGCACGTACGTCAGTAATTCATAATTGGGCCTGCGACAAAATGGCTGGACAATACCGTTTGGTGGTAGTGTTCCACCGGCAAAATTTCACCATCTTTCGCCCGGTTTTCCTGCTGTTAGCTTTCATCTGTTCTACCATCCTGGCCCAAGATTCTGCTGTGCCCTGCTACGACGGGAATGGCCGTGCCCAGCGCTGTCAGCCCGAGTTTGTGAACGCCGCTTTTGAGCTGGATGTGGAAGCAACCAACACCTGCGGGTTATACAGAGCCTCTCGATACTGCAGACAGACCGGGGTAACGGGGGCTACCCGGGCCTGCTCATACTGCGACGCCTCATCCCGTCGGTTCAGCCACCCTCCAAAGTACCTGACTGACTACCACAAGGAAAAGAAGATGACCTGGTGGCAGAGTGACACTATGTTTGAAGGAATTCAGTTTCCGAATTCTGTTAATCTCACCATTTCACTAGGTAAGGTTCAATTTGTCCGTTTCGGCTAAAATGTTGCATCCTGACTCCACTTTTCTCATCATATATAATCTCAATAAAAGTTACAGAAATGCTGGAAAGACGTGGATTCTGGACTGAGAAACATTTACCGATGTTGTTGGGAAATATTTGGAAATTTTCTCTTCACTCCCCATAGACTTTGTACAGAACTGCTGAAGTGGAGTCAGGTAGCCCCACTAGTGTGGCACGGATCACTCCCGATTTATCCTTAGCCACACATCCGTCTACGCAATTTCATGTCGGCGTATTGAACATTCCGGCGCACCCACTTATCGTGGGTGCAATTTCTCTTGCACACGAACATGATTCTTGACCTTTCCGCTTTCTAAAAACCATTTATTGAATGATTTCACTCACGTTATTCAGGTATTTCCCAGTCTTTTTGCCTTTATCCATTCAACCTAACGGGCTCGCTCTCTCAGTCACCATCTTTAAAATAAGGTCGTCTCGACGGCTTTTCCATGTCAAGATAACTAAACTGCTGCCAAAGTTTTGGAAGAGCCCATTGGTACATGTAGTATATTATCGCTCAGTCCGTGTTTTACATATGTCTTGACATGGAACAGCCAAATTGGGGTACATTTCCGTTTAAAAAATACCACTTGGAAAGAGTTCCATACACAGACGCAAGAAATTATTCCCTACAATGATCTATTATCCATTAGAAAGCAAAAACATGTCCAGTAAAGTTTAATTTAGGAGGGAAAATACCCAGTTTATTCACTTGGTGTCAAGTGGCGTTGCATATACATGTAGCACTCTTTCCGTCCACTTTCTCAATCAAATCTTCCCCCCAAAAGTAAGCTCCGTCGATAACAGATAATTGCCGATATTGATATATCGGTGGCCCAATATCAATAATACCGAGATATCAATTTTTTTCGTGGGATATTTTCAAGCAATGCCAAACACCTTCTGCAGTTAGGCGGCTTACCATGGCTCACCTCATTTTAATATGAATGTGCTCTCCTGAGTCTTGCCAGTCCATGATCACCACAGCCAGCTCTATGGCTTGCCTCTCAAAAAAAATGCAGAACTGGCAAAGTCTCAGCAGACCTTATTGATGACGGTTCAGTTCTCTTACACCCAAATTAACTGACTTGCTAAACCTGCCCCCAAAACACAGTACAATTTTCAAGTTTGAACCATGCTACAGTGGGAAAGTGTTTAGTGCCTATTGTACTATCAGGCTGATTCAAGAACAACTTACCGGTACATATGAACTGACCTATAATGCTGAAGTACATGAATTCAATTTTTGGGCTTCGTATTGATTCAGCCAACTTGGCAAACAGTCGTTGATGGCAGCTTTGGGTCATTGCCAAGAAAAAGTGTAGGAACTGCATGTGTAAGCTGTGGGGTTATCGGTCTCAGTTCCAGGCGTCAAGGATTATTTGGGTCATTGTAGTAGAGCACTGTTCCACATGATTTGGGACTCCCTACGCTAACCAACATGCTGGCCATAAAGAGGGCACATTCTGCACGATCTGGCATCAAGTATTGGGGTCCCAAGCAAAGACTAAACGATTGAAGAAGCCATGAAATTTAACGAAGGGCGCGCAAAAGGCATAAATTGTCAAAGGTTTTGCTCCAGGTGTAGATTGGCCAGTTTAAATGTCTGGAATGGCCCAGATTCCCGTGGACCTATCACAGTGCTGATTTTGGAGCCACATCAATAAAGAAATAGTAAGTACTACCATGACAACACTATTAAACTGGGTGCCTGTGCAGGGCTTTTGATGTATTTCCATGTTTTTTTAAAGGATGTAACCTTTACATTATGTCCACAGTTAATTTCTGTTATTTCAATCCCGAGGTCTATCTAGTCTTCACAAACAAACCCTAAACGCTCAGTAATAACTCATGGTTGTACCACTTGAGTCTTGATTCCAACGTGTAAACAATAATGATCACACAGTTCATTCCAGATCTATCAGAGTGATGAATGTACTCAATAAAATATTTTTTAAACAAACATTTGATGGTGAAAATACTACAATTTGGCCTTCAGAGTTCTTTGATCCAGGTAGACTTAGCATTTACTCAGGCTTTTGTTTAGGATTAGGTAAAAGATGGTTTCAGATCGTCGCACTTCATTCTTTGCCTATCTTGCACGTGTAATAAGATAAGGTATCTAAGTTCACATGCACATCTATCTAATGTCATACGTACGATGTAAACAGAACAAAGGTTGCAATTAGCATATAAGAGTACATGTATGAGACCTTGGGAACTACACTGTATTTATGATCCATATATGGGAAAATGAAAATAATGTGGACCCTTCAAAGGATCGCAAAATATGTTAACCCTAATCCCCTCAGCATTTTTTTCTAGAAGGCTGACTCTACTTGTCAAATCCCAAACCCTGTCACTGCTGGGTGGGGTATATGTACTCAACCCGCCAGATTCCAACAGTCCGCATGCTCTATCAGTACTCAGTCCAACAAACTCCACCAGGCAGTAAATTGTTGGGTTTGGGCTGAGTGGGGATACTTGGTCATATGCCATGTAAAAGGAATGGGGCACAATGTGCTCATCCCGTCAAGATCCAACAACTGCAGGGCTATATAAAATTGTCTTTGTTGGGGGGCCCTCAGATTTCTTTGTTTTTATCTTTGACTTCTCTTAAAAAAGCAAGGTCACCAAACACACTAGGTCAAACTTAAATAAAATCAAAATATTAAAATTAGTACAAGTATGTACAGTTCCATTATATGCGAACATTAGGCTCTTGGGTTACGTGTACATCATGATTTTGTATTCTTTTACCAATTTGAAAACAAATTTTCTTAGTTAGATTGGGTAGTAGGAAGTACAAGTATTTTTTGTTTGGCCAAAGCAAAATACCAAGCAATCAAGCATGCATCCTGTGACAAATACCATTCACTTCATGAAGCAGAGCTTAAATATGGGGTAAAGTATCATCAGCCAAATACAATATGCGTTCCTGTAGGGTTACTTTTTGTGCTTCGCTAGGTACAGTGTACTTGTGAAAGTTAGTCCTTTGGTTGTCTGCAATCCTCGGAATTGGTCTTTTCAATTTCTGGTGCAAAGGGTTGAACATTTCAAGGGCAGATGAATTTGTTTTTGGTAAATAAACATACATGTATGTGCTGGAATTTAAAAGCCTTTTGTTTAGTTTCATAATGAAAAGTTAAATCAAAGATGGTATTGTGTTGTTCAAAATAATCAAAATTATGAAAATGCATATTTGGGATTTTGAAATGCATATTGCGGAGAGTGCTTAATTTTGGGGCAGTTCTTGATATTGGGTTACTACAGTATTGTAAAGACTCAAGGAATGAATTTAGCTTTTTATGTACATGTACAAATTTGTCTGCCAATCCCACTTGGGTTGTTTAATATTATATACACCTGTACATGCTGTGATATGATCTGCCTTTTAAAATGATTGTCACCTTGTGAAATGCTCATTGATTTTGCTCGTCTGAAAATTGTAAAAAGGTATTGAGACATGTTTACATTTACACAAAAATGTCAAATTAGAATATAATAATGATTAAGAAAGGCAAAGTAACACAATCTGAATGGGATGACAGAAATGTTCAAAGTTTAACTTAACTGCAGAGCAGTGCAATTTAAAAATTAAAAAAAAGGTCACACGGAACTGTACAGTATTCCTGAAAGCTATTGTAAATGGTACAGATTGCTTTTTGGATAAAAACTTAGTACAGCAGATTCTCATTGTGCCCTTTGGGGGACTGAACATATCCATGCAACTAGTACAACTGCATTGTGTACATTTTATGCCATGGACCTACATGTACACAATGCAGCAGAAAGTTTTAAGGCTGTGCACATCAAGTTATTTAGAGAATAACATATGTACAGGTCACCTAAAATTTTGTGAATTTTTACCATAAATGGTTGTTTTGATGTGGGTGTATTTGGCTTGGGTGGTATTTCGGTATTACTGAATACCGCCTTTTTAAATACTGAACAATACCGACTAACAATCTATGAATACCGGAATACCGGCTAATTCGGTATTGAATAATGTATATTCAGACAACATCATGTACGTCAATCTCCAAAAGCTCTGCCTTCACGTTCCATATAAGGCCAATGATGTAAAAAATAGCCGTAAAAGACGATGTTTGATTGTAGTAGGACTTGTGCTCGATCTTAAGGCTCCCCAGAGAGAAGCCGATTTTGCCTGGTGGACCAGTCGCACGCGACGAGATTTTGTGAGCGAGGTGGCCTATAAACTTGTCTTTTGTGTGGTCAAGTTGTACGTACACACTGTGATAGCATTTTCAAGAATTCTAGTGGTTGTTCCAAAATCTCAAATAACAAAATACCGTTATCCATAAATCGCCCCTTTGGCCACGTGCATGTACAAGTGACCATGTCCGTATGTACAAGTGTATACATGTCTGACCATGAAGTGAACCAAACCAAACCTTGGCGCTCGAAGCATTTGTAAATTTCCACCTCTTCTTTGCTTAGAGGCAGATTTCCTTGTGTCTGTTTTATTTTAAATCATACAATTTCCTGTCAACTTCAAATGATGTGGTCTCAATGTATATTTTAAAGTATAATTTAATGGGATATCGATGTATTCTGAATGCTTGCCCCTGGTTTGAGGCTCTAAAGAGGATTTTGTAAAAAAAAGTAACATCATGACTGCATGATTTGCTGATCATAATTGTTACAAACTACTAGTTTATAATGTCCATACTTGAATCATATTCAAACACTTTCTTTGAAAATTATGGTTTAATGCTGAATAAGTGTAGAAAGTTATTGATTCACAGTAAACTGTAACATTAAACAGTGGTGTAAGCCGATGTTTAATATCTTTACCCTCCTACTAAAAAGGAAATTTCATGGTGCTCCCCTCAAAACGTACGATATAACGCAGTCTTGGCATTTATGGAATAATTACAGGTGGTTTTCAGTTTTAGGACCCACGAGGGGACGACTGTGCCACAACCCACAAAGCTATTAAAACAAATAGAGCTACAGAAGCCAAACATAAAGCATTTTTTTTCTTGTGGACTATGGCGTACTCGGCAGCCAAATAAGCCTGATTGTCACAGGAAAAAACAAATGGCTGATACAGTTATGTTGCCACTCTGTCAAAGTTCTTACATAGGCCTGAAGTACTACGCGGCTGTACATCGTTGATGTGACTGGAGAAGAGACAAACGGAAGACAGGTCTATATCATCTGGAGTCAAATCAATTGTTATCTAAAATGAAGTATGTCTGCCACCTCTGGAGAAATATTCAATTATCTATGATGTGAATATAATTTTCATGGCACAATATTAATCAGCTGAAAAAAAGTCTCTGAGCTGGCTGGCACGTCAACCGATCAAACATGCTTGCAAGCATGGTTGCTTTGTTCCTTGGGTTCTTATACCTAATTCAGTGCAGTTTTTTGGACAGGGAACAGACTATCTAAAAAAGCAGAGACCGCGTGCTCACGTAACGGGAAAGTCCGAACTTAACGGCTGTTTAATGTACATGTATGATAGAACTATTTTATGGCAAAAGAAACTACAAAATCTGAATCCGAACGAAAACTTAAACCATAAACGTACTAATCCAGAAGTTCACACAATAAATCATGTTTTGAAATGTCAGTAACAATTGTAAAACAAACTTCACGAAACAGGGATTGAATTCTGTGCCCGCGTCGTGCCTGCTGTTCGGGAAAATTGGTGGTCTCGCTGTTGGTGGGATACGCTCGCTGACTGTTTTCAGACGACTTTACTATCTTAGGCAAGTGGCAGCGTGAACAAGAAATTTTGTATGCTTGTACAAGTTTGCTGATGATCAAGGATCAATGAATTTTGTATCCCCGCAATGACAAGAAATATATTACTGCTATTAGTTGTCTATGTTTGGTGCAAAATTAAGCCATTCCTTTCATGGTCAATTGCAGGCCGAAAGTAGCCTGATAGCAATGTTTTTCCCGAGCCGGGAATCCGCGCTATATCGGGTGTATTCATGAGACTGGTAATTTACATATACATATTTGGGGGTTGGCAATCGTGAATTTGGTAGCGGTGTTCTGCTACTCCAGGACCTGCTTGTGTTGGTGATTCTGCTGAAGTCCATTTCTTCTGGTTTTACTTGCTCTGGCTTAGCGGGTGATGATACAGAAACTTCTGGATCTGTTGGAAGTATCTCAGGAACAGTGTCGTTAGGTGTGTTCAGATCTGGTGGTTTTCCAGTGTCCAGGTCAATGAGTCGGTCAATGTGTCAAGGCCAAATCATGTTTGGCCCAACACAGACTTCATAGGAAAGTGGACCAGGATGGACATGGATGACTCCTGGAATCAATTTCTGCTTACCATGATAATTCCTAACAGAAACTTTTTGCCAATGCGAACCTTTTGGGTCACACTGGCAGGCTTGCATGATGCTGTTTGATGACCTGCTTACCGCTGACATGGTTGCGAATGTCAGGTTTGAGAGTGTCCAATCGTGAACGAAGATTGCATTCCATGAACAACTTAGCAGGTGACTGTCCGGTAGTGCAGTGAGGAGCGTTCCTGAATGCCAACAGGAAGTTGGCCAGTTTAGCAGATACGGTTCCTTTCTCCCCCCCTTACTGTTTGAAGGTCTACCCAAACAAGGCCATTTGCAGCTAGATGATTTGGCGCAGTTGTGTGTTTCACTTCATATTGCTTCAGGAACATCTGGAACTCATCAAATGTAAACTGGGGAGCATAATCACTCACAAGCTGCTCTGAAATGCCATTTCTCACAAAGATGGCTTTGAGAATGTCAATAGTGTGAAAAGAGTCTGAAATTTTGGTGCTCACTACTCCCATGTATCACGTCATAATTTTGGTTGATTTGCTTGCTGCCCTCAACGGTGACATTTGACGGCTTTGAAAATCTAGCCTGGACGACAAAGACGTAAAAGTTGTGTTTAGATTACCGAATAGCAAGATTCATTGTTATTTTCGGTTAAACATGTCTTCAGTTACATTTAAGCCTAATATGGAGCAAATGTTCTCCATCGTTGAATGACATCTTTAATATAGACTCTTCCAATAGTTCAATGCTTCACACACCTTTTCATTGTGCCCATTAACGGTTGTGGTATTTGAGCAAATAGTATTTTCCAAAGACGTCTGTCTGGACAATCTGTGGAATAAATATTAAATTTCTCTTTTCTCATTCCTGGCAGTAAGATTTTACTGATTGTCTGACACTATTATATACTTAATTTACACTAAGATATTTCAAGATAATTTGATAGTCCTATTTTTGAGATCTTGCAGATCCTATACACAGCCTTAGTCATGCAGAATCTTTGGGAGAGGTGTTATAAAAGGAACATTGACTGCTTTATTTTGTAGTCTAGTAAAACTAGCCTCCCTGGGTGATCCATGGAGCATGCCATTTTCCCTCAGCTTTGCCTGGGGAAAATAGAATTCTCCATGGATCACCTTGGGAGGCTAGTTTTACTGCTCAACTTAAAGCAGTCGGTATTAAATTTGTGCATGTACTGTCCATTTGAAGAAACTTGAAGGAATATTCTTTAAACAAATGTAGACTAATCAAAACAGATACCATCACAGTAATATAGTAGTTTCTAATTCTAGTTGCTAGGTTGCTTTGTAGTTTTTACACAGTGCATTCAATTTACTCATGCTTACCCATGATGTCCTGGTACACACAGGTTTAGTTGGGCTGCACAGTATGTGGTAATAAACAATCTCAGGTTACTCAGAGTTGCCCTGACCAGGTCAAGAGGCCATACATTGATCAAATTGAACAATGAATCCAAAGCAAGAGACATCCATGGTCCAAACACACATTTCTAAGCTTCCCTTCTTCTGATTTACCACTACTATACATTCAACTATTCTTCTTGAATTATTTACAGTGGTGTCAACTTTCCCTTGAAATGTTCAGCTAAGCCACTATTTTTTGTACTGTGGGATACTCCCCAAGTAATTGATTTGGCTCAAATTGAATACAGTCACCTTTGCATAAGTTAGCTTCATAGGGGAAGTTTGATTTGCACAGATGTACCTTTTTACAGATGATATGTTACCTGATGATGCACAATTATAGAAAATTTCAACATCCAAGTTAATTTGTTAGTGTCCATACGTGTGTCTGCATGACACGATACCTACATGGCTGCGTACAATTTTTCAAAAATTTAGTTTGGGCATGACTTGCACGTCCGTATGCGATGATGCATGCAGCAACGTAGCAACATCGGTGGCGCAGATTTCTTCTAAAACAAAATTTATTCACCCCAGATTTAACTCAAAAGCATTGCTACCATATCTGAACAAACAATACATCAAGTGTCATGAAAATAAGAAATTTTTGTTTTTAGCTACTAATGGGTGTGCAAAGCAAAACTTCATGCGTACCGATTCCATAACAAGTTGCCTCCATATACATGTATGTCACCGTGATATGCGCAGATTTTCTGTTTGCGGAAACTGTTTATTAGTGGAAACCTACCTACTATGTTATGGAAATGGGCCATTGAGCACTAAGACCTGATCATTGTGATATATTGTGTAGCAAACCCTTGATGATCCCAAACATTTCCCCCTTGCACACAATACAGGCTGTCTGAGATGCTTTGTTCATTGAGCTTGTTTGTATGCCAGGAAATCCTGGGGAAACCACAAGAACTAGTACCCAGACGATGAACAAGCATGCCAGCTCACTGTTTATTAGCACACATGATTGTACATGTACATGTATATATTTAATCACTTTCGGATGTGGTATTGAAGCTTTTAATAGTCATTTCATTTACATTATATCATGCAATAATATGTTGTCAATTTTCCCCACATTATGCAGTCTTTAAGAATTACTATTAGCCAAACCTTCCCAAATTGACTTTCCGATCTGGCAGGCTTTTCTCAAGGAGACCGAGAACCTGTGTAGATATAGACATTATTTATATCAATCTTGCAAGTTCAGTACCAGTGCAAGCCCTTTTCCTCTATTATTACTGTTCCTACAAGAAGGTAGGTTTACAGAAGGCACAAGTTTGAACCCCTCAAGTTCATGACGCCAATGCATACACCTGCTTTCTGGCAAATTCTGAATGATTTTCAAATTAATTTCCTTGTGCATGAAGCATAAATCAGTATTTCAAATGAATTTCCATTGGGTGTTTGATGGCTTCAAAGACAAGACCATTCACTTTAAAGTTTATTAATGAAAAGAATGTGTCAGTTTATCATTTCAGTTCTCTGAAAGATGGGAAGGAACAAATAGCTCATGCAAATTGTTAACAGAAAAATGTCTCAACAAAATGTGTTCAGCTTTTTATTTGGGTACAAAAGAGTAACAAAGAGCCACTTTAAACATCAAGAATCAAGTGCATTCTTGTGTTGGATGAATCGATGATTACTGCCTTTGATTTTTTCTGTGTTTTTCTATCCCTAATTAATGAAGTTGAAAATTTCAATTGACTACCACAAAAGCATCTTTGTATTTTCTTGTATCGTAGAACAAGGCTTTGTAAATGAATCCTTGAACATTTTAGGAACAGTGTTTTTTGAAAGCATTCCCAGGCATACATGTATGTTGTTGCAACGACAGTACAGTTGCTAAGCAAGTTCACCAAGCAACCCTGTGGACCCATGTACTATGCAATATGGTTTATGTTGGGCTTGGCTTGGGTGGTATTTCGGTTTTGTTTTTAATACTGAACAATACCGACTAACAATCCATGAATACCGGAATACTGGCTAATTCGGTATTGAAATATTCGGTATTGAATTTCAATACCGCTGGTATTCTGGCTAATTTGTTCAGAATATTCCCACAACCATCTGAAGATGAAAGCAGACAATTATATCCACAGCAGTGACTGCATACTTTGTGGTTTCAGTCACTCGCACAGTTTGTATTGTCTCTTTTTTTGTGAGGAGATAAGACGTAACGTGATACTTCAGCACGCAGCCATCAACCTGCCTGTCAAAAGGTTTTGTTTCCCTATGGCCGGCGTCAAGTTCGCAGTTTTGGAATAGCTTGTAGGCAGTGCTTCTTGTATTGCTCATTTGCACATGTATACATGTACATGTATCACAGCCCTACAGGTTGGGAATTAAAAATCAGCTGGTTCTCATGTCCGGACTGGACTTTATTTTCCGAAGATTTTTATTGGCGGATCAGAAAATGCAAATGCTGCTTGTGCTAGCCTTGTGCTCTCTTAGGGTCTTTTTTGTCCTTTATATACAACATGTACAAGTATTGTGTGAAAATCTATCTAACAGAAGCCAGGAATGTGTGTTATAACCTATAAAATGATTCCATAAATCTGCATCTGTTCGACATCCACGGCAATCAATGATCTTTTTTATTGTTCTCACATTTGCTCCACCACAAGAGAAGCAAAAACCCAATTCCTCACTTGTCACTGCTTGTATTTCAGTTTTTCCGGAATAAAATTAGGACAACGTGGTTGATCAAAAAGATCATTCGCTTATAATTAATCCAATACCTTGTGATGTGTTTAGAATAATAAACTTCACTGTCATAGGACAACATGTTTAATGTGCATGTGAAATTTAAATGAATTCAACAATCACACGAGAGAAGTTGTGGAATTAAGTCATCTGGTACAAACACTTTGACTTAAACCTTAAATGAGTTAGACTCCATCTGATTTGCACTGGAGGCCAACCAAATGTGCACAAAATGTACACAGTCTGCCTAATTATCCCCAAATGATCTTTTTATAAATCTGAGGGTGCAAATTATGTTTAAATGAGCAAAGGCCCTTTTCAAGAAGTTTTGAAAAATGACACAAGGAGTTGCATTTTAATTCATTTTTGGGAAGAATATTAGGGAATGTAATAGGAATTGTTGTTTGTATATGAATAATGTCACAGAAAAATGGTGAAATAATGCAATTGAACAGACAATGTTCATGAACCTGTGTTTGTATTTTTTTCCAAGGCCATTAATTTCATCTACCACTGGAGCCTGGGCATGTGTCTGTTCCAGAAAATCGCTGGTCTTGTGTGGTCTTATATCTTTGGCATTGCAATAATTTTCTTTTTGCCATATTTAAAGGCAGGTTTTTCTCCAAAACACCAAACCCTCCAAAACATTACTAGAAGTGCATAAGAGATCAAATGGCAAGTTACATCCCCTAGTAAATTACATATGTTAAAGTGATCTTAAAATGTTCAGATTGACATGCCATTTGCAGAACCGTCCTGGGGAAATTGCTCACTGTGATCCATGAGGTGGGAAAAATGTGCAAACCCTGAGCCATTTAGACAATTGTATCACTTCCTGGAGATGACAAAGGAGCAGCTCAAGCTTAAATCATCTTTTAACAAAAACGTTGGAACTGTTTTGCTCGACCATGGGTCAACCGTTTGTTGGTACATGTACATGTACATATATCTTCTGGTCAGTCTGAGTGTGGATTATTGTGTTCATAGTCAATAGTACTTGCTTATTACACATATGATGAAACACAGGTCCATGATACATTGCATTTTTCAAGTATCAGTTCTGATACATGTAACTGTACTGTTGATTCTTGATGTATCAGTTTCATTAAATACTGAATTCTTCGTGCTGATAATTCTGCATCAGGAGATTTTACAATGTACATGTACGTGTACAATTACACCTATACATGTACATGTAAACATTGTGTGCATTGTTTTTTCTGAGTAGTACACTGCATGGCTTGTACCTGTCACCACTAGGATGGGACAGGAAATGTAGGAGACAGACTGTGGTAATGGTTCTGTTGACTCTTTGATAGTAAAATTTAGCTTAGATAATAGCCCCTTTGTCTAGTAATAATTTACTGATGATACCTGATAAGCTGCAGTGTAGATGTGACCTGTTGGTTCTTCCATCCACTGATGCTTTTCTCTCCAGACTGATGCCTTTTAATCAATGAGTTCACCCCTTAATTTGTTGTTCTTAAATATAATCTTGATAATTAAATACGCAATTCATTCTAGGCTCTTGAAGAGTGGCTCCATACACGTATGCAGTGCTAATGGCAACTGGCAGGTGCCACTGCACATGAACAGTAATAGACTAAGGTTACTGGATTCATATGTACATGTATGTACTGGTATGCAGGCTTCTCTGTCTTATTTTCAGGCTCTGGACAAGAACCTGACTTGCATCCCTGTAAGTTACATGTACATGATTTGGCTTGTTTGGGATTAACAAACCGGGTACCATGATTTTCCTGTAGAATGACAAAATTAAACCCAGGGACACACCATAAACTGATCTCCCTTTCAACTTTCTGCAGTAGTTATGTCAAACTAACAGGCTGAAAGTGGTCACTGAAGATTTCAGTACAGGGATGTTTAAGTCTAATAGGAGCAGTTCCTTTATTGTACATCATGTGGTTGCACTGTTGCAACAAACAGTACAGGTTCCTGTATCACAAATTGGTGGCAGGTGTCACTTATCAGTGAAAATGTTGATGTACATATACAGTAGAAGTGGAGGAAATTCAGTCAGCACTGATAAAACTAGGACGCAACGTAGTTGTATATATGCATCATCTCCAAATACTGGTGGAAAATCAAAGTAGAAAATATTAGATTTCTGTTCCACAAATGTACTAATATAAATGTGGCATAAACTGTACTGTGGTAGCTGTCAATTCATTGCAATGTTAGTGTGTGAAAAATGATGCCAAGTCACTGCGTCATGTCCTGTGGAGGCCATAGGTGATTTGCACAGCATTGGCAATGCATGACATTTTGCCAGTCTCACACACTAAATGAACTTTCTGTAGCAGATATAAAAGTCCAAGTGGGAATGCGTGGCTGTTGAAGAAATAGTCGAGTGGGAACACTGTTATACTCGCAAAATACATGCTACTTTTTGTGTGATTCACTGTTGTCCCTCTTTTGTTGAAAATGGTTTCCGGAGGAGACTGCATGTACATGTATGTATTTATATAAAGTACACGTGTACCAGTACATTGTACATGTACAAGGGTCTGTACGCACTAATGGGTGTAATTGGTGTGACAAAAACCCCTAGAAATGAATGTATTTTGTCCCCAGTGTTTTTCGGTATGTGACCTATTTACCCATCAGAGGATATGTCAGTTGAATTTAAAGATAATTCTTGTTTATTTCTTGTGTTATAAGAGAGCAACTGTCTTAAAAGAAATTTATATTTGTAACATGGGCAGACATTTACAATTATCTTTATAACATAGATGGACACTCAACAATTTTTCTGGGTTTCTCTGGCTCGAAGTTCGCTATTTTGAAGAGTTGGATTTTTAAAAATTTTTTGTAGGCACTTCCTGGCAGCTAAAGCTGCAGGTTCAGAATTTGCAGAGTCACTATTCAGATTCACCATTGTTACCCTCCAAAATAAAGAAACAAAATCACAGACACAATTATTACAAAACAAATTAAAGTTATACATGTGTACACAAACATATTTATCTGTTGGCAAAACTAAAAAAAGGGCATGCAACTCTGCTGCGGATCAGCAAATTTCCGCTTTTTAAAAAATTAGACCACAAAAGATTCCACTTTAGGCTTTGTCAGCACTTTCGCCGCTTGCGCCTCGGATTGCGGCGTGGCCGAAGCGCTGAGGCTACACAGCCGCTAGGCAGAAACCCATACAATCGTGCCTCCACATGGAAAAAAAGGATAGAAATTGTTGTCTGGTTCTGTGCTGGTTTGTGAAAGGAAACCGTAAATTAGCTGGACAACCGACTTTGTTCTGTTTGTGATTATCATAGCGCTCTCCATCATTTGCTGGCAGATAGTCTGGTTCCGTATCTTTTTCTCTATCAACGTGCACGTTGTGAGTCAGGATACAGACTGCACATGCTGCTGCCCCCTCTAGCGACAGGTTAAAATTTCTGAAAATAAATTTTGAATAGATGTCTGTTGCAAAGTTTGTCCGAATCGCCTGAAAATTGATGTGGATGATGACCTTTACCCAGTTAACACGTGTGAAATTTGGGGCTGATGACACCATCATCCAGGCAGTTAAAATAAAAAGTACTTTTATTCTTCAAAATTCGGTAAAAAATCAACCTTGATAAGTATAAGCACGAAATGCCCATGAGATGATAGCTATAACATCAGATTCCATTGCACCAATACATAACTTGCTTACCTGTTCACACAGATGAGGCGCGGTCAACAACAACACACCTTACAATGTTTGCTTACTCGAAATGTTTGCAACAACCTCAAACAAAAAAGGTTTGGTATTATCTAAGTGAGGCATTTTTATGGCAAAGTGTGGAGAAGGCACATACAATAGCTGTCCAAACGGTGTTATATTACTTCAAAGACGACAATCTCTTTAAGTTTTGCCGCTTTCGATGAAATGAGTCTCCACCAGTTTTACATGAATACGATTGGAATTCACAGAGTCTGATTGGTTTGTGTGACCGTGTCTAAGTATAAAAAATCGGATTGTGCCATCAGGGTCACAGTACCTGTAAATGTATACATGTAACAGTGCAATGAACACCGTTGAAATCGCCGCAGTTCTACCTAGGCTTATGTACATTGTAAAACAGGCTGAGAAAAAAAAAATTGTTTGGTTGCCAATGGCTCCTGATGGGAGAAAAATCTAGGTGCCCTGCAGCACTTTTACGAAGGTTTGGTAATCACGTGCGCAGAATGTTCATGAACGCACGTACACACCATGTAGTATAAATACCTTGTGTTTACATCATCCATGCTGTTGAATCATGACCCGCTGCCACACGCAGCCACAAAACGAGCATGTACATGAGCCCCGATGAGGTCAATCCACGAAATCAGGTTTCACTTACATTGCAGCAAAAAAATGAAGCCCAAGCCGTGGTTTATAAAACGGCCCCGGTGTCCATATACAGTGCATCAACAATGTATGTTTTGATCTGGAACAAACCAACACGTGCGTGTGATCGCGACACGTGTACTGTTCAGTGCACACGCGTAAGCTTCAAATAAACGATGCGACTTGTGCTGCCATTTCTACCTATCTGGAACGAATTTTGAGTACATAATTTTTTTTTTTATTTTTCAGGATACTCAAAATTGTTCAAGTACATTTTGTATATAGTTTTAAGCTATCTTAAGTCGCAAATGGCGACTGGATGGTGAAAATATGATCGCATTTGCAACTGATTTAGGCGCTATTTAATATGTTGGGCTTAAGCACCCGATCTGAGAAGACGGATCAGCAGGAATTTGAGGCATCTTGTATTCACTGGGAAGGTACCGAATCAGGGAACTGGGTTATTGCAGTGCGGTTCTGTGATTGGATGAAGGTTCTTCTTGTTCAAGCGACTGGAGATCAGCCAGGTGTCCATTATTTGGAGGAAAAACCAACTCTCTGGATATTTTTCCGACAACAGATATCCCAAACCTGTGCGGCGACAATGTTCATTCGATCAACATCGAGTTGCCGCCGTGAAAATGCCATATTTAAATCAATCGTGATTCGAAAAGCTTGCATTTCAACTTTGGATTGTACATGTACATGTATCGAGATTAATTGATCAATAAACCCGTAGCGTATGACACCAGGGAGACAATGGCTCGGTCGAGTATTTCCTTTTCACGATATCTGCAAGATTTGAACCCAACAGGATATCTTCTTCAGGAGATATAGGGCCTTAAATGTTACACCATCAATGTCACGTGACTTGTCTCCTGATGACGTCATTATCACATAAGGTCAGTGTACCTCTAAAACACTCCCTTTTCAAGATATCTGCAAGATTGAACCCAATCAGACATGTACTTCAGGAGATATGTGGTCTTAAAGAGTGCACCTTTAATGTCACTTGACTTGTCTCCTGATGAAGTCATGATCACATGAGGTCAAAATTCCTCTAAAGCACTCCCTCTTCAAGATGTCTGCAAGATTTGAACCAAATTGGATATACACTTTAGGAGATATAGTACTTTACATGAGGCACCATTTAATGTCACGTGACTCGTCTGCTGATGGTATCATCACCTGAAGTCAATTTCCGTTTGTAAACCTTCCCTTCCTAACTGCCTGCAAGGTTTCAACCCAATAAGACATGTACAATACAATGTACAATACAAAACATTATACTTATCACGGAAAAGGCACAGATTAGATATCTTAATTATTTGTCCCTTTTGGCGTTCCATACAATGGGATCTGCTCTTGGCAGCACGTGGTCAGCATTTTGCCAAGCGCTGTGCACTGTGCGCTGTCTATGTTGGAGGCAGATATTGGGCATCCACGCACACACACAAGCATATGCACAGCATGCTAACGGGATTTTCAAGTTGGCAATTTATATTTTAGGGGGTTTTTGTCGGCTGCACTTCACGTGTGTGAAAACGTACACCAGTTATACACTTCATGCAGCTGACTCCAATGTTTAAGCTGTCATCTTGTGCACAATTCACGCTTATATCCCTTCTGGTTGATTTTTTACCAAATTTTGAAGAATAAAAGAAGTTTTTATTGTAACGTCCGGTCCGATGATGTCATCATCACCAAACTTCACACACGTGTTGACTAGATAAAGATGGTCATCTACATCAATTTTCAGGCGATTCGGACAAACTTCGCCACAGACATCCATTCGAAGTCATTTTTCAGAATTTCTAACCTGTCGCTAGAGGGCGCTCGACAATTAGGTGATGGCATCAGTAGATATTTTGAAAAATACTATACCGCAGCAGACTAACACTGTTGAAAACAACTCGATACCTATAACCACTTTTAAACAATAAGACCACTTCCGGTTTTGACCAGAAGGAAGGGTCACATGATTTGGCCCACACAAGATGAATTGAAGACCAGATTTTATCCTGGCACTTGCTGCAAACAGAATGTTGCAGGAGGCCAGGGTCGATTTTATATGGATTTTTATAAATTTAACAGAATATTTAAATATTCAAAATTTAATAATAAATCACTTGATGACATCAACATGACGTAAATAATTCAGAATTGTCTTTGTTTTATAGTTAGTACTTGCTGCAAGTTTGATGACGATCAACGATTACCAAGGTACGAAAATAGTGCCTCAAAAACGTGTACGAATTCAATGGGCTAAAATAAATATGTAAAAATCAATAATGAATCACTTGATGACGTCATCATGATGTAATGTTTGTAGGATCATCTATGCATAAGGGTTCGTCATTGGTATAAGTTTGATAATAATCCAAAAGTTGCAAAAGCACTAAAGTCACCGTTAGAAAAATGTGCACAAAATAAACAGGTTTTTGAGCAGAAGAAAAGGAAGAAGCAAAAAAAAGGACAAAAAGAATGCCTTTCACGCAAAATTGCGAAAAAGCCAAAAAACAGAACAAAAATGAATGCCTTTTTTTGCAAAATTTTGAAAAAGCCAAAATTCATAACCGTACAATTCAAACAAATTCATGTATTACAATTCGATAATGATAATCAACTGTATCACAATGTTTTCAGGCATAACAAGCTGCAACAAGCCATAAGCATACAAATGTGTGTTTTAGAGACAAACTTTTTCCGAAGTAATGTGAACGTGTTGTCTGCCAAGATGATTGTCAGGGTTGTGGTAGTGATTGCACAAATCTTGAGTAGAGATAAATGGTCCATAATACGGAGTTCAAAATTATCCTTGTCAGAAAATCACTCAGGGCTTGTTTGCGTTTTTTTTAATAGGTTGCTGATCGTAAAGAACAAGTTGGCTGTAATTCAACTGCATTTAAATGCAAATTTAACAATTACAATCAAATGAAAGTGAATATCACCAAGTTACACAAAAATTGAACACTAAACCATCTTTTCTTTGTCAAGAACAAAGAGCACAATACAGTCGCTTTACGACAAACTACAACAAAGACTCAAGATCTTGACCATGGTCATGCGATTTATTGTTGAAGTTTAAACTTCATTGTTCAGTCACCTGCACTTGCGCAAGATTTCGCGTCCATTAGTGTCAATTGCTTTTTTACAGTTGTGCCATTCCATCTCTTGCAGACATTGTGGAACCTGAATAACGCGGAAAAGCTTTTCGATGTGCAATTAGGTTTTATGAACGTAATGTATTCATTAAAAAGATTCTCTATTAAATTCGTACTTGTGAGCTGAGGGTATTATGGTTTACCAGACATTTGCTTTATCTTTTCCAAAGACACATATAAACTGTTCAGGCCATTTGCCGATGTTGAAGTTTGACACGAACAAGTGCGTGCCTGATTTCTGGATGGCACAAGAAAGTAGGCCCAAATATCAGACTGAATTTAAGCACAGGGTGTTCTTTTATAGTTTCAAAGAAAGACTTTTTTTTCGATAATGGGGATTGAAAAACAGCCAATTTCCAAACACAAGCAGTGGTGTTTTGTGGTCCAAACAAAACAAATAAAACCAAATAGCTGCTGGATCCACAGTACATGACATCCGGGGAGCGACTGTCAGGAAAAGTTCTCTGTATGTCAGGTGAACTCCTAAAGAATGAAATGAGTTTCAAAATACATGTTGCAATATGTATAATATATAAACCAATAATACAAAGCCATGTCATAAGAGAAAGTCATCTTAGGGTTAGATATTAAAGTTTTATCTGAATTGAAGAGCCTGGTTCTTGCTCAATTACCTATCTGCGCAGGGGAAGGCAATCGTCTCCTAGAGGGGATTGAACAGTTTTCAGCCTAGTCTTGAGCTCAGGACAAAATGGTGTGTTGTTAATTTTCCTCGCCTAATTAATGGAAATCCTCGTCGTTCGTATAATGAACTAGAAATAAGCACTATTAAGATAACACTGCGGTCATACCATAGCTAGTAATACATTTACGGAGGTATGTTTACTAATTTTAATCACTCCTTCGAAATGGACTCTTCGATGGTTTGTCTTATCCTAGTTGACTACACAAATTTGAATGAGTACGACAGAGCCCTCGTGTGGGACAATTCTACAAAGAATTCCAGGAACTGAAACATGAGAAAATTAAAGAGATGACTTTTTATTTGATGATGTTGCTATCAACCCTACGTCATATTAAAAGAATCCACTTTTCGCACCCAGGCCTCGCATGTATTTCTGTTTGCCATACTGACACAATAACGTAAGATGCAAGTGATGATTTTTCTAAATTTCTTACCTGGTCAATCCTTTCTCTAAGTCTTGCTTCAACAGAAAAACTAGGGCAAAGAAGAAACTTAAGGAATATGCAGGTAAACCAGTTTGGGGACAAAGTCATTTAGAGCGAAGAAACCATTCATGTACGTGCATCTGTTGAAAAACCCACGGATGACAATGACACAAAACCGCGGTCGACATGTACGGAGAAAGGGCGAGCGACAACAGCGAAGAAACCTTGGGTAACCTTGGGTGACACCGACAAAGAAACCATGTGTGAAAATTTGTATCTTGTGCATTTACTTCCACCCAACATATGTACATGTATGTGAAAATGCTATGAAGACAAATATTCATCTTTACAGGCATATATGCAAGACTAATTTTTTATGCCTTACAAATTGGTTCAGCTGCATTAAAATGGCTGGTGGTTGCATGGAAATTGTGCAGTTGGAAACTGTTTAAATCTACCAAGCAATCTGAATTTGAAAAGGTCTGATAATGGCTACTGATAATTGAACATCTCCCCTTAATACCGGTACCTAGAAAGCCTCAGTACAGAAGTGTCTAATTGTAAACAGATCTGACTTTTCATGAGTGCCCAAAATGGTAAGATTTGTTTTGCCCATTGTTTTTTTTGTAGGACTACATGTTGAAATTTATGCACATTAAACAACTTTTCAGAGTTGCCGCTGAGTAACCCTCTTTGTGTTTTCCTCACATGGGCATTTACATTTTAATATGCATTCCTCCCAAAGTGACCACTCTCCGCACGTTTCCCTCGCATGGATATGCAACATGTATCATTATACATGTAGTACGCATGAAAGACCTAAATTGCTTAAGCCTTAACATAATGAATATTAAAATAAACTTTATACTCAACGAACCTTGCAGTCTTTCTAGGGATACTTGTGAATCTCCCACCCCAAGCTCCGTTCCGTCTGTTACCAAGCACCTTACTATTTCTGCTTTAGCCATAGTGTAGCACAATGATCAAAGTGGTCAACTCAAATATCACCCTAGTGGCCATGGACATTCTTTGGTCATATGCTACGAACCTAGTCTGGATTTAGGAATAATCTATTGCTTAGTAAAGCACAGGACCTGCGACGTAGAGGGAGAAGCGCACGAAACAAGAAAAATAATCAGAAGAAATCTTGGTTATTTCAATCAATGAAAAGAGATTGTGCAGGGTGTTACCCCTCCTGGCAGTCAGGTTTCGTAAAATTTGTGATTTTAAGCATGTTAACCTTGCCACTAAATTAGGGCTTAAAGTGTGGTACAACCTTTTTCTCCAATTTAATATTTCTTACTCGGTTGAGTGAATCGAATCTAAAATGCTTTCTGTTGTTACCCCCCTTAACTTTTGTCTATAATTGGCAAACTCGCCTGAGATTTATAAAAAATTTAAAATTGAGTATCAAATTTAGCATCTTCATTTGGTGGTGCATGGGTTTCTTTCAGATGGCAGGCAATTAAGATTCCTTCAATATCTGCCGCTCAGAAGCTTCTGGCATTGGTTTTCCTTTCTCCCTGATTTGGAAGATACCAAACGGGCCAGATTGCAAGAAACAGGGATGTGATTGGAGAATCGGGAAAACTCCTGAAAATGCAAGCACGAAGCCAGTACGGTGTGGGGTCTGGGTCCCACTTAAGGACCCTGGAAAATCATAAAGTGCATTCTAAAGGCCAGTTCATACTCGCTGCATAATCACTGTATATTCGCTGCGTAATCACTGTATACTCACTGCGTATTCACTGTGTACGCAGCGCAAAGGTCTATTTTGATGTGTCTGCACTGCGTGAACAGAAGCGCAGTGCATAACTATACGCACACGCAGCCGAGACTTCAGAAAACATGAAAGTATGAACATCAAATGCGGCGTTCACATTACGCGCTGTGTGTGTGCAAACGCAATGAACCTGAACACTGCGGTGTGTGTATGTATGATGCAGCTGGGCTCGAAACGCACGCCAGGTTTCTCATTTTATTCACATGAAATGCACACGAAATATAGCGCTGCAGCCAAACCACCGAACCAAACCGAAAGTCGTCGAACATGGTACTTTCAAATCGAACTGGTCAGTTGGGATGTTCAGCTTTAATATGGCATGGCATTGATAGCACACGGAATGTGCTCAAGAAAACGTGATAAAAAAGTAAACTTACGATGGTTGTAAAAAGCATGCGGTGAGATTTTTCTAATAATCAACCAAAAACATGCAACGTACGTCGTTTCCACTGCACAACAATTCTAAATTCTCACTACATCCAATTGTGCTTATGTGTATTCAGATTTAGCATCATGTTTGCAAATTTTCAATAGCCACGCCTTCATGGTCCACATAAGGCCAATGATGTCATAAATGGCCGTGTAAAACGAATTTTGATTGGATACTGATCAGTCCGATTCGTGCTCGATCGAATGCAACTCTGGAGGGAAAACAAAAATTAATGGACATCTTCCCATTGCGCAACAAGTTATGGCATAACTTATGTGGTCATTTGAGGTGACATAAGTTAATTGCACCAAATGAAGCAAAAATGAACGATTTGACTTGCTTGCTGTGTTTGGTTAAGCCTCCTCATTGCTGAACCTAACAAGGCTTATACAAGAAATGAACAAATTTGTTTTAGAAGGTAATAAGAAACTTGTTTGGCTGTGAGAAAACTGCGAGATTGTCTGTCCGGTTGAAGAAAAGACAAATACCTTTTAAAATGGTGGGTGGAGGTGATTCAATGACTGATGACTGCTGTTATATTGGAAAGGAACAGCCGTCGTAAAAGCCGTTTTTGTCCTCGTCCAAAAAATGTAATATTGTTAAAATATGGCGCAGCTTACACAACTTTTCATGAAATCGACCGTAAGTATATTGTGCAGCTACGGCATAAATTTGTGGTGCAAGGCTTACACATGGTTCAAGTTACGCCATGATTCTGAAATTGGCACTGGTGCACATAACGGAGTCACTGCTGTGGTGAAGTTCAAGGAGCTGGCAAGATGTGCATGGAGCAGTAAAACTGTGACCTTTTTCATTTTGACCAAGCATCTGTAAAGCATGTGTACATGTGTATCGCTAAACCAGGTCAGATCTGCCACCAAATTGTTTTGTCCTAAAATGTTATGGTTTGGTTGAAACCAGTGAAAAGGTCCTATTCTGGACTTATCTGGACATAAGTAAATTTACTTTGGAAGTTAGTTACCCATATTGAGGTAGAAATTAACTGGAGAATTAGTTTCACACTACAAAATTAACCCTGCAATTCAGCTTACACCTTTTAACGTGCACCCAGATAATTTGTAACTCCATTGTGAGCAGCAGCCCTCAGAATGTGCATTGTTTGACCTCTGCCCTTCCACAACCCAGGTGTTTACAAGCACAGTTCCTCGGTTGACCAATTTTTTGGCTTTTTTTGGCATTCTTTTTGTTTTTGTTTTTCTTCATCTTCTGATGTTGACCCCAAATCCTCTTTGTTTTGTACACGTTGCTTCCACCGCCGACTTAAGTCCCTTAGCAACTTTGGATCTTCATCACTTACATTAATGAAGGACCCTTGTGGTAAGATGTGTCTGGAACAATGATGTCCTGATGACATCATCAAGCGATTTATTATTGACTTTCAATATTTATTTCAACCCATTTACTTTGTACACGTTTTCATGACACTATGCAATCTATACTACTTGGCAATCTTCAATTGTAACCACACTTACAGCCAACAAAGACCCTGATACAAAAATAAATCCAAATTTATAATGTCATGATGATGTCATCATGTGATTTTTTAATTGATATTTGAATATTTAATTTTCCCCCATAAGTTTTGTTCATATTTTTAACGGCCAGACATTGGGACTCTTGTCACTCCAATCGATTTCATATTGGTGTGCACTTGTAGTCCATCATGTCGATAGGGTCCTAGAACAAAATTGTCATAATGACATCATCAGGGGTCACATGATGTGAGATTAAAGAGGCAGGTTTTTCTCCATAGGTTTTGTACAGATTGTTTTTACTACACACTTTTATTGATTTTGATGAGTGAGTAGTCCTTAACTTCGGCTTAAAATTACTTTAAGAAGGAAAGAGAAATCGTATGTCTTACACCCTGTTATTTTATTTTATTTGAAATATGCCCTAGAGTCAGAATATCAAGTAATATTTCACAAACATTTTTCAGTTTGAATGCAAATCACGTGACTTGAATTTAAAGGTGCAGTTTTTCTGCACTGGGGTTTTAGCCCATTGACTTTGTACACATTTTCAAGCCACCATTTTGGTAACTTGGCCATCTTCAATTGTCATCAAAGTTAAAGCCAACAAAAACCCTGATACAAAAAATAGGCCAATTTCACGAAGTCATGATGACATCACTTTCTGATCTTTTATGGCACTTTGAATATTTAAAATCCTCGTAGGTTTTGAACATGTTTTTTTGACCCACAGCCAGTCTTTGGCAATTTTTTTGATCTGACTGTGTATTCAGTGCGCACTCCCCCAAGTCCCCAAGCTGGAGAGGATCCAAGAACAAATTGTCATAATGACATCATACGGTGTCAGGTGACATGACTTAAAAGGAGCAAACTTCACAGCCTTATATCTCCGAAAGGACATGTCCGATTTGGTTGAAACCTTGCAAGTATCTAGAAAGGGAAGTGTCATAGACAAAAAATGACCTCATGTGATAATGACGACATCATGTAACAAGTCACGTGACATTAAAGTGCACTCAAAGTACTATATATTGTGAAGTACATGTCTGACTGAATTAAAACCTTGCAGATATCTTGAAAGGGGCAGGCTTTAGACGAACATTGGCCTTAAGTGATGATGATGTCATCATGTGACAAGTCAAGTGACATTAAAGGTTCACTCTGCAAAGCACTGTACCTTGTGAAGTACATGTCCAATTGGTTGAAACTTTTTGAGTATAGCTGGAAATGGAAGGGTTTTAGACCGTAATTGGCCTGATCAAATGTTGACGCCATCAGATGACAAGTCACATGACATTGAAAGTACACTCTTTGAAGGACTCTATCTTCTGAATTGCATGTCTGATTGGGTTCAAACATTGCTGAGATCTTATATGGAAGTGATTAAGATGGATATTGATGTGATGACGCCATCATGCAGGTTATATGGTATTAAAGGTGTAATACACAAAGCACCATATCTCCTTAATTGCATGTCGTATTATGTTCGAACTCTGCTGATATCTTGAAAGGAAAGTGACTTAGGCCAATATTGACCTCATGTGACATCATCAGGTGAAAAATTATGTGACATTAGAGGTACATTCTTTAGAGCCCTGTATCTTGTGATGTACATGTCCAATTGGGTTGAAATTTGGTTTGAGAAATGGAAGAGTTACAGACGAAGTGAAGTGATGTTAAAGGTACACATTTTATTCTCTATATTTTCTAATGTCCAAAAGAGTTTGCGCATTTTGTCACTATGACGTCACCAAAGAAAATATTAGAATTATTTTTTGTAAATATTTGTAGCTGTAGGGTAGATCTTTGAGCAAAAAGTGAGAAATGGAAATGTGCTAATATCGCAGATGAACAAATGTTTTTTTTCTTAATAAAAAAGAAATTGCGAAAAAGCCCCTCGCTCTGTCCTGACAGACAAAACCTCTACTTTATCCCTATCATAGATTTAATCTGTTTCACCATTGTTTGGGAAAAAAAGTGTCAGATGTGTACATGTATAACACAAAATTACAAGCCAACAGAAAAAGGTTTTCTCATGCAGCTGATTGCATAATGTGGTTGAGACTAATGCCTTGCATTTAATGTACGTAAAACAAAGCTATGAAGATGAGTAACCAACAATAAACTGGTGACCTCAAGTACATTTACAGTGTAGATGTAAAATTACTCCTATTATGCCGAGGTACCAGTTACAGCAGATTGCTGATAATAGATAATTGTTTGACTTTTGCAGTGAATAAGGCTTATCGGTGTGCACTGCTATAACTCAACAAATGCACCCGGGTTGAGGAAAACCTGGCGGGCATTCACAAAACAATTACCTAGGTAATGGGTAAGTCCAGACTAGTGTGGAAAGGGCTTTAGAGTTGGGTTAGAAATTACCCAGTTTAAGTGTGGTTTTGAGGCAGTTGACCCAGAGAGTTTCTTAGCCCAAGGAGTGTAGTGTGAACACTATAAATTACCTAGGTAATGTCAGGGTCACATTTGTTATTAACCTGGGTCACAGCCTATTGTAATAAAAACCTTGCTTTGTTGCTTGTTATTGACCCAAAACAAAGTATTATTTGCAAACCACAGTCAAGGTCACGACTGTGCTACCATGATGCTACATAGAGGAGCATTTCAGATTAAAACCTTTGTGTTTTGTTCATTTGTTGCACATACTATGCATGCATGTACACGTATACCACAGTATAGTTGAATATTTACAGTGTAAACGGCAAGTCCACAAAATGTTCCCCTTTTTGCCCAATATGTAATGCCATGTTTTCATTAATTATCCGAGCACCACACCACACAAACATAATCATTTAAAAATTCTTGTGGGTATTCTCCATCTAGATAGTCAACAGTAGAATGAAAAATGCTGAAATTCATGAATGCCTCCAAGGGTAAAACTTTGATAATGTGTTGGACATAGCTTGTGCCAAATCATGGCTTTGTTCAAATGTGATTTCTTTCAAAAGAATATGCCCTTCATTAGTTCCATAGCTGCCCTCTGAGAGGGAGAGGTCTTCATTTTTATAGAGGAATATAAATAGTGGACTCTTAATATTAAAAATAAGTTTCCAATATCAGGCAGACACCAAAAATTGATCCAATGTGAGGGGATAAAATGTTTTTGGAGACCTCAGTTTGAAAAAGGTAAGTTGACTATTTTTGGCAAGCAAAATCTTGTAAACTGGATGTCATTCATGTATGCAGTATGTATGCAGTACCATTTTCTTGGGAAATGGTTTGAAGCAGTGATAAGATATATATTTTCTTTTTTTGAAGCACGTTACTGTACCATATGCAATAACTGAACCTTACAACAGATTGGTAGTCTGTAGGCTGTGATTTTCAATGGGTCATGTCACAGAAATGTCATAAAATTGCAGTTGCTCATTCTCATGTGAAATCTGTCACATGAGCTTGTACACATGGGGAATTTTTCATCTTTTGTGGAAATTACAGCATGATGTCTGTGCTTCACAAATACCAGCTGCTGGTCAGTATGTCACCAGACATACTGACTGCCGCCCATTCATGAGTAACTGTCTTTGTCTGCAAGTATTGCATATCTGGCCGTCCACACTAAAACAGATGTTGCCTGAGTGAGTTTTACAGCATTGCTGAAGTGACCCCATTGGGCAGGGTGTTTGTGTGAATATGACTGGCTGACTTGCTGACTTTTGACCTTAATTTGTAAAGGCAACATCACGGGGTGCTCTTCAAAGGGTTACAACTGACCACATGTAGATTAATTCTCTTATAAAGCACAGAAAACAAGGTGTTTCCTATGATTTGCATGAAAATGATGATATACTGATCACTAGGTGACCTTTTTCAAAGATCTTCTAAAAGTCCACGTGGAGTGTGCAAGATTTCCAAAACTGACAAAGTTTGGCTAAAATTATTGGAAAAAGTGAAAAAAAAAACAACAACTGAGTACTTTGTTCATTTTCCACCTGCTTACCACTAGGTGACCCTTGCCCCAAATCTGTAAACAGTCTTCATGAAGCAAACAAGAGGCCCAAAACAGACGTTTGCCTGAAATCATTGAAAAAAATTGAGGAAACAAAAATGAGAATTAACTGAGGTCTTCAAGTTTTCTTGTGGACAGAATGTTAAAAAAATGGCTTTCTTTCCTCACTTTTTCCAATGTCAATTGTGGACCTTTTGCAAGTTTCATGTATACAGTTTGCAGATTTTGGGTAAAAAGGTCACCTACGGAGTGGTCAGCATGTGGTCATTTTCTGGAATATGGACTAAAACTAGTCTGTGGCATTCCACTTACCCAAATAGCTCTACATACATGTATATGTACATGTATTATTTCCCCAACACTAGTTAGCCATTTGCTAAAACTTTATCAACTGTATTGCACTCTCATTTAACACAATGCAGTGGGGCATCGCCACCATGATCATGCTTGCTCTCAGCACCATTGCTCACTAACATATATTCTGATACATTCACCTCTCAAATTTGTCGAGATCCATGCCTCGCTACTGCGTAATCCTTGATCAACTCTACTGTTCTGGATGAGGACACCCTTGCCGTCGGGAGTGTGGTGTCAGATGGCCCGAACTGGAAGGTCCCTGAGCGGTTAGAGACCAATCCGTTGTGATGGAAGTAATATCATCCCGGTCTGAAAACACTGTTGACTGGGGTGTTGCACACCACTAGGTCTGACGTGATTGGCCCTGTGCCTCATAACTTAATTAACACAAGACATGACTCAGAAATCAACAACCGTTTGATTTATTCAACATTCCTTCACTCCTACACACAACCAATACACCAGTAGAGGGCACTGTTGACAGGAAGACTGTGTAACCAGACTTCACAAGTGAGCCCCACAATTACGTATGTGCATCTCATGCCACCTAAATAAGATTATAGGGCTATCTCAGGGCAATGCCAGTCACAGCTCACGCTGCGGGTGATACTTCGGTCTTATGTTTAACTTCTTGTTTGCACCTGCCTGCTATCTTCTTTTGTAATTTAAATTCTTGAATGCCTGTTAAGTTTGCATGTTATTTTTGTAGTAAACATGTTAAAAGTAACCAAAGTGGAATCTTCTGTGACGACTTCTGTGAAATATATAAGGGACCAGATATTATTTTGGAAAATTTTCTCCTCTGCTTTCAAACTTTGTTCCGTCAATTATCCAAAGAAATAAAAAGTATCTTAGTTGCTGGTGACTTGAATGTAAATCTGGCTTAGCTCTAATTACAATACAGGCTATGCATGGACGTCACGCGCGCAGCGCCCAAAGATAGCAATAGCCCAACAAATCTCGGAGCCGCCATTACTGAGGTCAAGGTGGTCAAATCATTTGCATGCCACGCAAGCATATGGGTTGTGCAACGTGTTTACATTTTCTTGATACCTGACAGACCGCACATTTGGCAAGTACTTACTTGCACTGTGCTTGCGATCTGTCGCAGTATAGCTCCATGGTTGCTGGCTCGCGTTGGGCTATAGGGACCGTTAAACCATGATTAGGTTGTCAAAGTATGCAGAAGATCTTCCGGGGGCCGAGAAAACCCGGTACGTACAGAAACTGGCAAAGCAGTGGCTTGGATAAAGATCCATATTATCTTGATGCCAAGGCCCTGGATGCATCTCCTGCTGTCATTCCACAAGTAAAGTGGAGTGATTTGTTTGTCTATCTTATGTCGACACCGAGCCAGCATACGCGTGAGGAAATATGAGTAAGTTTGAGACTTGATATCTGTACAGACAGTAGGCATTTAGGCCTAATAATATTCTTGTGAATTTGGATAGAAACCATTAATTTTTTAACTGCTTAAACGTACCCACCACCGGTACTGTCTGAATTTGAGATCAGTCTAAAGCTTTAAAGCGAACAGTTTGACAATTGAATTGTCTTCAAGTGGCTTTGCACAAAAGTAACAATTCACAAAGCCCCTTACTGCTGCTTTTCATTGTTGTTGAATTAACTCTGAGAGAAGAATTGTTCCCATCTTAATCCATACTTGGTTAAATCAAAAATTGATCTTAAAATTTTGAGGGAGTCCAAACTTGTTTCAGCGGTCAGTTCATAAGAAATGTAAGTGCAATGTATTCTATTTCCTATCTTAAGTATAGGCTGTAAGCCTATCATCCCAAGAAAACAAGCACTTTAGGTCTGGTCTAAATGTCTTTAGATTCCTGTATTCAATACTTTTCTTTTGTATTCCAAAGCTAGATTTTTTCGTCTACACCCTCCCCCTTCCCAAACTGTCTAATGCTGTATTGCCGATCGGTATTGTTAATGCACTTTGAGTAATAAATGCTGAAAAAAACCATAAACATTTTCTTTTGTATGTGTAGGCATGGAAGTCAATTACGGGCTTTATACAATATGTAATATAACAATAATATAATACACAAATAGTTAACCCCCAGGGGTGTTGAGTTTGTCAATCATAAACCTCCTCCTTCAGTGTGTAACAAACCAAATTATAACAACACCAACCCTAGGTTATCTGCCTAGGATAGTATGTCTGGCACTGAAAGTTGGTAACGTGAGTCACATGTAACGCGAGTCACAGCACTTAGGGGAAGGGTAACACGAGTCATAATTTAAACTGCAGTAGTTGCAAGTGCTTGTTATCTTTTCATCGGTTCCAATTGTTTTATAAACTTAAATGCATCTTAAATAGAGGACAGCAGATAATATTTCATAATTCCATACACCGGTTCCTCTTAATTTTGCAACATTCCTCATTTACATGTACATATGTACATAGGGGCAGAAAAACAAAAGATTTGCATCTGTCATCATCTATCTGAAATAAAGGTAAGTACATGTAACTTTCTTACAAAATCATATCAATAGGGGTGAAAAGTGAAGTACACATAAAACGTTCATGATATGAAAATGTTATGATTGTTAACTTGGCAACTACCATTATTTGTTTTCTCAACTGCAAACCTGAAAGCACTGTTGCACTGGTAACTACATGTATACACAAACAATCAAGTTAATGTGTGCATAATCTAGGGTAATCTTGAGGTAACGCAAGTCACGGTAACGTGAGTCACATCGATTATTTATGTTTTTTCCTAAACTGGTTGGGAAATGCATATCATTTTAGGTGATGTAGAAATGGTATTGAGTTGTGGGTTTCTGATAACTATTCATTTTCTTCTCCAATTTATAGTTTGAGGAGAAATTTGATTTAAACCTAAGCCGATTTTACTGCTTTCCTTTTTGTGTAATGCGAGTCGTGCTATAATTACAATGCAATAAAAGCATTGTTATCTGTTGAAAATGATTTTTTGTTTGTGTTATTTTATACCAAGTGTCAGTAAGTACCTACACAAAGTAAGTGGAATTTTTAACTGCTACAGCTCAGTATGTGTGTGGTTATAAAAGTTTTAAAATGAAATAAAATCTAAGCGAGTCACTGTGAAAATGCCCCACAGCATCATCAACCCCCTATTGCTCCTGTGTGCAAACTGAGATTGGTCCATTAATGAACCTGCTTGACCTAATAAGTGCTTCTTAATTTGTCTCTCCAGACATTTCATGATAGAAGAGGTAAGGGCAACTGGACGGTAGTCAATCAGAACTGTCACATGATTTATTTTTGCCACAGGAGCTATGACTGAAGTATTCCACACCCGAGGAATAATTCCTTCATCCAAAGACATCAGGAAAATCTGTCTGAAAATACCTGCAAGTTGATGGCTACAGAGTTTAAAACCTTGTTACAAATATTCCTGACATAAAGTTTATAAATAACTACATCATCAAAAACAAAACCAGCCTTAAGTGTCTCTTGCAGAACAGTGTTCTCTTGGGTAAAATAATGACCATCAAACCTGCAGTAAAAGTTGTTCAGTTTATTCAGGAAATTTTTGTTGCATTCAACCTGTTGTGTCCGTGGTCTGCATTTAGTTATTGTTTGCATTGCCTGCCACACAGCATGGGGGTTGTTTTGCTGAAAGTTTAGTTCCAGACGCTTCTCATAATTATGCTTGCAGTGTTTGATTTCATGATTTATTTCCTTTTGTATTTCCTTCACTTGCACTGAGTGCCCATCTGCAAAAGCATTCCTCTTCCTCTTCAGCAGCAATTTCAAATCACAGGAGATCCATGGCTTATCATTAGGGCATACGCACTATGTGATGGATGGAATGACCAGGTCCACGCAGAACTTGATGTAATCGGTGATCACTGTAACAGTTGAATCAATGGAGTCAGCACTCTCTGCCAAAAGCTCCCAGTCAGTGCACTCTCACAGATGCTCCCTTGAGTTCACAAGCACGCCTCCACTCGAGGCTATACTGCATCGACTCTAGTCCTATGCAACAAAGACCAATACTTGGCACTCGAGTCGGAGACAAACTCCTTACTACAAAAACATGTCCAGGGAATAATTTTCCCGGTATCACATCACAATATGTGATGCATTTTCAGCCATTTGCTATGCACTTTTTTAATGAATCGCAGGGCGAATTCACTAGTACGAATTTAATCTGAATTACCAAGCTAGCTGTTAAGTGCCGATAACACAACAAAAACACAGTGTAAGCCTATAATATACACTCGACTCTCGTTAATACGAAATCAGCCATTATGGAGTTAAATGCTTACTGCCCAATCACTGAATTATTCATAATGCGAGTGGCAAAACTGGAGCGACTGAGAATGTGTGCTTGCATGACGTACTCCTGGCCAGACGTACAGTGTACATTTTGTTATCCAATCACAGTGTCGCCTTATGACATGCTCCTTTCTTGCACACGTACGGCCGCACTATGCAGATGCGATAGCTAAACAACAACGTGAAACTGCAAAAACTTATCACACTGAGGACGATGCATTGGCCACAGCAACTGAGCATGCGCACTGAAGAATTTGTGTCTGTTCGGCTGTGATTCGGCCGTGCCGTGATTGCGCACTGTTGAATTTTTATGTTTTATTCACTGACTCGGGGTCAGAGATGAGATTTTCCATAAATGTCTACGTTGTCAGCTGAATCTCTGTCCAATTTCCAGACGCTGCCATTTTTTAATTTTGTACAAAATTTCATAACACTGAAATTCTTGACAAAGGTTCAATACCTTGTATCATGTAGTTAATATAGTAGCAGTATTTCACCTATGAATTTGTTGTGCTAACACTGTATGAGGACATTCCAGGGGAAGTCAAAGTGCGCCACATTAGGGACTTACATTAGTACATGTACACATGATGTACTTGTACACACCGACCTGCTGAATGTTGCTTCTGTGCGAGTATAAACTTACTTTTTCCACAGCTTATTAAGTCAATATCAACACTCTTAAATAGATGATTTATTACAGACCAGTTAATACCATCCCCAAAGAGCATTCTCATGGGGATCCTCAGTACAGGCAGATTGTACAAGTCAATTTTCTCACCAAATTGTATGAGGTAAAATCCCTTGTACATATGAATGTAATGCAAATGTACATGTACACTTGTGTAGGGTATATGTACATGCTCTTTGTGGTATTTACATGTACCTGTACCTATGTATAAGAAACTACGGTAGCTTCTAATGTGAAAGGTTATTTACTTTTAACCATTTCCTGCCGGTTAGAATTTGCATGTGCGGGGATAAGTTCCCGGGGGGATTTTCAAGATTTTCTGTTATCAAACTTCTTATAAAAGTCACAACTTCATTTATTAGGCAGTTACACCCACATGAATGACTGTCTGGTGGCTACTCTTACGTTCCAAAACAATGACGGATTACCTGCGCTAATGCCAACTGCTGGCAAATCCCAGCAGCTTTGTCTTTTGTCCCGATTACGGTCTTTTGTAACAAGGCCCAGATCTTTTGTCCGATTTCGGTTACTCCGGCTAACCATACTAACCAAGGTGCCCGGTTCCTTAAACTCAGGAGGCAAGTGGTTAACACACGATTTGACATTGTTTTAGTGAGGTGCATGCACATGTGCCTTTACATGTAAATTGAAGACATGTGGTACTGGTATTTCAAACTTGGCTTGATAGTTGTGGACTCTCTCTAGAATGCAAAAAATGTTTACAGTTACATGTAAGACGGCTGTAACCAAAAAAATATTAATATGTGGAGTTTAATGCTGTTACATCACTGTTTCATTTTACCTGTGTGATAATCAGGTTTTGGTTTTGTAGCATATTTGCATGTAATTTCTCAACACTCTGGACCCTGATGTTGAAATGTCAGGGAAAGGCGTTTGGTTTAGAGGTCAATAATATGTTTGACAAACTGTAGAAAAATGGGTACAATGTACATCTTCCTTTGTATGTACTGTATGCTTGAAACTCACTCCACACCGTTTAAAGATTGAGGATAATATGGTGCACATGTTGCTCAAGTGAACACTCCTCATGAACAGATTTTCCACCTCAACCCGTACCTTATCAATATTTTTTCCTTCTGTTGTCTATCACAGGCAAAGCGTTCTCCATAACATATATCCGTCTTAAGTTTTACTCTGCACGGCCAGAGAGTTTTGCAATCTACAAGCGCACTAGCCACGATGGTCCTTGGATCCCGTACCAGTTCTACAGTGGATCTTGCGAAACAACCTACAGGGTTCCAAGATCTAACTTTGCTCCACCTGATGATGAGACTAGAGTACTCTGCACAGATGACTTCAGTGATATCTCTCCACTGACAGGTGGCAATATAGCCTTTGGTACTCTTGAGGGTAGACCAAGCGCCTTTAACTTTGATGACAGTAAAGTGCTACAGGTTAGTAAATGATGTACACATATTTCTGAATTGATTAAGAAAACTGGAGTCTAATGAAACATAAAAATGTGTTTACATATGTGTAAAATGTTAAAGGTTGTTTAAAAAAGCATTCAAAAGATATGTTCAGAAGAGGAAAAAGACTTTTGCAGTCCTTTCATTTCAAGGCGAGCGATTGCTCTCCCCCACCTTCGCATGCCTAAAAGCTTCCGAGAAGAGCAAATAGTTGCACGCATGAAACCATCTGTACTGCATTCCTCGGCATGAGTTTACTTTTAATTATACTTTGCAATTTTTGAGAAAAATGAAGTGAAAAGAATCAAACATTAGGCCTACCTAACAGTTAGTGATGACAGAATCAATTTTAATTCTCCTGGTGAAAAAGTTGAGTGCGACAGCTCTGTCAGTGTACAATCGTTTAGCACACCCTTATTGCACAGAGCTGCAGCAAGAGTTGCTGCATGATAATGCTACATACACCAGACTATACATGGCTTTACAAGCTTGTACACATCACACGCAGTGCCACTAGATCACACCACTTTTCAGTCAAACTTAACCAATGAATTCCCTGATCATCCCAAGTATTTCGCGGAGATGTCTGTCATGTAAGTTTTTCCGATCACAACAATGGCATTTCTCGGAAAAAAAAAAGAAAAATCTGGGCTTTTACTTGCATCTGCACAAAACGATACCAGAAGTCAAAATGCTTTCATGATCCAAGCTCCAGCACCCTACTCGAAATGAAACAACAAATTCCTTTGAAGTTGAGACTGGGACCAGATCGGTTAATCATGATGTGCCACTTACATGTAGTGCATGAAAGCCGTGGAGAGATCATGCCAGCGTGGATCGCAGAAACAGTTTGTGTGCGGACACGTAAATGTCCTGATGTTTCCCAATAAATTTGTCTTCTGCTTTCAACCTACCCCAAACAGTTGCGAAATATGCAAATTCCTTTGCATCTGAATCAATTCGCTAAATCTTCTGATCAACCGTAGTGCGCCCTCATGTCCCATGAAGCATAGCGAAATGGCCGCCATGTTCCTCCTTCTTTTCCTTAGCGTGATTCTAAAGAGACGTGTCTTTTTGACATGTTCGAGTTTATCGAGTTTCCATTTCGCTACACACCTTTGTGACATTCTGATCAAACTGTAAGGTATTGTAATAAACGTACATTCTGTATTTCTGAGTTTATGTGTATATTTTCTTGTTTTGGTGGTAAATTTTCTCTTTTTGTGTGTGTGCATTTATGGATTGTTGACTCTACGCTGTTACTACCAAGCGATACATAGGGTCAACGGGGCGACCCTGGGATTGTTGGAGGTTCCGCCAAGCGGTGCAAACGATCGAATACTGCGGTCCCCCTCTTTCCTTGGTATATTTATAGAGTCAGTGGGGCGATCCTGGGTTTGTTGGGGTTCGCGAGCATTCCGAATTTCGCGACCCTACATTCCCCTTATAGACCGACAGGAGTCGGTCTGCGGAGGATTGAGCGGCATCTTGCTAAACTTGTGATCCCGCAGCTAATTTCTGCTGGCAATACCATCGTTGGTTAAGTTCAGGGATAGCCCATGCCACGCTTTAAGGGCCTGAGCTACAGTGGGTGCGATATCCGTATGCTCAGTTCTCCAATGTAACACCGAAGCATCGCAGTCAATGATAGTGCCGAGTTGCGCTGCACATGGGGTTGAGATTCCTCCGCTTGCTGGGCCTGGGCGCAACACTTCTGTGTCCCGGTCCCGAAACATTTCGAATGGATGATGCAGGTCGACAAAAAGCTAATGTGGGCAACACCCGAGATCAGCATGGCTAACAAGTCTACGCTCTGGAGCGGCCCCACATCGCCAACACTGGCTACACCGGCCAAAACACCCCGTTGCCATTGTCTTCAGACATCCTTTCAATCGGGGCACCCGGCCATGACAAATACGCTGATGCTCCACAGGACAACACAACACTGCCCCCAGGTGCGCTACCTGCAGAGACAATACCGAACCTTGTGGGCTCATCACCACTCACGCCCATGACAACGGCCCACTGTCTCCTTCGCCGTCGGGGTTTTTGAACTCTTCCGGCTTCCTCCTGGGCCTTTCTGAGAAGACTGTTTCTACCCCAGCCCCATCCTGCTGTATCTTTACTGCAGCTTGGACAGGCCTCCGACGCCCCAACTCACCAGGCGTCAGCTGCTGGCTCTACAACCAGTTCACACGTACGCAAACATTTTTCGTCTTCTTCTATGGGGTCTAAGTGGAAGAAGTCTCACTCTTCACTGAAGGAGGACACATCAGCCGACATCATGTCAACAGTCCGCATGCTCTCGGAGAAGCTCTCTTCTATAGCTGGCCGTCTAGAGCCCACCTCTGCTTCCGCGGCGACAGCCCCAGATCCGGACCCTTTGCAGGCGCAATGTGATCCGGATCTGCACCCAGATCCGCATCTGGATCCGCATCCGGGTCCGCATCTGGATCCGCGTCCAAACCTTTGTTGATCGGCGATCCGATCTTCATATGATAGTTTTGCCCCTTCGACTTATCCAGGTTCTGGCGCAGACTACAACTCACCTCCGGTCCCTGGCCACCCAACAAGACATGATGATGTTCCTCCTTCCTCAGATCGACTGCGGATGGAGCAGAATACGCCCTCTGAAGATGAGGATATCTCCTCTGCAGCCAACCTTAACCCTCCTTAGGCACAGCTCCATTTTCTTCAGAAGGATATGATCCACATGTTAGGCCAGCCTTCCAATCAGTCTACAGCCGAGGCCTCTTCACATGCTTCCTTCAAGCGCCATCCCGCTAGGTTGGAGGCATCAACGCCAATTTTTCCCGAACTTCCACTTGACTGCTCATGGGTTGAGATGTTTAAAGTTCTTGCCGGTGCTAAACAATGGTGTCCATACCCGCCCAGGGCCTTGACTTATTTCCAGTTTGCCAGGGAGGACTTTGATAATTTCCTCTCTGTCCCCGAGATTCCAATGGAGGCTAGAGATAAACTTCCTTCTGATGCTCACAAACCTACAGGAAAGTCTCCATTTAAAGACAAGGACAAGTGTTTTGTCGAGTCTACTCTTGCTAAACTCGAC
Organism: Acanthaster planci; assembly: GCF_054643075.1. Lineage (NCBI taxonomy): Eukaryota > Metazoa > Echinodermata > Asteroidea > Valvatida > Acanthasteridae > Acanthaster > Acanthaster planci. Next base: position 3,217,538 of record NC_141787.1, read on the forward strand.
AAAGCCTCACGACATGGCCTTCGCTGCACTGCTTTTACTGCACTCCTCTCTGAGTATTTGGCCCGAGCATGTGATGAAGATTCACCAATTACCCCTGACCTGGAAGCTGTCACACTTCGAGCGCTCGATGAGAGCGTCATCTATATCTTCAAGCAGTTTGTTCAGATCTCCGTTCTAGCCACTTCTGCACGTAGATCCAACACTTTAGATGCAATGAACAGTCCCTATGAAGAAGTCAAGTCAAGACTTCAGGATCTTCCTCTTTGTGGCAAAGACCTTTTCGCGGGGAAGTTCATGGAGATGATGGAGGCTGAAGTTAAACGTATTGGCACAACACGTAAGCTTAGCTTCCATGACCTTCCACCGCCAATCTCGTCCCGATGAATACTGGGCTCGGCCCTTCAGACCCCCACGGCAGGAGAGTTATATTTCCCTTTCGCCCCTTTCGTCAACCCAGTCACCAGACGAATCGTGGCCATCCATCCTTCTCTCGGCATACCAAGCCACCCCAGAGGGGCTTCAAAGGAAGAACTACCGAGCCGCACTACCCCCAACCTCCAGGGGGTAGGCGTCGTTGACTATTCAGATTTGCCTCCGCCTGCCGATCTCAGACCTGTCGGCAGGCGACTTCAACTCTTCGCTTGGTCTTGGGAGAAAGTCACATCGGACAGCTGGGTGCTCACAACCATTCACTATGGATATGCCCTCGAATTCACGAGCACCCCTCTGTCTGTACCTATCCTCCGTCCGACTCCAGTTCCTACCGACAAAAACAAATGACAGGCACTGGAGTCTGAGATAGACTCTGTCCTTCAGAAATGTGCTATCCGCCAGGTTCCCAAATCTCAAGCAAACTAAGGCTTCATCTCAACGTTCCTCCTCACTCCAAAGAAAGAACTCAAAAGCTGGAGAACTATTATCAACCTCAAACATCTAAACCACTTTGTCTGCCCGAAGAAATTCCGCATGGAGACCCTTCGGATGGTCACCCAATCTCTACAGGTTCCATGCTGGGCCTCTTCCATAGACTTGAAAGATGCCTACCTCCACATTCTGATTCACCCTCAAAGCTACAAATACCTATGCTTCCTGTACAACAGGGGCCTCTTCAAATTCATGGCTCTCCTTCAGCCTCTCCACTTCACCAAGAGTGTTCTCGAGTGTCGCAAAGATTGTGGCTGCTCACCTTCGAAAGCGGGATGTCATGCTGTTCCAGTACCTGGATGACTGGTAATCGTCTGCAGATCATTCAAGGAAGCAGAGGTGTCTACCCGCCTTACTTGTGACATCACAAACCGGCCGGGCTTCATCATCAACCATGGTAAGTCAAATCTCACCCCAACTCAATACTCGACATATCTAGGGGCATCTATCGACCTTCGACGAGGCATAATCCTACCGACGACCGAATGCATCAACAATCTTCTCGAAAGTCTTTTCTACCGAGTGGTCTGCTCCGGCCCGTGCCTGGCTCTGTGTTTAGTGGTGGTTTGTGAAGGAGCACCTTTCTCTCGGAGTTGCCTTCCCCAAAGTAAACCCGGAAATAACCATAACATTGGACTCTTCTCATCTGGGTTTGGGAGCCTCCCTACCACCGCTTCAAGCATCGGGAACATGGGACCTCCAGCTCCAAGGGAATAACATCAATATACTGGAACTTCAGGCCGTATCCAATACACTGAAAGCTTTCCGCCCAAGCATTACAGGCAAACGAGTCCTCGTCCACTCGGACAACTCCACAGTGGTGTCATACATTAACCGTCAGGGAGGTACACATTCTCCCCGCCTATGCCTCCTGACGAGACAGATATTCTTTTGGCCCAGGATTATGGCATCTACCTCCAGGTGACTCATATTCCTGGTGACGACAACTCAGGGAAAGGTACGTCCCACGGGGTGGACATTGCACACGAGTGTAATCGAACAGATCTTCGCCGAAATAGAGAAACTGAACATCGATCTTTTCGCCTCAGCAGAGAATGCCCAACTGCAAGTGTTCTGCACCACGGCGCGGCCGTGAACTGAAGGCATTGTCCATCTTAGATGGCCACATCCGATGGGAACCCCATGGTGTTCGTCTCATCCCAACGATAGGGTTTCTCACTAAGACATTTTGGTACCAGACATTACCAAACACACTGGGACTCCCGATGACAAACCGTGGTGCCCAGTGCGGACTTTTAAATGGTACCTAGCCAAAACCAAAAAACTCAGAGGTACAACTTTGCAGCCTTTCATCACCACAATAAAACCTCACCAAGCCGTAACCAGAGACACTACAGCCAGATGGGCAGTTTCAGCCATGAAGTTTGCTAACCCAGATTAGCCAAACTCTGTGGACAATGAAACACAACGCTTCATTTTAGGCCTACTTCAGGGGCGTACCTATGGAGGAAATATGTTAGGCAGCATGCTGGAATACCCCATCTACCTTCACCACATGCTACCTCACCGATGTTCTACAAAAGGACTCTTCACATGGCAAAGGGGTCCTAACATTGGCCACATCGATGCCGAAGGGTTCCTCATCAAAGCAGCCGACCACTGGAACGACACAACTCCATTATTTGGTGAGTCTGCAATAAATTTGGACAAGTTCTTGTTCCTCTGGCACTCTCATTATGTAGTGCGTCCTTGCTGCACCCCCCTCCAAGGGCTCGGTGCTACTCTGCATATTTAGCGACTGTTTGGGGTAGGTTGAAAGCAGAAAACTCCTCCTGTACGCCTGCAATTACCAGATCACAAGGACTGTGTTGAATTACATGTATGTTTCCTGTCACATCACTAGTACTAGTAATTTGCATATGAGAATAGTTACGGTACATACCACGTATGTTTCCTTCCTCATCTTGGTTTTTGCTTGGTTTTTTGTTCAAAGTCATACACTGAATACCAGCGAGCTTTTGTGATTGAAAAGAGACGTCTGGAATTATTTTGTTATTCGATGATCTGTTGTTATCCAATATGCAGTAGCCTTTTTCGAGCAGTGAAAGTTCGTTTATTCCATCTCTTCCTGTAAAATAAATGGATGTGCTCTTGCAACCTGGGTTTTCACAAGAATGTGAAACACATAATGATGAAGCCAGCGTTGAACTAAAGGTCATCCTGATGGTCATTTGCTTAAAAAGCTTTTTTAAAGCCAGATTCACCAACTTAAAAATCCAGTTCGCTGTGTAATTTTATTGTGCCACAGTGATTTATTGCCTAACCAAAAGTTTATTCAAAATGTGTAGAATTTAGTAGGGTTTAATGGTGTTGATAAAAATCAGTATATGATATGTCAAGGATCGATACTGGCTTCTAATGTTGATGTTGCATAATATGCCTCAATATCACTTTAAAAACATTTCTACTGTTGGCTTTACCATGTGTGTATCGTTACCAACATCCATTGCAATATATATGTGGGCGTGTCTCCAAGAAACACCTACAAGAAATATTTGCAACGGTTTGTGTTGTACTCTATGTTGGCAACACACAGTGCGGCGTCTCCATGTGAGACTAAGGCATGCACAAGACTCGAATACTAGCTACAGCTCTCCACCACTGCTTCTCTTGATAAACATTTGAAGTCATCGCAGGAGACAGGACCGGATTGTTGCTACCTGTCATGTGCTGCCCCATACATTCCCAAGTATTAACCAAATTGATACACAGGTACATGTAGTGCTGGGTGAACATACTTGGTACATGTATGTGTATAACAACTTTGTTTTGATGTATTACCAACCATGTTGAAAAAACATAAAAGAATTTTAAAGAATGCAGCACTGTGCATCATATGAATATTAAACTAAAGTAGGGACTCTTTCTATGAAGGCATTGGTAATTCTTACATTTGTCTTATGTTTGTACTGATATATTAGGAATGGGTAACAGCGACAGACATCCTTGTCATGTTGACCAGATTAAACACGTTTGGTGATGAAGTCTTCCAGGTACCAGACGTACTGCGTTCCTACTACTATGCAATCTCAGACTTCTCAATCGGTGGGAGGTTAGTCTTTTTTGTTTCATATTTTAAAGTCCTTTCATGTGTCATCTGCACTCATTTTACCCATAGAGACATTATGTCTTTTGGATTTACCGTGTTAGTTGTATGAACATACATGTACATGAATTCATGATGCACTGTTGTGCTTTCTTATGGTAAGGATACAGTGTTAGATTTTCCTTGTATTGCATCCAATTTTGCGACACAGTATTGACCAATATTGACCAATCGAAAATGAATCGCACATTGTTTGATGCAGAATGTGCAGGGCTTTCTCATGTAGTTATGCTTGAAACAATGATTCGAATTACATTTGCAGCCTGCACATTGTCCTTTGAAATACAGTACATACATGTATACAGTAATGATTAAATTGAAGTACTCCTCGCACTCGTACTCGCTCGAAGTTTCCGCTAAACCCTCGTATCTCGTAAAATTTGCTGCCGGTAACGAGCGCTTGTGGGTACCTGCGAGCATTTACGAGCGCTCGTGAGTGCTCGCAAGAGTACACGGGCGCTATCGAGTGCAATAAACAGCGAGTGCATACTAGGATCATTCATGCGCAACGCGTGACCTCGGTGGAAAGCCCGGTCTGCCGGCCCGGTTGCGAATTAGTGCCCCCACACTGACGTCGTTGCGCATACAAGTCCAGTACATTGTGTTTCGGTACACCGTCTGGCCTGGACAGTAGGCGCCTATTGATGGCATAAACAATCAGGAAGACCCACTAGTTCTGAGTGTGGTGGAAGTGGAATATAAAATCCAATAACCTCTGTAGGGATATCCTGAAAATTTCAGAGAGGAACGTTGGTCGTGGAAAGCAACGTACACATAATGACATGATTTATATTGATCAATGGTCCGATTGCTCGTTTTATGTACAGTTGGTCCGTTCTGTAGCTTTTAGCGAGACATAGATCTTTTCTCGTGTTGGAAAACTTTGTGGAATAAAAAAATGGTCAAATCACTGGCCCAGTAACTATCTAGGACTAGGCCTAACACATTGGTGTCATGGGCGCCAATTTTTGGCGGATACGGCATGTTTTTAATTTATTATTGTTGTTATTGTTACTGAATCATAAATGCTGCGATTGTTTTCTCCTTTTTTTGAAAGTTTTGGATCTGGGAGTCTTCATAACCGGCTACTGTTCTTTTTTCCCTCTGTTTCTTTGTTCTGTTGACAAGAGCTGTGGAAACATGTTCACTAATAATTTAAAAAGGGGTTCGGACACATTTTACTGATTTGTAAATCCATGCGCCTCTGTTTGCTTCAAGTTCTGAATAGGATTGACCGATCAGACAAACAGTAAATTATTCTATACCTATCTTGGGCATTGCTGTACCTGTATGTGCATTGTTCTGTCGTCCAGAGAGCAAGTTGCAGCACTTAAATGGTGTGAATTTACTACCAATGAGCAGTTTGGTTGTTGGGAATTTAACAAAACTAGAGTGAAATCTCGGTTTTCTTTGAGTTCACTTTAATGAAGTGTCTGAAGATGCCTTTAAAAGCGAAGACTTTTCTGTAATTCCCCCCTTCATTGGATAAGCAAGACTACATGTACAAGAATTAAATTGTTCTTTCACAGGTCATCCAAAGTTTACGTAACTACATCAAGAAAACGCTCTCTTCTTCGCTTATTAAAAAAGTAACATCTTGTGAAAGGGTGGCGTTGTTATAATCTACACATTTCCTTCACCCAAAGGGAAATTATAAGTTGGTATTTTATTGGCCCATTTATTACGGACAACACAATGGTCGTTTTCGTCTGCATGGGGTCGGGAAACGGCTTGAGGTGAAGTCACAGACTTGCTGTGTTCTTGCTCTACGCAATACGTCGATTTTGCCCAATGGAAGAGTTCCTTTAATCAGTGGACATCCTTGCCATTCTATGTGAACTTGTATGAAGACTTCAGTTGCTTTGTACCATTTCCGCATCAGCACCTCGTCCGTTCAAGCGAGACTTGAGACTTTTCAATCAATAGCGCCTTCTCAGTCACAAAGCAGTAATCTGAAACCAGACAGAAGAAAGGTGACACTTTTAAAAACAACCCTATTTGACACTGTTCGGTTGTTCCTCAAGAAAGTAAGAGAAACAGGCTCTTTCGCAAACAGGGCTGGATCCGGACGTCCACGGAAGTTCCCTGCAACTCTCATACACGACTTGTACGAGAATGACGATGAGCTCACGTCGCGAGATGTATGCGGTATATTAAAAAGTATATTTGGACTCGACGTGTCAGAGTCCACCATCCGACGCGTACGTTGAAAGCTGGGCTTGGTGGCAAGTGGGCCCGCCTACTGCCAATTAATAAGGGACACCAACAAGCAGAAGCAGCTTGATTACTGTCGAGAGGCATTACATCGCCAAGACATGTTCGACAATGTAATTTTCAGCGACGAGTGCTCCGTGCAGCTGGATCGACACAGCCGGTTGACATTCCGAAAGAAAGGGCAACCAAAGAAACTCAAGCCAAAGGCCAAGCACCCCATCAAAGTCCACGTGTGGGCTGGAATATCCAAGCGGGGGAAAAGCCCCATACTCGTCTTCGAAGACATCATGGATGGACAATTCTACTGGGAAGAGATTTTGCAAGAAACGTTGTTTCCGTTCATCCACAAGCAATTTCCTGATGGTCATCGCTTTCATTAAGATAACGACCTGAAGCACACAGCTAGGGAAACGCGGGAGTTCATGAAAGAGGTCAGAATAAATTGGTTCCCATTCCCCGCCGAGTCCCTTGACCTAAATCTGATTGAGTGATTGTGGCATGAACTCAAGCATTTTTTAAGACGCCAGGTAAAGCCCACTGGCAAAAACGAACTTATCCATGGTATCCACCTCTTCTGGCGCACCAGAGTGACCGTAGAGTCATGCTCGCGATACATCAACCACCTACAAAAGGTTATTCCGGCTGTGATTCAAAGCAACGGACGGGCAACAGGCTTCTAGTGAAGATTCATTATAACCCAAAAGGCCCTTCTCAGGGCCACCACATCTTCGAAAAAGAGATAATTCCCGTTGCTCTGCACTGTTACCAAATAAGAAGAATTGTTTGTCTGTGTTTTTGTTTTTATTGTCGCAGCTGCAGGTTGACTTGAACAAAAGGTACCAAACACGTTCCTTCTCACAATACGAGTTAAATAAAATAAAACGATTGAAATTAATGTCATAAATTCAATTTCAATGCTGGAAAACAAATTTTGGGGCATACTGAGTAAGGTTAACTCAAGGGACTGGGGGAAGAAGACAGAGTGATAATGAGAACTTGGACATACATGTATCTTACGCTTATTAAACAAAATCCACTACATGATTGATAGACAAGTAACATCTCCAGACGGAAACTTACAACATGCAGTCAAAATCATCTGCATATTACATTTTATAATACTGAAAAACCAATGTTAAATTGGAGAAAATGAGGGCATCATGCTTATTCGCAAACAGAAAAACAGGGCAGTGAGGAACTTAACGTGAAGGAACTGACAAAATGCTTCGTTAAAAATGAATGTCAGAATTGAAAGGCACAAGATCTGCCTCAAAAAATGGTACATTCGGAATATGGAAAGGAGAGACGAAAGGCTGAAAGAAAAAAAAATCAACATAAAGATGTTTTGAAAACAGGTACATGTTGTGGACGGGGGGGTTGTAAAAAACAAATTGGAACGTAAGGTGCCGATGTTCGGTTTCAACAACCGAACAAAGGTGGGCATTACAAGGAAAGCTTTGTATTCGGCTCAGTAAAATGGCCGCTAGTGGATTCAATGATCTCTATATGCTAATTTAGGGCATAGCGAGTCCAGATTTCTTTGTACACATCTGTGCTTGCAGACCCAAACCTCTCCACTCAGATTGATTTTAATCATGACTCCGGCGATATTACAAGAATTGGGATGTTTATTAAGATATATTCTGCCTCAGAAAGAAAACAAAGGGTACTATGCTTTTAGTTTTGTCTGGATAAGAAAGGTCTTAGTGATTATTGCTCAACCATCTACTCAAGCTTCTTTAACAACTTGCCTAGATTTAGAGGAAAGTTTTGCCCACCGCATGAAGCTTCATCATTTTCTCTTGGATTCCTCCAAGCAACAGGTAGCACTTGATTAAGCTGGCAATGCTGGCATCAGATGTGTGTTGGCAACATTATCCATTAAAATTTATTACCATTAAAACCAAGAATCCAAATTCCCACTGAAGGAAGAAGTCGGGGTAGCTTATGTCGCGTCTGCAAACTTTAAGTTTCGTTACTTTACCGACTCCGGCAAGCGTGTGCTGGAGCGGAGTTCCTCACTTCTTAACCAACAAAAGCTCCTTGCGCTTTGTTACTTTTAATCCTCCGTCTATTTACCAATACCGACCAACAAGTCCCTGACTGGAATAATCCTTTTCAGGTCAGAATCTTTTTGTGTTGTTTAAAGAAGGACGTGGGTGAAGAATGTCTACTAGAGAGCCTTGTGACATTGACTGCCAGACATTTTGTTTCCTGTCAAGAAGAAAGTTCTTGGGATGAGATCAACTATAGCGGGGACTGCTGGAGTTACTCTGCAAAGAATATGCCTGTATTGAGTATTATCTAAATGGAAGTTGTGTGGAATTACATATACACTGTACTGTTTTCATTTCTTTAACTGACTGTCATGAATGAAAACAGGTAAAATATAAAACAGGCTTCTGAAAGGTTACCTTTAATTAAATTAATCAACACCAGTAGGCTGCCTTAAAAATATTATCGGCTTTACACTAATTTGGCTCAAATACTTTTGTGGTGTCTTTATAAATGGCGTAAGAAAACGTGATCTAATAGGTTGTGTGACCTCAGCAAAATGCTGAACCTATGTTATATAATGCAAAAACATAAGTATATACATGTATACACTTCTAGCAAATGCTTTCCCGATAAAGAAAAGACAATGGGAATTGCAACAAATGACTCGGAGAAGACCAGATTAGGAACAGTGTAGAAAAGCCACACGATCACGATCAACTAATATAAGACACGGATAGAAATAATATCTAAATGTGAGATCATAAATCATGCAATTCAATATTCAGCAAACAGTGTCTTTCTAATGCAGATTATTTAGGATTTGGGGTACACCCTTCAACAAAATTAAGAAAAAATGTTTGGGTCAGCACATAAGCTTCGGTAAATCAAACACTGCATCATGAATTCCTCCATGACCAAGACCGTGACCAAAGTGACCGCATCCGCATCGAAATCCTTTGCTATTGCACAAGTAAGTTCCCTTGTTGGGATGGTAGCTTTTTGGGGAAAAAAATGTGGTTTCTCGTGACACCTGGGCAAAAGGCCTTTCGTAAGTGACTGCCAACAAAGACTTTGCGTTCCACTCAAGAAGGAGTTTATCACGTGACACCCGCATCATACCGATAATAATTCAGCGATCCGTCTCTCACACGACAAAGTTGCGTCGCACTGCACGGAGAAACTAGTAAACAAGAAACAATGTCACTCAGGAACTTGTGCAAAATCCCTTGCGAAGCACTAGTTGCTTTCGAAGATAAATCAACGAGCATTGTGCCAAGTAAACTTGTGAAGGACGTAAAATCGGGTTTAGAAGCGGCACAAAAAGTTGAAGTGCTTTGGGAGGGAGAATTTCTTCCATGCGAAGTTCTCTGAGTATCGGGTAAGTGAGCATCTTTCCTCTAAATTACACATATCATAATTTGATAGAAACAAAACGGACACATTTTTAGTGATTTAATTGGGAGGTTGGAAAAAGTCTCATTGCAAGAAAATTACGGTATCGGGTAAGATACATGTAAGTCAGCAAGTAAACAAGATCCGTAAGCCCACACAGAAAACACATTTTTTAAAGTGATAAGGTAAATCTGCTGTCTGAAGGCGATTGGAATCCCAGAGAGGCATAGTGAGCGGAAAACAAGATATTGGATCATTGTACATGTACTACGAAAATACGATGTATAATGGGGTTTATGCAATTGCATACGAGGCGCATTTTGCAGTAACAGCGTCAAGTAAATGTTGGCAAATTATAAAGGCATTTCCATGCAATTACTTTACCGATATAACTTATCATGCAAAACATGTTTAAAGCTCAAATTTTTCCTTTAAAGAGACAGAATTGGCCCGGGACCTCGTTGGTTTTTGGACGTCCTGACCCAGTCGACTCGAATTGTAATTTTCGCCTCTCTTCTTTTCATTAGAAAAAGACAAATGTTTTCAGTACATGTACTTTAACTTGATTTTTCCATACAGACAATCACTCGGACCTTCTCTTTCTACAAAGAGCTTTGTCACGGAAACAAGATAAAGTGGGCAAGGTGAGTGTGCACGTGTATGAGATCTGCCGTTTATTTGGGCAAAATGTATACCAACGGAATTGTAATTAGTGGACAATGGCAAAAAAAGGTTCAAGTACACGCCTTATGATAACGACAACCACTCTTCTACATCAGGATAAAGCGACAGCAGAGAAATGTGGGTCACTGAAGTATACTGGAATGGCCAAAAGACTCCCGAAAGACTCCCAGATGGCAAGGAATGGCAGAGTTTCCAAGGCAAAGGTACGCAAAGTTGAATACATGAATTAGAGTGTCGCAATGTGGAGAGTTTACACAAATATTTAATTTTTGGATCATAAAATTCCATTTTCGCTGAGCACGGCATTTCACTACATTCACGAGTGATCAACAGGTTTGATTCTTCATTATATATTTTGTAACAGGCACAGACAGCACAGAAAAAGCCAGTTAAGGTGAGTGTCGACAACTTTTCGTGTTCCTATGAAACTTAATATTCCTTTATTTTGATAAACAGCCTAATACAGCGTACACCCAGGGCGCCGTCATGGAAATAATTATATTAACGTGATCACTTAAACGCTATCATATAGCCTAAAAGTTATCACATAAACGTACTATTCATTGTACCTTCTGTACAAACTATACATGTAGCTGCTCTTTTCAACAGCACAATTTTAAATACATGTTGAAAAGAGGAGGGTATTTCGTCTTTTAAAAAGGAGAGACTGGTAATAATTTTTTTGTTTTTGTCCCTTCCATCAAAATAAAGGAGAAGAAAAGAGCAACAGTGCTGGCCCGTTTCTGTGTTGATGACGACGGCATGGTGATTGCAGAACATGAGTTGGTAAGTTGAGGAATTATCCAATGTAGATAATATTAAAAACTACATGTGCTCAAAGCTGCAGAGATTAATGATCATAAAGTTTAACACTACAGACTGCTTCCCTGCGAATAGACCTAGCCATTGTTTAAAACAAGTGAAAAGAAAAGATCATCTTGTTGATGCCTTAGCCACCGTCCAAGCAAACTTACTTCACTAAACAGTTTTCAACGTACCCAGTGTTATAGTGCATTTTTTGGTATTTTTCTCATTGACTAAGGTGTTATGCTTCTTGCAAAGGTGCACGTGCATAAGCTGCGTATAAATCCCAACCTTCGACAAAACCTACAGTCAATACTTTTTTGCTATGCTTTCCTAAATGTTCTTAATACCACGGTTAGTTTTGTTACATTTTGAGCATTATTGGACAACTCTTTGTGATGCTTCATTCACATTTAGCAGAATAGGTTTTCCAGATTGGAACCATAAAAAATCTCACTAGGGACTTCAAAACGAAGTAACCAGGACACTCCAATATAGAATGTCAAAACAATGTGCCAAGAATGGTGTCAAGTGGGGCCTACTGGTGAAGTTAGCCGAAAAAAGTTTGTGCCGAAAATCCAATCTCATCCGTACACCATTTGTGAAGTCTTCGTATTCTCTTCCATATGATACCACATTAAACTGTGGTGTGCATTTTACAATAGCTTTATTTTTTATTAAATATACTTCTGGTTGATTTGAAAAGTAAATTTTCTCTCACCTATTTTTCTGAAGACTGTAGATCAAGGGCAGCAAGTTCAGGCTCCATCCCCCACACCTCCATCTCCAACCAGGGAACCGTCTCTACTTCACACGGGAAGCCCTGTCCAGGTATACACCAAAAAGTTAACTCTGTGAATATAAAGAGATGTAATGTTACACATATTCATCATGAATGGCAATTGCATCATAATTAAGCCCTCTCCAAATTTATGGAAATGTAACTTGTTTAATGAATGATATTTCTCACTCTTTTCTGCAGAGCTTAGGCGATCAGGGGGAACAAACCCTCCAACAGGCTCAATCTCCCATGGTAAGCCCTGTCAAGGTGTACATCAAGAAGTTGACAAATGCTAACTTCACCCACATGTGTACATTCTTGAGAATTGTTATGTTGCTGTTTTTCTCTGTGAGCAAGGAGAGATATAATGTTAAACATTTCTAATGAATGTCAATGTCATTTTAATAATGGAAATGTAATTTTAAAAAAATGATGTTTCTTACTTTTTCTACAGAGCTTAGATGACCCAAACTCTCCGACCAGCCAACAGGGAAGCCCCAGCCAGGCATTCTTCCCAGAGCTGAGCTTCCTTTCGGATGAGGTGACGTCTGAGCAAAGCCCAGCTAAAGTAAGTACAAGAACTCCTTCCAGATGAATTCTGCAACGCATACATGAGGATGTGACAGGCAACTTACCACTTGTCTCCCTCTCCCTGACTTTCAATTCAAAACTTTGAACGTTGGAAAAAAAACAGCCTAAGCTCTCGCATTTTCTTACAAAGATTACACCGAGCAAATGTTGAAGCTCACCTGGTGAGAAAAACTGCAACTTGTTTGATTTTAACTTGTGCATTTCTGAAAAGTGAGCTTAATTTTAGGCTTTTACGTGCAATCTAAATTGTCCAATGATACCACTATATGAAATAAAACTAGGTCATATACCAACATAAAAGAGCCAAGATTATACATGTAATACAGTGCAACTGTCTTTTCCATTGTTCTTCAAAATACAGGAGTTATGGTCACCCAAGCTCACCAGCGCCCCAGCAAAAATGGTGACAATCCCACTTGCAGGATTTGCAGATGTTACGCAAGATGGCGAGTCAGATTGATGACTTGTGGAAACACAAGTTCGTCACTGACTCATCATCTATGCCTTCGTCTGCTGTCCCTGCACATCCCCCGTCACCATCGACCATCACCAGACCATCTGCTGCCCTGGCCTCCTCTGCTTCTCCTGACCTTCATCCCCTGCAATGAAAATCGAATCCCTCTTTTCGGAAATAATCATGGACCTAAAGAATGGTTCCTCATCTGAGGCAAATTTTGCACTTTTTTTGGTCTGTGTATTATTTTCCAAGAGGGAGATGAAGATGAGTAATTGTAAGGGGGTGCGGGGAAGGAGAAGCTTGGTATCATCCGCCTCAATGCCATCAAGGCCATTGTCAGGGAGAAGACTGCTCTTGGCCTGGGCCAGTTTGAAATGTACTGGCGCCGGGAATGCGTCAAGGCTATCGACGAGGGTTGCAGATGCCTCAATCGTTGTTAAACAGTTCGTGTAATGTTTATGGTTTCATAATTTATAACTAGGCTGTACAATGCCCACAACTTGGTGTAATCTTTTTTTCCTAATCTACTGTAATATTCAACTGAACGAAACATAAAGAGCAAAAAGATCACAGTATTGTGCAAATAAAAGTTCATTGACTGAATGAAAGAAAAGGTTCACGTGTATCATTTAAGAAATGTGAGTTTTAAAATTCTGTGAAATTTATTTGATGTTCATCAAACACTTTGCTTATTACTACTTCCAGCTCTAATCTGATAGATCTAATGAATATCTGTACCCCAACTTTGGTAACGAGGTAGAAGGGTGCCATCTGAAAAATGGCTGCGTGCACATTTCGGAAATATTTTTCGGGGAGGGGTGATTTTGTTTTTTGCTAATTTGCTAACCAACAGAAAATAGGAAAGAAAGAGAAAAATTAAGGACTGAAGACAAATTTTGTTTGAGAAACCTCAGGGATTTCGGCTTGCCCATTGAGCCCTGAACAAAGCTGATTTTATCAGACGAATGGGTTGTCGATCGACGTGGAAAACATGGCTACGCCGAGACAGGAACAAAAAGTGAAATTTGCGAGTAGTGATTGGAAAGGTTCCTTGGAAAGATTTATTGAAGCAAATTCTTCTCAATTTTAAAGACATTTCCAATTTTTTTTAAAAATTACATTACTCTGATTTGTCCTTTTACGGAAGTGTTTGAGGTGCTTTTGGTATTTAGATGCATGCTGTATCAAAGCTTTCGCCCCGGAAGTACCGTACTTGATACCATCACAACACTATTCACACCATGCTTCTCCAGGGTCGTAAAGCTTACGAAAGCAGTCGCCCACCACATGCTCATCTTCCGTATCAGCCAGTAATAATTTGTCACAGTAAGACAATTTCTGCCATGATTTTGATTTTGTCCCCTGACTGAATTTGTACAGTATGTACACATACATGTACGTAGATGTACAGCGCTCACTTTGACCATGTACTGTACATGTACACGTAAGGTATACACTGTACATGTACCTATTTCCAAAAAGCCACTTAAATCGGCCATACGGCTTCGAGCCTCGCAGCGCTGCAAAGAATAAGTCTCTAAGGATGCATCCGAATCTCTGGTCTAGAGCTAAGTCCAGGTCTTCGCTCCATTAGAAATGCGGAGAGACGCGTAGACAATAGACCTAGCAGTAGCTCTGGAAGCCTGTTTCTGACACGGCCTATGAAATACGGACCCAATCGGAGTCATGCGCATGTATGATAATTAGGAGAAAGGCCAGTCATGTGAGAGGAATTAACCAATAACAGGTAAGATTCTGTTTTTTACGAGAGTCAGATTTTTGTGGAAACCGGACATATTCACATGAAGTGGCTGTGGCGACAGCACTTTTCACTGGTTCCCGCCTTTGGTTACGCAAAGAGAATTCTCGTTTAGTGGGAATCCACGAAATTAGTTCCTCGTACATTTTGAAGGGTCCCAAAGTGTCGTGTAAATAGAATTATTTTAACGTACAACTTTCACTAAGTTTTAGGGAAATTTTGAGCTCCGCGTGGTCAAATAACATTTACCCCACCAAAACTTTTACCTCCCAAATTTTATTCCATTTTTACACTGAACTCGAAGACCACAAATTGGAATGTGAAAAATCGCAATTCCGGTCTAACCGGAAAGATTCCTATGCCTGTTACAACCTTTAATAATATTAATGTTCAACTGAACATCCCGGCCCAGCGTTCGATTGAACCCGATTGATTGCACCGGAATCTTTGCACGCGCGAAACATTTCACTCAGCTCCCCAGTAAGCTGTGTGCGACCACAAACCAGTCGACCTGATGTATGTACCTGAACCTAAATGTAAACTCATGCTGTGCGTACAGACTAGTCGATCGTAAGATACTGCGCGATATACTCAACTTCGTCTCCGTCTCAGGCTTCATGTAGTGTTTTGCAATTACATGATTTTCTACAATTTTCCTATGTTGGATGTGAAAAAATTGATCATTTGTGTTGAAATTTTCAAGAATAACCTCAAATCAGTCTCCGACATCGAGCTTCAAGTTATGGGTAATGGTTCAATTTTTAGGGTGAAAATGTGTATTTTGGGTTTCACCATAGTGCTGTGCAGTTACATGGTTTTCTGTCATTTTCCTATATTTGGATGTGTAAAAATTGATCATTCGTATTGAAATTTTTAGGAATAACCCGAAATCAGTCTCCAACATCATGCGTTAAGTTTGAAATAAAAAGATTGAACGGTTCTCCTTTTGGGGTGAAAAATGTATATTTAGGGTTTCGCGACAGTGCTGTGCATATACATGATTTCTATCATTTTCCAATATTTCGATGTGTAAAAATTGATTATTCATGTTGAAATTCATGTAGACGACATGGCTACGACTACTATGAGGTAGAAATGCTCTTGAGAACAAAGTCCAAACCTTTACTCTGTCAGCAGCTATAATTTGTGTGGCCGAGGTGCACTGGAAGAAAAATTTAAAAATACTATCTAAACTACAGACCTCCCTTCAACTTATGACCCCATGTTTTTTAAGTACATGACAGACGGGGCAAACATTTCGAGGACGACACAACGCCACTTCGGCGACGCAATTTTGCAAGTGGAAATTTGACAAATTACAATGTAGCTTCAGTCTGTAACGGTTGTTTTCATTTACTTGATAGTTTCCTTTTTTCAATTCATACATTTTAGAATTAATAATAACACGAGTTACTCCAAGTCCAATAACAATTGAGAAGGAAATAAACTGTATACATGTATTTTTGCCCTTGAAATAAAAAAATCAAATGGTACTACATGTTCATGTACTTATGGCAAAATTTAATTGCCAACAACTGACACAGCAAAAAGATCTATGTGAGCTTCTCCACAATTTTCCGAGTTGATGGTACATCATATCTCTTGTAGAAATATCCACCCCAGTATCTGTAAAAGAATAATATAAAAGTAATCACAATCTGAATCAACTATTATAATGGTACGCAGAGTCATTCACGAAACTTAAAGCCGTGACATTTGCGTACAAACATGCTAAATTAGTTATCTGTAGCTGGGGACGAGACCACTGGGTCACAAATTTATTTGCACGGGTACATTTAGGTACGAGTTGAGCAAAGTTCATTCTTAACTAGAAACTCACATGCAATGAAAACCATTCGAATCACGTGTAAACTCCTTCACGAAAGACGAAGGCACTAAACCTAGTCCCTTCCTTCCTCCATGCTTCAGTGAACATTGTTTTTTTACGAAATTCAAAGTGGTCAAACCGGACATGAAATGCTGGGGTAAACATTCAACAGACAAGCAAGAGTCGTTCACTGGTCACACACAATGAACACACGGACAAAATCTCACACAACAAATTTATTACCACGACGGATATTCACCCAACTACTACAATGAATACCACTTACGCCATTGTATGATACAAATGGTTAATTACCTGCACATTCAAGCCCTATTTAATTAATGGAACATAGAACAAAACATATCGATAGTTAACAACAAAAGCTATTCTCCAATACATCACACTGATAAGGGAATCCCGTTATACCAGGCCCGACCATGAAGTTGCACATATCGCATTGAACGTCGTTTTTCCATCTTACCATTCGACCGATCAACTGTCCCTCCGCGTTAATAGTTCGTTCGTCATTCCACCTAAAAATTGAAACAAAATAGTGTCTGAAACTCTGTGACTTTTTGCAGAAAATGTGCCTTTAGATTGACTCTACTGCTTCATGATGCCAAACCTCTACTCCAGTTTCATCCATTTCATTGACAGTCAGCTATTTAGTTGATCACTGAGTTGTAATATTTAAGCATTGAGTAGAAAATAGGCTAAAAATTTGTGGAACTAAGTGAGAGGGACACTGTTGCAGGCCAGTCATGCCAGCGTGCGTGCTTGTATGGGGATACCTTGGCTACTCCACTCGGACAGTCGACAAAGTTCAACCAGGCTCAACTTTGCCCATCATTCGCAGGCTGGTTTACATTTGTCTGCCGCACTGGTTCCTGCCATGCCTTGCTATTGCCAAAGAAGGTGTGAAAGAAATAGGGCAACCCAGTCTGTGCATCAAAGCTGAGTAGCATCGTTAGACTACACCATACATGCATGCAGCTCTACTGCTGCATGTAACAAAAAATCAATGTTGCAAGAATATTTCTGCAAGTCAATTCACAGAACTTGATCTCTTTTTTATTTTCATTTTCTGTGTTCCTGAATTTATTTTGGGGAAGTATTGCTCTTACTTGAAGCAAACATGTTTCCTCAAAATTCTTGCCGCAGCATGAGGTTTATTGCCCGCCCTTCTGGATGTATCATGCACGCTTATCATGCAGTACATGAACATTGTTGGCCAGTTTGCCGTCATGATTACCTGAATAGCATAGTGGTATGAATTGTTAATAATTCTTAAGAATTGTTGACTGTTGATATTATTATATTGATTAAGGCAGGACTTTATCATTTTTTTGTGGTAATTTTTGGTAGTTTTTGTCCCCATTTAATCATTTTTTTTCCTATGTGCGTGCACAATGTGAACATTGTATGTTGTGTGGGTTGAACTGCACTTTTGTCAAATACATTTTGTTACATTGATATATAAATTAGAGTTCTTCATTGTGCCACACACCATTTGTTTTTAGTAACGTGCTAAAAGGTAAGCTGAGTGGTTACAACAGATTATTATAAAATCAGAACGTGTATTCCTTTTGTCCATACTTCTGCAAATCATCAGAACATGTTTGGTGTCTTTTTGGCTTAGGTGGTATTTCAGTATTACCGAATACCGCGGTCCTTTTTTAATACTGAACAGTACCGACTAACAATCCACGAATACTGGAATACCGACTAATTCGGTATTGAATTTCAATACCGCGGTATTCTGGCTAATTTGTTCAGAATATTCCCACAACCATCTGAAGATGAAAGCAGACAATTACACCACAGCAGTGACTGCATACTTTGTGGTTTCAGTCACTCAGCATCGTGTTTGTATTGTCTCTTAAGGTGAGGAGATAAGATGTGACATGATACTTCAGCATACAGCCATTAACCCACCTGTCACAAGGTTTTCTTTTCCTATCACCGCCGTCAAGTTTGCGGTTTTGGAATGAGCTTGTAGGCATTGCTTATTGTATTGCTCACTGGCACATACATGTACATGTATCACAGCCCTACAGCTTGGGAACTAAAAATCAGCTGGTCTTCCGTGTCCGCACTGGACTTTATTTTCCAAAGACTTTTATTAGCGGAACAGAAAATGTGAATGCTCCTTGTGCTAGCCTTGTGCTCTCTTTGGATCTTTTTTGTTCTTTATGTACAACATGTACAAGTATTGTGTGAAAATCTATCTAACCGAAGCCGGGAATGTGTGTTATAAACTATAAAATGATTCCATAAATCTGCATCTGTTCGACATCCACGGCAATCAACGATCTTTTTTATTGTTGTCACATTCATTCCAACCACTAAAATCTGATTCCTCACTTGTCACTGTTTGTATTTCAGTTTGTCTGGCATAAATTGAGGACAATGCGGTTGATCAAAGAGATCTCTAGGTTGTGATTAATCAAATACCTTGTGATGTGTTTAGAATAATAAACTTCACTGTCATAGGACATGCTTAACCACTTCATGCCAGGGCATTTTTCAATGTTGATGATGCTGGGCCGGCATTTTTTCCGTTTTCAAAACTCTTAAAAATTTATCATTTCATTTAATGGACGTTTATAGCCGCACGAAGTAATCTTCAGGCACTACTCTAAGTTGACAGGTGACCTTCATTGACGCCCGAGTATTTCAGCCAGGCCTGCAGCCTTGTAAGAGTAGCCCAGATTGTGCGGTGTTATGTAACTTTCTTTTGTTTACGAACCTGGCACAGTGCGCTGCTGACCTCTTTTCAATAGGGGCCAGATTAGTGTGCAGCAGTGCCGTGTGGCTCATCGTTGCGGTGGTGGAGCGCTTTTGTCCCTGGTGGTAATCCGCTCACTATAAATAACCCAAACCCTGGTATGCGGTTTCAAAACAAGGCTGGATTATCACCACTTTTGAGAGTGAAAAAATGTCGGTAATGTCCAGCAGCCTGGTCTTTTCTCCAAAAACGTCATTTTGATTAAGCAGGCATGAGATGCAATGGTTTATATGACTATTCAATTCAAAGAAATATTTGAAATCACACGTAGTGAGTGACCTATCGCCCGTGAATTTTAGTGGTTTTTTCACTCTTGTGAACTAGGAAAATTCTGGAACTAGGAAAAAGACTAGCGGTACAACGGGCAGAGTGGACAACAATATTAGCTGTCGATCTCCGAATTCAAGTTTCATGTATGACCGCAGAACCGGGTTTTCAGCGGTATGGTGATTTTCCAGGAAGTCTGCCCTTCAATAAGAAATTTCACAGACATTTTTTACATGGATGTTTGTTCCTAATTTATTTACTTTTTTTTACGAGTACCCGGCCCACAAAAATGGAACCGGGTTTTGAAATAGACAGGCGGGTACCCGGTACAAGTTGTTCGGCCGAACTCATTGAATTCCAATCTCTCCTGACACATGTAGTTATTGCATGTACACAGGGTTCCTCTTACAGTTGCTCAACCCCTGTCAGATTCAACCCAGGCTTTTTGGGACTTCAATTGTGTGATTTCCATTCTAGTTCTTTCATGAAAATTCAAGTTCCTCTACTTCATTCACGGCAGAGCAACTCTCTAGCCTTGACCCTGTCACTCTGTCAGTGTCCTAGGGGTCCTAACTCTGGTAACCTGTATCTCCTACTCCCACCAGCTAACCATTGCCATAATCAGACATTCTGGCGACTGGCTTTTGTAGGCAGATGTACAGATGAGGCTGGAGCTTTCCTGAACATCACTTAGAAGCATGCTAGCTATATAGGTTTCTTAATTTTTAGTTTTCTGTCATTTTTTCCACTCTCGATCTACACTGTAAGTAAGTTCAGCTCTCGTCCCTTGTCTGAGCCTTCATAACACAAGCATATGGCATGTTCCTCAAAATATAGACATTAGATAATGTACAACTTTGGGGGTTCATTTTTCTTGAAGAGAACAGCATTGAATTAATTCCCAATGTCTGATGTAATGAGGGAAGTCATGGCTGATATCTGGAACAATGATGACTGTGTCCATCTTTCAACTTAATTGGAGTTATTTAATTAAAGTCTTGAACGTCAGCATTTTTGACGTACGTGAACAACCTGTTGAAATCCTAGCCAATAAAATTTACTGAAGAGTGATAATTCCCACAGATTTATATGTGGTGAAAGGTGATCATGTTTACACATATTAAAACCATAATCACAAAATTAAAAATACCTTTCACAATTAATTGGGTCCCGAAGTCAGCAGTCGCGAACATCATTTGATTTCGTCATTAGTGTAAAAAAAATCGACTGCAAAAGCATTGAGTATAATCAAAATCGATGTACAACATAAGCTTTAAAAAAGAGTGCAAAAGAGCACCCCCAAACCATCATCATTTTTACGACTGGACCGATCACATTTTCTTCAAGTATGTTTCTGAAAATTGCAGTCCAAAATACCGTTGATGGCGATTTTGCGGCTTCTGTCATTATCTCGTGGTGCCATTAGAGAAACATTTCGCTGCATCATGGCCTGTTTGACCTTTGACATCAACCCGGATATTGCGCCCACTTTATCATTCGATATTCATGAACCCCTCCAAGGAATGGCAACGCTCCGGGATTTTTTCTCTTTGGACCAGGCTTCTCGAAAGAAAATCAGTCATACTGAATGACGTCAAAACAAAATGACGTCCGAGACATAAAATAAGATTCATGATCAAAATGTAATGCGCAGAGTTAATAATTTTAATGTAATTTTCAGCAGGGACATCTCCAAAATAAACGGCAAAATGAACATCGTGCATGGAATTTTCAAGCACTGCATGTGACAGCATTTTGGGCATTCTCGAACGTCATGCATTTTTGTCAAAATTCTAGAACGTCATCAAAATTCTGTCAAATATGACGTTTGCAACAAACATATTGTATTCATTATACATTTTTGATGCAGCCAAACTTAAAAGATAATTTTCGGTGGTTGAAAGATATAAGACCTGGCAGATATGCTGGTATAGTGAGAGTGATTATAAACGGTAAGAGAATGAAGAGAGCCAAACTTTTCTCATAATTTTCCGTGGATTTTGTGCTCCTTTTTTCATGGCTTATATTTTTAAAAGTTATTTTTTCAGGTGCTTTAAAATACATCAGTTGAAAAATATACTGAATTCTCCGTCTTGCTGAGAGAAGTTTTGAAATCAAGTCCTCTGGTGCAAACACTTTGATATAGAAAATTAAATGAATTCAACCCCATTTGGTTTGCACTGGTAGCCAACCAAATGTCCACATTATGCCTAATTATCCCCAAACAATGATTTTTTTTTAATTATGAAGGTGCTAATTTGTATTTTACATGTTAAAAGTCACTTTTTGAGAAGTTTTGAAAAATGACATCCGGAGTTGCATTTTGGTCCATTTTATGAAGAACCTGCAACATCTGTGACCAGTGAAACCGTGGACGGGTTCTCAAGTACTGCTTTCTACTGGCACTTCTGAATTCTATGGCTTACTCCTATATCCAAACTTTCAGATTTCAGCGACAGGAGTCGCTTCACCAGATAAATCACTACAGTGGTACGCTCTCCCTACGCCTTGGCCTCCTCAAGAGACAGTTGTTCTTATGAGCATTGGACTTTTAGATTAACCCGAAGGTAATCCACATCTCGAAGCCTACAACGCCTTTAATAAATACATATGCTTGCTCCCAGTAGAATAGACACTACATCACAATGTGACCGAGTCAGTTCCTTAGGTACCTGACAAGATACTCTGTGCATTGCTGTCCCTTCCTTCACATGGAACATCTAGCTACTGTTGTCCTGTGCCAGACCCCCTCGTCTTCAGGTCTTAGTCACAAACAACCCTTTTCTTCTCCTTCCAACAGGGTAGAGTTGTAGGGTGTGTAAGACCTACATGCCCCTCTCTGTTAACATTACTCCCGGCAATTCTGTCAGAATTGGTCAGGAAAGACATCTTTTCCTTATGTTGTTCAGACCCTCCTAATCCAGAAGTCTGACTTTCCTAGATCCCTTAAATCCCTAGCATCTACATTAGCAGCAAACAGTTCCCTACTACTCAAGGCACGATGAACAGTGTACATTGTAGTGGTTCAATTCAAACACCAATAAGTGCAGTAACGATTCTTTTCTTCTACTATAAGACTCAGAACTGCAGTTTTCAATCATACTTAGCAACTGTCTGCTGTCACAGTTACCTAATGTGCTCCACCATCGACTCCCATTCCTTAGACCACACATGAACTCCAGGTATTTCCTTCCTGCTTTGTCCTCTTCAATGTTTCTTCCTAATACTGAGTCCATATCTGGCTGGGACTCGTGACGGGCATATTCCTATATTGATGATAGATGGCCATTTATCTCTTTTATGTCTTTTTGTATTCTGTAGCCATCCCACCACCTAGATGAGTGCCACTCTGCATATGTAGTGACTGTTTGGGTAGGTAGAGCGCCGTAGACTTCTCCCCACAGTAGTGTGGGTCAAGTCTACTAGAGAATACCTACCCAACCAGTCCTCTCCCGCCCGTCCTCCCCACTTGGCTACGACATTCCAAGTCGCTTTCAAAAAGAAGGACGAACATGGTGGCATGACGGCAGTGCATAGTGGGAGGTCAAGGGGCACCATGGATGATACAGCGAATAGCTCTTGCGCATGGGAAATTTGTATATGTAGTGACTGGATGGATGGATTTTGGCTTGACTGCTTTCCATGCTTCTGCGATCATGTAGCATGCGTCCTTGAGAGTGATGGACTTCAAAACTGAAGTCAAGTCTGTGTCCACATTGTTGTCTAGTACGAGGCAGAGAAGATGTTTCCGATAGACTTTCTTAATGGCCTGCATCACACCGCAATCCATCGGCTGCATCTTTGATGTAGTGTTTGGAGGAAGGAATTGACATTGAATTCCTCCACAGTGGCTCACGAGGGGGTTCTTGGGCATGTGTCCAGAGCAGTTGTCAAGCAGTAGAACTGCCTTATGAGGCAGGTTATTCTTTGTCAGGAATTGTTTTACTTGTTTGACAAACTCTTGAAAGAACCAGTCCTTGAACAGTTTTGAGCCCACCCATGCATTTGCTTGGCTCTTGTATACCACAGGCAAGATCTTGTGATTGATGTGATGGAAACACTGTGGGTTTCTGGCCCACCATCGTAATTTTCAGCTTGTCACCAGTTTCATTGGTGCAGCAGAGTAGTGTCACCCGGTCTTTCGCCTGCTTGTGGCCCCGGTGCATTGCTCTCACCACTATGGGCGAGAGTTTTGTTGGGCAGCAGTCTCCAAAACAAGCCAGTCTCATCAGCATTGTAGCGCTGTTCTGACAACAGTTTTCGTTCATCAAGGTAGCAATGGTACGAGTTTCGGAACTCGGACATGGAGCCTTCACTTGGCGCGGACTGGCACTCTCCTGACATGGAGTTCGTGTTTCCCGTGCCTTTCTTTAAATCTTTTCAACCAGCCAGTTGAAGCTGCAAATACGCTGTCCTCACCGTAGATGCGTCTGTCGAAAAAGACAGCTTTCTCAGCAAGGATGGGCTCTGAAACCATGGCTCCTTTACTGCGCTGAGCCTTAAACCAAGTGAAACCAGCATTCTCTACTGCCTCACTGTCTGATTTCCACATCCTCTTTCACATCATGCCAACCGGGTTGTCAGTCTGGGTTCCCAGAAATTCCTTGATCTTGTCCTGCTGCAACTTGTAAATTTCATTGACCGTTGAGCAGCCAATTCTATAATCTCGAGCGATAGCTACTTGCGAGGCTCCTCCATCAATTCTCTTGATGATTTCTTGCTTATCAGCAAGGGTCACAATCTTTCTCTTTCCCATGACGAGCTTGGATGAGTTCGGAATATGCAGCGGAAAAGCAATAAAAGTGTAGATGTGTACTCAAGCACTGTAATCAGCAGAGTGGGAAGATTGTAAGCTATTTTGGCCATTTGAACCTTTCAAAAGCGGCTGCGGTCTTCAAACTCAAAAATCAAAGCTACTGCTCAGAATCGATCTCTGCAGCTGTGGCAAATCTTGATGACTTGTTTATCAGCAGCGCCCTCTTTAGCCTATTGTTAGTGCAGTGCTATTGGGCACGTGCAGTTTTCCTCTGTACCCGAATGTGGAGTCACAAAACCAGTGTCCATTCAATTCCATTGCCTGATTAATCCTGCGTGCTGTGGCCATATTAGCAGACGACTTTGAACACGTGCCAATGACTCACGTACCCAGTTTCTCAGCTAGCAAATTTTAATTAATTCTTCAACAACTAGTGGCTTTCCCTTCTAATCCTTGGGGAAATAATGGCCACTTGTTACTCTTCAGCATAAAACCCTAACTGTTTTATCAAGTTGACGTTGGGGAATTACGAACAGCTACTGCATAATGTTCGGTAGGTTTTGTGTACAAAATATTGAATGTTCGGTATAAGGGTGTTCAGTATAGCGGCATTCCACTGTATTGTAATGCAAGAATTTGTTTATTTTTCTCTCCTTTGTTAATTTGGGGTTTTTTTGTAGTTCCGTGAGTTTAACATTATGAAGTGTTTGTGTGTACATTTTATAGTCTTGATTATTCTAATATAGGACACCAATTTTCGTAAGTGAACAAATTAAGCTCCCAACATTACTGAGGTTCTGTGCATACAAAGTTGATAAATGCTCTTCCCCTCTTACTTTTCTACAGATGTAAGTGCAATGGTCATGCCAGTGAGTGTATCAACAGCACAGGAATAGATAGTTCAGTGCGGCTTGTGTGCCGCTGTGAACATTTCACTGCTGGTGTGGACTGTAACGAGTGTCTACCATTCTATAATGACCAGCCATGGAAGCCAGCTACATCTGTTGATGCTAATGAATGCCAAGGTAGGAAAAATCACAACATGGCTTACGCACAATGTCCATGGATGCACTGCAGCCTCCCATGGCCCGCCGATGTGCGGCGCTGGTGGAAAACATGCGTAACAATGGTTCACAGCTGAATGCATATTATGACATTCATAGCCTGCTGCGGCGCACTGCCACTGATTTGCCTTGTATATTATAAGTCAGCTCTCGTTTTGGAAGGAATCGTCTCAATTTAAAAAAAACACACATTTTTAGGGAACGTTAATTTGGACTGAACCTGGACTGAACGGATCTGTCTTAGGGACAAGATCATAAATACTTAGACCATTCGCATGCATTCCTTCCGTTATGCACACCCTCCTGTTCCTTTGTGTTCTGAATGACATTTCAGAATGCGTTCTTCACATTTCACAGACACGAGACACAGAGAGCGCATTGTTGTTATGTTCATGCTGCGTGCCTTTGCGAGCAAGAACGACAGCATCCCATCAGAGGTGTGGAGAACATTTTGGTGGGTTGGATGCTTGGAATAAAAACAGTGATTACGTGATAGGGCAAGACAAAACTAAAACTACAAGTGGTCCAGGTTTGGATGAAGAAATGCTGGTAGGATGATGAAGATGGGAAGGATTAATAATTTTGTTGGGTTGGATGCTCGAATAAAAAAAATTCATGTTGGGGTGGGAAATAATAAAAACCACACAGGGATAAAGAAATGCTGAAATGTTGAATAAAACTAACGATTATGCAGGCGGCAGGGAAAAAATAAAAACCATGTGTATTTTATCCCACACGGTGTGGGATAGTATCATTGATAGCTCGCTGTACAACTGAAAAAGTTGAGTCAAAATTTATGCAATTTCTACTGTTTAATTCATTGCAACTCTTTTTTGTGAACTAATTTTCTCCAAATTCACAAATTCTTCATTAGAAAATCAACTTGCTACAAAGTTCTAGCTGAAAAATGGATTTTTCGCATGGTTACTTTTTATTCGTGAAGAAATTTTTGTCTCAAACCGGAACTGATTAAACCGATCTAGAACTAGTAAAAGCATTGTCATCATTTTCGTCGATCCTGTAAGTCCACATTAAACTTAGATTTAGGAAATAATTTTGTAGTATCTCAACACAAAAGGTGGACTACTGACAACATTTTACTGAAGCTTAAGGATTTTTTGGAGCTGCAGTATGACTGAATAATTTTCATGATCTGGAACTCGGAAAATGACTGTACCTGTACTTATACTAGAACGATTGTACGTACAGTGTACCACTCCAAGTCACAGTGAACAATCGCATACAACAGGAGGACCTGGCGTGCTGATTTAAAATAACTTGGATGCCTTCCTTTAGTGGAAGAATGCTAAAATTAGGTCCTGTAATGCCTGGAATTATTGTTGTCCTTTTCAGTTTTACATCGTGCTTGCAGAAACTTAAAGAGGCCAATAGCCAAACAGTGATCGCAGAAACTTTCTGTGGAGCCGTGCCCCAATTAATCCAATGGAAACAGTACTGCAAGTGTACTGTAACATGCCTTGTGTGATGAGTTGTTCCCAGACACTTTTGTGTTTACTGACACCTCAGTGCATGCCTTGTTATTTTTTGTGGCGTGGTACTGTGCACATTTTTATCAAGGCAATTTTGTCCTCTGCCTCATGGTAGTATGGCAGACTTTAATCGAAATGGTGAGAATAATGTGGGAGAAAGGGCTGTTGGACTAGCTGGGAAGAAATTTAAGGCAGGACACCAAAACGTTTTGACCCTCTGGATGCATCCATATGCACTTCTCCTGTTCTGCACACACTACTTAAATCTGAACAAAATGCCCATTTCCTCTGCATGTGAAATGGGTCCGTGAAAACCATTCCTCCAACAGACTTTTGTGAGTGGCTGTTAATGACTGTGTGTTAACATGCAGGAACAGGAAAAACTTGAAAGGTATGTGAAGTATGAATACATTTGGTGGGAGGATTAGACCGTCGCACTGTGTCAGATAGCTGTATGAGCGTAATTCTATCGCCATGGACATTTGGAGACAAGTTCTAAACATTGGTAATCAATTTAACTTACTTACAAAGTTATGTTTGTTACGTTACAAAGTTACGTTTGTTTGAATACTTAATTGTTTCTAGTAACATGCAATGTACCTTACAGGTTGTATGCACATTTATGAAAATTATAATAATACTTAAATTCCAAAAAGAAACAAAAACAGATAACATAGTTTCTCTTGTGTCTTGCTGCACCTTCAAGTTTATTCAATATTTTTATCCCGACTATCAGTCAGTGTATTGCATTGCATTTTGCAATGCAGTATCGCCCAAATGTTGCACACTTTCTAAAATAAATCACACATTGTGCGATTAAAAATACACAGGGCTTCACACTGTAATATGCTAGAAATGACGATTCGATTTACACATACAGCTGCGAGCAGAGTGACATGCATGGCCGGCTAGGCTCCAGGCATGGTGTGCATGCAGCATGTACTGTACATGTAGAGCACACAACAGAACACGCTGTCATCATTTCACGTCTCACAGTTGGACATAGCATTAAGCATGTCAATCGAAGTTGAAAGTGATGAAGATAATAATAGTGATAATTTGTAGAGTGCAAATTCCATAATTATGCACTTACCAATTAAATAAATAAGGTTACAGTGTACAAGTATACAGATGTAAAATTAATTAATGGAAGAGTGAAAACCAAGTTCAACTGACACTTGCTAGAATAAAACAGTGATTGATGTTGCATTTTGGACTAACGTTATGCTTTTGGTTATAGGGAAGATCGATGTAAAGCACAGTGCATCGTGTGCTGTCAGACTATGTATAAATTTTTAGAGTCCCCTTACATGTACATTGTGCCTTTGACTTTCACTTGCAAAATCCATAATGCCATAATACATGCTGTTGAACGTTCAGTGTCACAAAATTTCGTCCAAAATTCAAAAATGGTGATGTCCGGAATTTGGGCAAGAATTTAGCTGAGTGTTCCCCTGAGTGGCGCACTTAGCTCCACTTACCTAAGGTAAAAAACATACTTCCACTTCCAGTTTCCCAACCAACTCTCATTTTTCGGTACAACCCAAAAGTTTTTATCGGCAAGTTAGAAATATAAATTTTAAAACTTTTTAAAGAATAAAAAATAAATAAATAAATTAATTTTGTCGTCTTTTCTGTCTTTACAAATCAATTTGGAAGTTCGTAGTGGGTCGACATTTTTGTAAAATCAGTATTTCTGAATCAGAATGTTGGGAGTTTTTCATTTCACTTACGATGAAATTCAAGGTAAACAATTTCTCCAGCTAGGCACTGGAGGCAAAAAACCATAGTGCGCCAGATTAGGATACGTCAGCATATCCTTCCACAAGTAGGCCATTGCCAGTCACACAGGAAAGCCAACACAGCTGAATAAAGATCAGATGCTTTCAACAGTGCAATTGATGTGGTGCATTAGTAAAAAGGGGCAGGATACTCACGTGTATTCAGCCATTGATGTTCATCATGTGCAGCCATTTTGGGCAGATCCTATGTGCAGGTATTTTACCCCTCTTTTCAGGTACTTAACGCCTTCTTTGCCAACATTTTCCAGCCCTAGACTGAGAACCCACTTGCTCTGAAATAATTTGAAAGACCATTGTTGAAGACTTTGTTTTATTGTTTTCTTTTATATGGATATTCAGTGATTTCATGAAGTTATATTGTGAAAAAAACTGCTACACACAATTAGGCTATTGCTTTGCAAACAAAATATTGCACAGCAGTTTTTGCTGTGCTAGTATTTTGAGGAAATTGAAAACTGATATCAATACCACTGATTTAGGGCAGATGGATTATGAACTCAAGCAATCTCAACATGGATCCTTAGGCGGGTACCCATGAGCACCAACAGATCAACAGTGGTTGTGATACCCAAGATCACAAGTTCAGATATATTGGTACCCAATAACCACTCAGCACCAACGACCGTTGTTTGATCATATTAGAACAAGCAATAAAATGTAAAACAACAAAGGTGCCCAGCACATGCAACCTGTTACACACCTGCGTAAATTAATGAAGCTTATCTAAAATCGCATGGCAGATGCAGTAATGATGAGCGAATAGCCTGTGTGGTTCTTCACAGGCTATGAATTTAAGACAAAATGTATGTAGCTTAATTTTCAGAATATTAGCTGCGGCTTATACATTGACTCTCATGCTGAAAAGTGTCTCTGCGGCTTATACACCAGACAGCTAATCCAGCAAACTTTGAAGGATAAAATCAGTCACAAAAGCTGTGCCTGGGCTACGCGCTCTGCGTGCTGATGGCGCAGTCATATTTTTGTTGCTTGCGTCTTACATAACTTGAATCTCGGAGAATAAATAAAAATTCAAGTTGTCTGGATATTGAATTATTAAATGGAATTTCCTGGGTCATGGAGTCACAAAACACATACATGAACTGTGTACGTAATCATAACAAATTGTACTTGCTCTGCTGTGATGGCAACATTTTAGTGATTATTTTATTGCTTTTTTTTTCATTATTGTGTATTTTTTGCACACAAATAGTTATTTTACTGAGATAGTTTTCTTGTTGTTACTTAAACGTTTCTTTCTACTAGTAAATAAAAATCAGCCGCTTAAATGGTACGTGTACCTAATACCTTCGTGTAGTAAATTTTTCACCAATCGTGTTCGGCATGACATGCCATAGAATTCCGGGCTTGTTAGGTTTCTGATGATGTCACTTTCTATGGTCACATGGTTATCGGAAAGAGTCAGCAATTGGACTGTCAATGAATAGGTCTGCAGTGGCGGTCAGGATAACCTGAAAGCAGGATTTGTCATGGTCATGGTCGGTGTGGGGTGGTGTATGTAGTGTGTGTGCCGTGCAGCATGCATGCAACACAGGGAATTGTGTCCAGCAGTGATGACTCGAACCAAGGTCTCGTCAAACGTGGTGGTCCTTTAGCTTCTGTTTTTTAATTGATTTGGCAGTGTTTTTTGATCAGCGTCACAAAAACTTTGAGAAAACTTGGTATTGTGAACATTCAGAGTTACAGGGGTATTTTTGTTCATAAAATTGTATTCTTTTAGCAAGAAAAAGTCAGCCTAGTGACAGGCCTGCAGACCCGCCAACATTGCCACATTCCTTCCTGAGGTGGGGCATTACCACACAATAGATTAAAAAGTATTTAAATGAGCCTTCAGTTCATTCAAAATTTTAAACCATTGTGTGGTAATATCTGACCTCAGGAAGGAGTGTGGCATGTTGACAGGTATGGGTCTAGAGGCTTGAGTAGGAGGAATGTATTTTAAGCAGCTTAGATTAGGCATTTCAGATGATTTCCAAATTATTTCAGTACACAGTCAATTTATAGCAGATATGAAAGAGCATATCTTCAGGAGTTTAACAGGGAAAAAATAATTCCAAACGGTCAAGCGGTTCTCAAGATACATCCATTTGAATATCGCAAAAAACTGTCTAATATTGACTCCCAGGTCAAAGGTCACCCTTTGTTTTTCTTTATAAAGTAAATGGCACCAGGAAAAGCTCACTTAAACAAGGTTTTTCTTCTGTTACATTGGAAGGACACATTTTATTTCTGTCAAACTTGGCATTCTTACAAATTTGCACATCACTACTACAAATTTCCACATTTAAAATACAAATGTATACCTGATTTGCATATTTAATTGATATAAATGTCAATAAAACGAGATGTCCTGACTCCTGGCAGCTATATACTTCGATTAAATTTCTGATGTGGTGGTTACACATATGTTGGTAAACATTACTGTTTGTCTCATCTTAAATAAAGCCATTTTCTAATTAATTAATCAATATATGCAATGCGTAAAATTGATCAATTTGCATAAATAATTATTCATGTTTTTCAACAGTACAGCACCAATTATTGGGATTGTTGAGGATCAATGCCACGTGTACGGTATACTCCTAATGTATTTGACATACCCTGTACTCCTTAAAAACTACAGATGAAAGTTTAATTAAATGAAAATGATTTGCATGTTACCTTTAATTTGAGAAAAAATTGGAACAAGACAACCTTATGGAATTCCGCAAATATTTGCAGTAAGTAAAGAGAGTTGTGGATTTTTACAGCCCTTTGGGTGCAATGCCAACTGTCACTTTCATATCACAGAGCTTTGACTCCTATCACACCTGTGATTTTAGTTTTAGTATACTAACATTCTTGATGTGGGTTTGCACTGGAAAGCTTTGTCCATCCTGAGCGAAGTGCCTCCGGTAGATACCAGCTTCCTTGGCATATGGTCCAATATCTAAAAAGTACACACAAAATAATAAGATCAAATATATAGCGTCTGCCATTAAACAAAAGTATAGATTATTTGTATGATTTATCATTAAAGGAAAAGAACAGGCAACAATTTAAAGGTTATTCTATATCACAATGATACTGATCACTATTGTTCTAGGCATGTTTCAAAAGTAGTCCTAAGTAGGAAAGTGTCCATAAATAACATGAAGTAAGTTACTTAGAAAGTTGCATTCTGCTAAAATTCTGTTCAGAATTGCAAAATGATTGGGTAACTTTAAAGAGAAGATTTTTCGAGATAGGCCTAGCAAACATTATTTTGGTGTGACAGGTATTTTTTTATGATCAACCTTAAATTGGTGTAGATCGACCGGAAAGTCTAAACAAAATCTCTAAGTTTACAAATTGGCTTTGCTTTCTTTGGTTATATTTTTCCCTCATACTTTGATAAATAAACCCTATTGAACAATGTCACAGACACGTTAACGCGGTGTTCACTTCATGACGTGAACACCTGAACAGTTTATCACGAAATAGAAACCACCACATGAGATGATTTTACGGAGCACATATTCGTACAATGATGTCATTTTTTAACAAAAAAACCCCATTACCAAAAGATCGCGAAACTTTTTACTCTTTAAGAATGGTATTAATGATTAATTTTAATGAGTTTATGATAAAAGGACTCGAAATATACGACGGTGATGATTCAAGTTTACGAATTTCTTGAACTAGTCGGGCACCCAGACTCCCATTATTATATGTGGGGGCGCCGTCGAGT
The DNA here is from genome assembly GCF_054643075.1 of Acanthaster planci. Classification (NCBI taxonomy): domain Eukaryota; kingdom Metazoa; phylum Echinodermata; class Asteroidea; order Valvatida; family Acanthasteridae; genus Acanthaster; species Acanthaster planci. The sequence continues at coordinate 3,249,991 of NC_141787.1, forward strand.
GGTACGCAGTCTAGATTTAACGATTTCTCCGTGCAAACTGCTCAAACGTGGTCTGGGACAAATACATTTCCGGACGCTGTTACTTGGCCAATATTCTTAAAAACTCGTAATCATCAACTAATATAAATATATTTTATACTCACAATGTCACAAAACATAAGATCGTAAACTTCAAGGAGAAACACGGCGTTGAAATGTTGGTTGTGACGTAGCTTCTCAACCACTGGGCCGATTTCGATGTGACAAAAACACAATGAACACGCATCCTTCCTCTTTCGGAAAAGACCGGAGGGGTTCGGGTAGCTTTCAAAACACACTCCGGATTAGCGACGAAAACCAGAATGTCGATCCAATCAAAACCGAACCACGTGCAACCACGCTTGCCATGCGAGCTTGCACGATCTACGCTGTGACCACTGTGCGGCCAATGGTCACCCCGGGCGTGCTTCCGCGAGGAATTTATTCACTTTCTCACGAAGTATTTGGTTTTTTGCGCTTATTTTTCGGGGATCAATAGTTGAGATATTGATTTCTGCCATCCTAAAATTTGAAGGTAAATGGATGTAGGGAACGTTAAATATGGGTGTTAAAACTTTGTCATGTTTTTGTTTTTGCATGGGTTTCATGTCACTTTCTGTGTGTGTGCGCACGTGCGGGCATCCGGTCAACGGGTTTGGTGACGTCACTGAATTGCCTACTTAGATGAAGATAAAGGTCTTAGCCATGAGCAGGGGTACCCGAGATGCTAACACACTTCTGTTTCATCAGTTCGGCACTGAGCTGACCGACCTTCGCACTCCATGATATCCACATCCCCAAGCATGGGCGATCAACATTTCATGCATCTCCTTGGAATGACTTTTAGTATACGCATTGCTATAGACTGGTTCCCAGCCCATCTACAGTATTTAAGGTCCAATTTAGCAGTGGGAACAGTGTAACCACACTGCATGTTACAAAACTTGGAAAACGATTTCATTTGTAATGTTACTTCATTGAGAAGTGAGAATTACCAAAAGTGAAAAAAAGATGGAATTATTTTTACATGACTGTTTTGTGTAGGAAAGGTTGGCCTGAAAATTATAATGTGGAGAAGCATTCATGAGGTAGGCTGTCACACATTTGAATGGGCTGGAACTGGGAATGGGTGCATCAGACATATGGCATCTGAAAATCACTTTAACAAGTGTCCACTATAATAGTCTCTAAAACAGTATGATGTCTGCTTCATGGTGCTAGAAATAGACATGATTGTAGACCTTGGAGAATGGTGTCTAGAAAAATAGAAGGAAACTGAGTCAGGAATTGCTTCATATTATGCAACATACTGATGCATACCCTTTGCGTACATGTATTAGTACATGTATATAGAGACTGGTACTATCAACAGACATTGTGTCCAACCTACAGGGTGCCTGGCTAGCTGTTAATCGAATTGTGGAATAATTACTGTGTTTGTGCAGATTATACAGGAGCTTGCTACCATAAAAGAAAAGGAGGCTTCCTTCCAGTCTCCAAGATGTACTTGAACACATGTTCAGTATTTGTATGCCCACCTATCCACCCATCTACCCATCTAAAATTTAATATTGTGTACATGTACTGCATTCATACCATGCACAGGTATTGCCAGCTCCTTAATGCAAGACGTATTTCATCTTTCACAACTGAACATAGTTTCTTCACGGTACTTGTACTTGCATTTTTACTGTAGAGGGTTCTGCACTGGTTAGATACATGTAGTCGGTAAGATGCTTTTTTCTGCATTTGTTATACAATTTTTTTCCTTCTTGATGAGGCAAGTTGAATTGCAAGTTTAAGATGTGAAGCTATGTATGAATTTTTTGCTGTCGTTTGAAATTACACAAAAATCTATGGGAAGTGACAGCAAAAACAAGCTTAGATGCATGCATTATTTCAAGCCACAGCCAAGTAATGTGGACCATGGAGGTGCATGTTCGGACACTGCCTGATCAGATGCATGTATACATGTACATGTTTGCTGCCCTCTGCTGGTTTGAAGAGCAGCAGGCATTAAGAAATCAAAGCATAATGCGTAAAGCATTATTATTTTTCACAACTTAGAATGATTGTTGTAACATAACCAGCTCTTGCTAAACTGAAATACATTCTGAATGTCGTTAAGAAGGTTGAAAGTAAAAAAAAACAACACACAAATAGGGCCTAAGCATGTACATGTGGGCATTGTTAACATCCTAGAAGATAATTATTCAGCTAAGAGGGACATTCTTTGCTCACCCCCGCTGGAACTGTGTGTTGTTGGCTGTTCGTACATTTTAAAACTGTAATCTTTGTTGCTATATTTGTTTGTTGAATTGAATGGAATGGAACATTGAAATAGATTTACAAATTCACTATACCATATGTCACTTCATTCTTTGTGGTACAAGTCATCCATATATTTGATCAATAGTGATTAAATACAATCATTTGGGTTTTGCTTTTAATTGTTCAGCTGATGATCAGGTAAATTTTCCATTTGTGCGACAAGTTTATAAAAGGATTCCTGTGGACAAACCAAACTAAGAAATCCTGTATGTTTTATCATGGCTGTTTGGTACCTGGTTTGAGGGAAAAAATTAAACACATATAAATTTTAGGCCTTTAATTTACAGAATAAGCTAGGTAAAGGGTTTTCAGTAAGATAAAGCACCACCTTCTTGGCACACCAAAACATGCTTTGCTTAGTATTTTTCACAGCATTCCCATAACAGCATTTACAAATAACAAAAATCTTTTATGACAACAGAACATCAGTTTTGGTAACCAAATTAAACATGATCATTGAAAGGAAACAAAATGTGTAAAATGAAAAATGAAGATTAACACTTAAAAAAAAAGTTTTCCACTTACATGTGACCAGAGTGAAAGTTGCACGCCAATAGTAATGACAATTGCTGAGTTTTGAGTTATTACCATTATTACCAAAACAGATTATTTAATCCCTTCTTCGTTGCACTGATAACACAAATGTCGTAAATCTGAATTCATATGTGAAACAAATGAAAACTTTCACGTCAATTTAAAATTTGGGTATTGTGTCCACTGTTACATGAAGTCATCCCAAGAGCATATGAATTGTTCGTAAAAATATGATTTTCATATAGATGGATAAGTCTCCCCATTTTTCAAAATTGACATTTAATAACTTATACATGTGCATCTAAAAATCATATGCATGTATGGGCGCATGCTTAGTTGTTTGAAAGGTTTTCATTCTCTTGAAAAATGTTTGGCTGTCATCACATGATAAAAAAAAGCAAAGCTGTCAAGGCTTGAAACAAAATTTCTGAGCAGTGTTTGTTTACCTTGCAGTGGCTTGGCCAAACCAAAGGTTAACATGTTTATGGGTGTGTGGTGTTTGTGTGTGGGGGGGTCCCAGTGCTTGGATTCCCCTCCTCTGACTGTTCCTGATTTTTTACAGCCCGACTTGGAGCTGTTAACCCAATAATAAGTCATATATATGTACATGTTCTGCTGTCTAAATTTCTAGTCAGTGTACATGTAATTATGCAGGTATTTCCACACTACATAAATGTGTGGCCTAAAACTAGGTACATGTGTCATTATCAGAGATACAGCCAGAAATTTTGAAATGGAGACAAAGCTGAGTATGGTGATACCCACAACCATCAGGTGATAACCTGAAATGAGAATCATCAATGGAATCAACACTGAAATGAGATTAAAAATGTCAATTAAAGTTTTTACAAATAAGATCAGGGTCAAAGATATCCATGTTATCAGTACAAAAGCTATGGGTGGCATAACAAAAATGCTTTCTGTTTACAAATGACCAAAAGTGTCTGGGGTTGGCACTGATGTTATGAGCTAACTTGGACAAATGAGAACAGTATGACTGCTTGATCAGGTATTTCAATGAATTGCGAATGGCATTTGCTTTTCACCTCTGCAAAGTTGTTGATTGCATTGCGGAAAACGATCCAGGTTTTCTTCCAAAAACTGGTGTAAGTAAGTAGAGAAACAAATAAGGAATGTCACAAGCATTTTTGACAAAAGTTTTCATCTGAAAAACATCCTCATATTTCGTTCCCGAAAGCAAAAAGCCCAATATTAACCCTGTGTTGTTATGTAGCCGCGGACATGGTAATAGTTGTGACTACTAAATTCACTAGTTGCTCACTCCTAGTGTTAACATTTGGTAATGCCCGCTGTGACTAAATAGTGCCCGCTGTGTAAAAATGCCCTGGCACCAGGATATGAGACAGTTTAATCAATCCCTATCCACCCTGAACTGAAGTGCAGTCCCCATCGGTGAAAGAAAGACATATGGTTACAATCAATTTCAAGCACGCATTTTGCGTGTACGCAAAGATTATATGTTTCAGAATAAATTTGTTGTGTGTACTCAGCGTGCTTCACGTCAAATGCGCATTTGCTTGTGCGCCTAATTGGTGAAAGAGCCGTCAGTTTTATTTACAAACATGCCCTCTTTTGTTCAGGTCAGAGTGGATTGGTCAAGACTCTGTGTGTGCAGCGGCTCGCAGAACTGGCCAAATATGCATGAAGCCCATATAAGGACATTCTTCCGGACTATTTGCAGAAGGAATGTACCACAAAATGGATGGGGGTGTTCAGGAAAATGAAAGTAAAATTTTTGAACTAAATCCTTGGACATTTATCATATATTGACTTCTTTTGACTCTCTGGCTAAAATAGTACTGATGAATGGGAATAAACATGTCCTTGGTGTGGCTCGGCTATTTGTCGCATCCATTCTCCTGAGCTGGTCTGAAGCGCGCATGTTTAACACTGGTCAAGCACATATTTATTACTTTATTTAAGAATCCCATGCAGGTACATGTACATGTATTTGCTGTACTTGCATTTAACAAATTATCATGGGAAGCCATATTCGTTAACATGTCGACTGCTGATTACAAGTATACACGTAGTAACAGATGTACTGGATTCTGCCAGTACAAGTATACTTATAGGAAATGTAGGTTTGTGTTGAGTACACTGGCATCGCCGAACACAACAAACACACTGCTTGCAGTGTTGAGGACATACGTGAACATCTGAAAGGTACCTATCAAATATGCGGGCATGCATACAATGCTTGGCAAATGGGAATGCCCCTTTGAAATTATGCCTGGCAGTCAACTACAGTATTTTACTAATAGACTGTCAATCTTGCCAGGGACTGTGCCCACTGTGTTAACAGTATTAGCCATACAAGGTTCATAACAAGCCATTTATTACAGGAGTTGTCAGCTCGTTAGGTTGATCATACCACTGGAAGTAGGGTAGGAAGGATCCCATAATCCCAGTGGTGTATGCAAGTCATTATTTGCTCCCAGTTTGGGTTTTTGTGTCAGTGGATTTGTTTGGGATTTTAGCAGTATGCAAATTGCTAGCTAAATTTATTTGCTGAAATGTTTAATATGTAGGAAAGGTTGTGTAAATATCAACAAGAATATTTCTTACTGTAAATTGCCAAGGCATTTGTATATTTTTGGACCTTGTTCCTGTGGTAGAATGGAAAATTTGGACTCACCTAAATACATGTATTATGTATGTAGCAGTGACTTGTTGCAAAAATGAGGCAGGGTTTTGATTTTTTAGGGAAATTACAGGATAAACATGACCGCATTGACACAAATAATGCGCGCACTCACCCAAGTGTATATTTGCCTTCAACTGGAGACCCCTATTGTTCCTCTTTGTTTGTACTTTAACTTTTTTCGAAGACCACCCATATGTTTTGTACACAGTTGTCAATCGGGGACCTTATTGCCCGCTATGTTCAGGGTCCCCAATTGAATGCAGAAACAAACTCATGCACGCAAAATAAACATGGTGACAGTGACCAAGCAGGTCTGATACAGTGTTGCTAATTGGTTGCTGAAAGGTTCCACTAAAAAGCCAATGTCTGATTTAATTATGTCATTCTACAGGGAAGTCACAGAAATTTAAAAAAAGTCCAATGGGAACATGGCTTAACAATGTTTAAAACCTGATTGCTGGATCCCACACCCCTTTGTTCCCAAAGTCCCTCATCAAGACAGTTAAAGTAACAATTAAACCTTGAAAATCAGTAATTATTAATCCCTTAAAAAGTCAAAATGAATTACTCAAATCCTTTTACAAATTTGTAAATGTGTATGTGAGTTTTGTTTTTTTTAAAGGTTGGTTAAACCATGGATAAAATCACAAAGATGGAACTGCTGAGTAATCCTTGAATACCTTGCTTGAAAGAAAGTGAATAACAGCCACAGTCAATCTATGAAAAATATTTCTGCCCAGAATGTTGTTTTTGCAAAAACAGAAATTTGTTCTCTCTTTTAACAATGGTCGGCTGACCATCATTTTAAAGTTTGCTTTGTTTTACATGCCATATCCATTAACAGGACTTGGTTTTCAGCCGCACGTTATTTTGCTGTGGCAATTATGCCTTTCAGTATACATGGATTTTTGTTTCTGATTTATTTACCGTATTTGTTTGTTTTTTCAATTTTTTATGGGTACCTAGCCTGAAAAAATGGAACCAAGTTTTGATATCAATGGGCGAGTACCCAGTACAGGCCTAGTTTTGTCAAATTTCAGTAATTTTAAAGGTGTATAATTATCACAAAAGAATCCCAAGGTGCAATAATCTACTTCAGGAGACACAAACACAGTGTGTTGAGGCTTAGTTGGGCAAGAATTCTTTCATTTTGAAGTTGGGAAGTAAAAATGTCTTCCTGCTAATAAAAAACATCCATCGTCATGGCAAGGCATTGTATTACTCTATAAACACGACAGCCTACATTCCTTTTATGACAAGAAACACCCACATTCTTAAACCAAAGACCTTTGTCTAGCTGCATCTATAGTGTAACCACATGTCCAATCTTTGATGTTTGTGATAATGTTTTCCAGACCTGAAATTAAACTTTTAATGGATGCCATCATTTTGCATAACACGTTTGACTCCAAGCAGAGAACAAAGGAGAGCTTGGTTCCAAGCATTTGGCATAGACTGTGAAAGCCCAGTGATTTTCAGTGTGCTTTGCAGGGAACACCTGGCTTGCCCATGGTTTATGGTTAAAATGTACTCTTCTTGTCTGCTTATCCACAAATAAAAATATCCTGCAATGGTTTGCAGTTTTTATCTCAGGCAGGAAACAACAAAATGACCTGAATGCCACCTACCAACTTCGTGGTAAAGGAGAAACAGGGGCTAACAAGTGGTCAACCAATTACCAGGCCCAGGTGTTTTCCAAACCCAAGCAGCTCACTGCTGCACTTGACTACAGCTCATTCCTTGTGGATGTATTTGAAAACTTGTCAAACCCACGTCTAATGTTACACTCCCTAGCCCTGCACGGGCCATCAATTAGCCTGTAGGCAGCTGGTTTATTCTCGGTGTGCAACAGCAGCAGGCTTCATTAGTGTATTGCACTGCTCTCTCCATGTGTAACAGTCTGAGCTCTGGAACTAGTCAAACCACAACTCTTTCCTGGCAGTGTTCTGAAGTGAAATTTGCTTCGTAATATCTCTGCAATTTAATGTCTGGGAAGCTTCCCATGTATCATTGCTGGACTTATTGATTGATCAGAAGTTTTACTTCTCTAATGGAATGAGATTAAATTCTATGTTGGCATCATGAAAGTTTATGGGAGCATCACCACCGTTCTCTTTCTTCAGTGTCTATCTCTGGCAGGTGGATATTGGTATTGGGATGGTACACAATGGCAAGGTAAAAGTTCGTTTTTCATTTTATTGCTAGATTTGTCAATACACACATTATGTGTAAAATTTAAAAAAAGTCAAATTTATGCTAGATGGAAATAAGATACTGTATGTAGGAAACTTTATTTGGAAAGGGAAATTTAATTTGCCCTGTAAAACATGAAATGCATATTGCCATTTAACATTGAAGTTTATCACATTGAATTTCAACAATTGAAAATACATGTACCTTATTCATAAAGATTTAAGGAGGGATGTGTTTGTATTTAGTATTTCATAGTTCAAAATCTAGAGGGAAGACTTCTAATTTCAAGCCCCAAATCGTAAGATGGTGAGTTCAGACCGACAATGCATATACATTACAGAATGGTTGAGAGGTCTGCACAACAAATGTGAAGTACATGTAGGTGTGTGAAGTGGCCTGCAGGAACCACATCTTTATGTGGCCAAACATACTGAACAAAGTCACTAATTATTCAAATACTAAAATATGAAACTGCAGTTTACACATGTAACTAAACCAAACCTTCTTGTAACAAAGAATCCCGTTTTCAAAAGACTCATGCTTTCTGTTTTAATTTTTTCCATTTAGAATTATACAGAAGTCCCTTTAAACCACCAGAACAATGCAGCTCAAATCAGGACCATCATTACATCATGTGAATAATATGAAATAAAAATGGTTTGACAAACTTTTCTCAGGTTTGCAATAAAGTGTAAACATATTAATAACACATGGTTGTAAATGATGTACATCAGATTTTAAGTGGTTAATGCACTTATTTACCTACTACAGTATATCAATAAGAATCATGGTTGCACCCCATGTAAAAAATGAAGGGATTTTGTGTATGTTTGCAACTGATATGTTTTTAGTCGTCTCAAAGGTATTTTTCACTGCAGCATCGATTTTAAGGATTAATTTATACTCCGCCTTTATTTTGCATAATTAATGAGAACGGATTACTATGAAAGCATATTACTCCATTCAATTTGTGTCCACAATTCACATGGCCTGAGCAGTGTGTCTGTTACTGCAATTTGTGGTTCTAGTTTTGGTACACTGATGTTGCCTGAGAAAATTAATATGTCTGCAAACAGATCTGAATAGTTATACATGTATATAAATTAACTCAAAGAAGGCAATGTCTAGGTTGGATGGGAATACATTTGTATATAAAGCTACAAGTTTTAGCGTACAGGTACTGCAGTATGTTTCTGAACTTTCTAGAAAGTTTAAAAAACAAACTTCTTTTTTCAAGGATAACCATCAAGCTGAAGTAAGGTCATAATTAGTTTATTAATACTGTGTACATTGACATAGAATACTGCGTTAACATGCCACTTTACATGTGTGTGTGCTGGCATAGTCCTTATTGAGTGAAAAAAAGTTTTTTTGTCTATAATGGGATCCAAGTAAACATACCACGGCCAGATTTCTTATTTTCTTTCACCGTTGGGGTTGCTCTTTAACTAACTTCAACATATTTGACTCCATTGGAAATAAGCTTGTATAATTGACTTTTCTTGGGTTATCCCAGAATGAATCAACCATCTGTTTTCTCTGTATACATGTACAATTGTTACTAAGTTGATTGATTTCTGAGTAAAATAATGTGGTATTGGGACCAGATAGCAGTAATACGGAAGTGGCATCAATTTAGCATTTTACCAACTAAAACAACAGATCTCATTTTATTTTTATTGAAGAAAAAAATTCTTAGGGGTGTAACGATTCACTGATGCATCGGTAATCATGATTCTAAAATGCCACGATACGACATTGCGATATAAAATGTGAATCGCAATATTTGGGGTGTAGGGGTGCTTTTGATAAAATGTGCCGTAAGTTGAAAATAAAGTTAAGCCTAATAGAAATTTAAAATATATAGCTTTACATTTTTAATATTTCCTTCATGTATACTGAAATGACTGATAACTCTTACAAGAAACAGTTTGGATGGGTTTAGCATCACGGACAACTCGCTGCATGTACTTGTACATGATGTAGTCCTACCTGCCAATAGAATGCAAAAGTGACAGTCAGGCATGCATCATGCTGCCAAACATTTACACCGATCTTGGTGTCATGAGGAAATTGGATGCATATCGGACTTTATCCTTTCATTTGTTAAACCACACCAGTTTATCAGGTTTAGGCAGTTTTTCTTCCTTGCGTAAGCACCATTTTTTACACGCAGTGCTATACGATCTTTGGTTTGATTGGCTGTCAATGAAACATCAATATTCACACTTGTCTGTGGGACTCATTACAGCCATTCATGTGTGAACAGAAGTAATGGCTAACAATCTCCATTGTTACTTGCAGTAGCACACATTTCACTGGGAATTTATGGCTTGAAATGAGATAAAGTACATTTTTGCTTTCGGCGAAACGATAACAGTTTCGAAACTTTTGTGGCATATCCGTGAAAAAAATACCACGGTATTTACTAATACCACAGTATTCATTGCAGAAGGCAAATGACGTCATCAAAAAGCAGCGGCGATGCTGACATTCAATGGCAAAACACAAACAACAACAGGGGCCAGCATAAAGGGTTTTTAAAGTCACAAAACCCCCTAAACTTAATAACTATTATAATTTATCTGTCCATTTGATGTCAAATAAATATTATTTATGCGAAAGAATAAAAAACGAACGGTGTTTTTAATACTGATTCTTTGCTCCGTGATTCCTATCTGTGTGGTCACTCGTACACTGTGAAAATCTGCATGTGTACTACAGTCAAGTTGGTACTTGCTGAGACAGTGTGTTCTTGTAATTACGTGCCGGTCACCAGTGGCTGCTCCTCTTAGCTGCACCCTAACACTGTGCATGTGCAATAGTAAGGTGGCTTCCAGAAAACTCTGCGCACTGCAGTCGACTCTCATTATTACAAAAACGGTTGTAACAAAATGCTGATTTTAACATTGTTAAATTTGTTACAGCGAAATCGCATTGTACAAAATTCCTGGTGCAGTGGTACCACGAAAGGTTTTTGTGACTCCGTTGCTTGAAAAACCATTTTTGACGACCCATTCATAAAGCATTTGTGAATTCGCGCGCGGTGGTGAAAACATGTGCAAGGTGCATCACACTGGTTCCCACTGGGCCGAACCATTGCCAATGAAGACATGATGGAATGCGGCAGCCAGTCAATGTACAGTTTCTGCCAAAAAGGGTTGTACGCTCCACTGCATGGAATGAAACTCTATAGTTGCCAGAAGAAAAAACAAAGCCATCACAAATTTTTTCTGCAGGTTCATTCACAAAAATTGATCTCATGTCTATGTTTGTGTTTTCTGTGTTCAGTCATAAATTCAATTTTGAGGTTGTTCTGCTTGTACTCAAGCGAGCATGTTTCCACAAAATTCCCAGCTGCAACACGAGGCTTATCGCCTGCCCCTCCTCAAGCGTCATGCATGCTTACTACATGATATACGCACATCGTTTGTCAGTTTCCTGTTGTCATGACCTGCATAGTGCACGATTAAGAAAATCAGTGATATTTTACATTGATTACACAAAACAAAAATTCCCACCCATTTCCGATAAAAATACGCACCAAATAAGTGCACATGACTATCCTGATACTCGCATCACAAGAGTCCAACTAATCACCCAACACGGAATTATTCATGTTACTGCAAAAGATGTCGCATACCCGCCAATCAGACTGTGTGTTTTCATGACTTACATTTGGCAAGACACAGCTATTCGTTCATGACATCATGCTTCAGCAACTATCTCGTGTGCGGGTGGCCGCGCCACAGTGGGCGAGTGAGCACAGACTGTGGAGCAATCATTTCATGCAGTTTGTGTCAAAAATCAAAAGACAGACGAAAAATTAAACAAAAAATGTCTCTCCTTGACACAGTTTGTGTTGGAAAGACTACTTACATGGATGGGGGCTTTAGTGGATGAGCCTTCACATTCTTGCAGGTACATCCAAGCCTACATGTGCGTGCAGGTTGGTTACTGTTGGCTTCGTCGTCATCCAATGCAATTAAAAGTCTTTTAAAAATCCCTGGATCGATGCTGTCACATATATATATTTTTTAATTTAACATGCACATTAAACATGTTGTCCAATGACAGTGAAGTTTATTATTCTAAACACATCACAAGGTATTTGATTAATCATAACTGAGATCTTTTTGATTAACCACGTTGTCCTCATTTTATTCCAGACTAACTGAAATACAAGCAGTGACAAGTTTTTGCTTCTCTTATCGTTGGTTGGAACGACTGTGAAAACAATTTTAAAATAATCATTGATTGCCGTGGATGTCGAACAGATGCAGACTTATGGAATCATTTTATAGTTTATTCCTGGCTTCTGTTATATAGATTTTCACACAATACTTGTACATGTTGTATATAAAGGACAAAAAAGACCCTAAGAGAGCACAAGGCTAGCACAAGCAGCATTTCACACTTTCTGATCCTCTAATGAAAGTCTTTGGAAAATAAAGTCCACTGCAGACACGGAAGACCAGCTGAATTATAATTCCCAAGCTGTAGGGCTGTGATACATTTGCGTATATATGCCGGTGAGCAATACAACAAGCACAGCCCACAAGCTCATCCCAAAACCACAAATTCACAGCGGGGGATAGAAAAAGAAAATCTTGTGATGGGTGGGTTGATGGCTGCATGCTGAAGTATCATGTTACATCTTACATAAAAAGAGACAATACAAACACGATGCTGAGTGACTGAAACCACAAAGTATGCAGTCACTGCTGTGGATATAATTGTCTGCTTTCATCTTCAGATGGTTGTGGGAACATTCTGAACAAATTAGCCAGAATACCGAGGTATTGAAATTCAATTCGAAATTAGCCGTTATTCATGAATTGTTAGTCAGTATTGTTTGGTATTTTTTAAAAAACGTGGTATTCGGTAATACTGAAATACCGCCCAAGCCAACCCACCCACCCAACTTATTTTTTTTAATGTATTAGGAAGCATAGCTATTACCTTGTTTGGCTAATGTTTATAAACCAGAAACACTTGGAGAAATAAATGCAGTTTTGTGTTTAATTTTCTGACTCACCTTGCAGAAGCGTCTTGTCCTCATCACCTATAAGTTAGTAAGTTATCATTGGTAAGTTACCTAGTGAATTGTTTTAAATTGGCTTTTGTCTTGTTGGTTTCTTTGTTTTTACGATAAGTATCGTGATGCATAACATATCACTACCCAAGTATCGCGATACGTATCATATCATGAAAAAAGTGGTAGCGTTACACCCCTATTAATTCTTATTACCAAAGTTAACAGTGTCTGGACTTGTAATGGTCTGTCAGATATCAGTATTTGGTGGCATGGCCTTTGCTCTTGATGACAGCAATGATGCGCTCAGTGTGCTCTCTACTAGCCTCTGACATTCTATCATTGTCACTGCTGCCCACTCCTGACGCAAAAATTTAAACAGCTCTGCTTTGTTTGATGGCTTGTTGTGGTCTTTCATTTTTTGTTTGTGCTGTATCACAAGTTTTTAATTGGGTTTACGTCCAGTGACTGAGCAGGCCAGGTAATGATCTGGATGTAATGATCTGTCATCCATGCCTTAACTGACTTTGCTGTGTGGCAAGAGGCATTGTCTTGCTGAAAAACCTGATCATTAGAGTTGGGAAACAGGCACTGGGCTCATGGCAGTAGACTTTCCCCCAGAACTTGGTTGTAGGTGGCCTGGTACATCCATCTTTCCCATAATTGCATTTGTGCAGTTACAGTCTTATAGAAGCAGTGCCATATCATCACAGAACCATCACCAAATTTCACCGGAGGAATTAAACATTCAGGCTTGTAGGCTTCCCCAGACCTTCCTCTGACCATCACATGGCCAAGAGTTGGAAACAACTGGAAATGTAGACTCATTGCTGAAGATAACTTTAGCCCAGTCATCAACTGTCCAATTCTTGTGTGCTTTGGCAAATTGTAGCCTGCTCTTCCTCTGCTTCTCATTGATGAAGGGCTTCTTCTTGGCCAGCCAGCTTCCAGGAGTCTGTTACAGACTGTCCTTGAGGAACATCTCACAGTTGCTGAACTTTCCCACACCTTCTGAAAGTCGTTGGAGATCAATCATCGATTTATCGACTGGAGTGGATGAGACAGCATCATCCCTCGCTTTAGAAAGCTGTTTCCTGCCTCTACCTGGCTGCAGCTTTGTGTTTCCATACTCCTCCTGCTTCTTCTAAGTGTAGTTCACTGCATTCTTTGATACATTGTGCCATTGTTGGCATGATTAACTGATAATTTATTTGTTCCTGGCAACTGTCTCAGTATGGGTGAAAAACTAGTGTTTTATAGTAATTTTTCATGACATTTGCATAATTTAAATGACATTCAGATACTGTGCTGACTCACATCTTGACGGCTTTGCTGACACTTGAAAGAACTCCAAAGCACGCTCCACCCACTTTACGCACTCGCATTGATCATGCTCAAACCAAGGAGCCTACCACTCAGAGTGCAACATGTATATGCTTCGCCCATCCTGTGTACCTCACAGGGAAAGTAAAGCAATCTGCAGTATGCACAAATAAACTTTAAAAGTTCCTACAGTTTCCACTACTATATGACAATATGTTTATTGGGAAAAAGTCTTTGGTTTCTGGTCAGGACCTGGCTCCAAAAGTGGTGCAGCGACGCTGCATTTTTTTTTTTACCCTCACTTTTTGGGGGGGAAATGATCTACATATAACACGCAATGTCCATCACAAGTGCATGCACATGTAATGCCAGCTGCAACCAACACTCAAATAAACTGCCCCCTCACTTTTTACTGTTTAAAAGCACTTTCAACTTGTACATATACACAGAACATAAGACACCTCATTTGTCTGGTTCCCAGATGCAGATGTATAATACAGAAATGTTGTCATCTCAAAAAGAGTGCCTGACTAAATGTATGGGGAACTAGAGGGACTCCTTTACTTTACATATTATTCAACTGTACCCCATCAAAAACACATAAAATTATGCACTAGTAGGATTCTAGTCGATTAAGCAAGTTTGGCAGCTTTTGGACACCTTTTTATGTCAAATAAAACATTTTTATTTGGCTGACTTTAAGGTCTACAGCGACACACCTACACTGACCAGAAACTGAAACTTTTTTGGCCTGAACCCTCATTACATTAGAGACTAAGCATAAATTTCATTACGAAATGTTTATTGTGAAATGATGGCAAATTTCAAGGAAAATTTGAAGGTAAAATTCTTCTCTTGTATGCAAGTTTTGAACTGCTCAACCAGTTTTTCACTCAACACATGCCAGAAGTGAGAGCACTCATATTCTTTCAGAAAATATTACAGACAACACGAAAGGGCTTTCAAATGCTTTGTAACTGGTAAAAAATGATGAGTGGTGAATCCGACAGAAACTGAACGCAGACCGAAAATTGTGTGTCATGCGTGGTCGAGCCCAAGATCTGGTGTTCTGTGGACAGTTCGGTCAGAGCACTGCTCTGCATTTATACACATAACTTGGAAATATTGGCCTAATTGAAGTTATTTTTAATCAATAATCTCTTACTCTTTTAATGGATGAGAATTTGTGTGGTCCTGAGAGGTCTGGTACCGGAGTTGTCATTTAACAAAAAAGAGAGATGAGATGTTTGCCTTGGTACATGAGTATTAAATGTGCCCCATGGAGTACATTACCATGATCTTTCCCATGGTTCGGGTGTCATTTCCGCTGCATTGTATTGGAGTGACCTTGGGTACGAGGTTGCACAGCCGTGCTGGTACTACTTGTATGTTAGTTTGTGTATATGAAATGTGGTGTGGGGAACAGTGAAGTCTTATGAGTGCACCCCAGTAAGTAAATACCCGTAGACACCAGTGATAAATCCCTATACTTCAAAATTCTTTTAAAAATACATTTTCAATTTTTTGTTGGTTGACCAATGACTTTTTGAGAAGTTCTCACTCAAGCAGACCACCCCTAAAATCAAGGATATTTCGAAAAAGCATCCTTCTGCAAAACTTCTAAATAGTGCCCCTTTCAAACTGGATTGCATTAGAATTGCTCAGAATTGGAAACCCTAAGTCCAGGCCAGAGGTTTAGTGCCGTATTTCTTCAATTCCCCAATTCCATGGCTCTCAGGACTCCCTAATGTAGAGTATCTTAAGTATAGAACTTTTATTAATGAGCTCGGCAGACATATTTGTGGCCTCTCTACGAGGGTGCCCCCTAATATATTTTCGCTACGAACACCATTTTTGTTAACAGCATTAGTTTGTGTTTTAAGTAAGCCAATTTCGGTTTACTTTTACCATAATAACACTAGTAAATAACAGAATTTTGGTTTGCAGAAAAGGATTTTTCTCTCATTCCAAAAACAACATCAGAAATTGATTTTGTGAAGGACAGTTTCAGTACAAGACAAATACAGTCCATTCTGTACAAGACAACTACAGAAAATTCAAATATTGCATCACTACAGGCATGACTGGGGAGGCCCCACAGTTTCAGATGTTAAATGACAGAATTACATATTGATAGCTTTCAGGAAAAATGTCAAATTTGCCTCGGATTGGAAATCAGATTGCCTCTCTTTGCCTACAAACACACGGGCTATATTATACTGAATGTGAGATGTAGTGTATGTTCTGATTTTGAGGAACTTTTTTTGTATATTTCAATAACAGCTTGTGACTGCAACGGTCGGTCCAACCGCTGCTACTTTGACCGAGAACTTTATGACCGTACTGGGCATGGGGGTCATTGCCAGGATTGTGAGGGGAACACAGATGGTCCAAACTGTGAGCGTTGCCGTGACAACTACTTTCAAACTTCCTCTGATGCTGTTTGCCAACCATGCAATTGTGATCCAGTTGGTGAGTTATTGCAGAAAGTTCAGATAACAAATGTCATTATAATAATTCAGATTGTTTAAAACAACAGTAATGTTTATGTAGTACATGTACATGTATCTCCTGCTCACAGCACACTGACAATTTCACTGGAATTTGAGGTCTATTTGAGCTGAAGGCAGACTGAATAAATTTCAGATCTGGATGTAGGAAAATGAATCTACTCAGACCGTGAAATTCAATCTGAACTTTTGATCTGATTAAATTTCAAAGACAGACACTTTTCTAGGTTCCCTCCCAACATCCCCTGCTTGGAACTTGGGACTCACTTCATTTCATTCCCTATTCATTTCCCTATTCATGCTGCTCATTAACCTAACAATTGCGAATGCACGATAGGGATATTTAATGAGCTAGGGACTGGTCTGGGTGCGCCGCTTGTAGAGGGTGGACAGGTGACTTGGAAAAAATGCATTAATTAAAATCTTTTGATATCGAGCCTAAGTTGTTAGATATGTAATGTGCTCTTGAATAGATTGATTCTGGAGGGAGTGCAATTATTATTATTGTTGTTTCATTGGGTACATTTGCATTTGCTGAGGGATAAATGGCTGTTAGTCCTTTTACAGTAGTCACCATGTGGTGTTTTAAAATATTTTATGGTAACTTATGTCAGGAAAAGTGGAAGTGCAGAAGTGCATTGACACAATCAAAGGCACTTTTTTAAGGTATGCAGAGATCTGTTGAAATAATTTTTTTCTATATACATCTTTTTTTCTTTTGCACAATATTAATGTTAGGAAGTGTAAGGCCTCTGACCTTAAAGAATTTTCAAAAAAACTTTATATTGTTCACAATGAGAGTATGAACAAATTGTGTTCCTGTGTTTGCAGGTTGTGGACTAATGCCATCACCCATATGTGCCACAGCTCATATTATTGGGAAAGTCTAATACCAGGAAACTCAGTAATACCCTCAAATCTATCATACTGCTGTAAACTATACTTGCGCATTTACACTATACATTTTCTGTACTAAATTTAGGGCGGTAAACTACGTAAGAAGTGGGGAAATTGTTGCTATCGTGTGCAGTCCCACTTGTAAATCTTCCAAATTGTATTGTATTGCATAGTAGTTTCATTGGTCTCCTGCATACACATACCCCTGTCCAGCCTACATATGCAAATTTCCCATGTGCCTATTACAATTTGCTGAAAAGATTTGATTATGCATGCTGCCCCCTGACCGACCAAAATGCAATGCGGTCCCGCTGCCATGTTTGTCCTTCTTTTCTCAGCGCCTATAGTTTACGGATGTCTTTTATGACTCCTTGAATTCTCAAGTTCCGTACCTTTCATGCTATTGAATTGACTTGATTCCTGTTACGAAATAAAGAGTGTTTTCCTGTCTATTGGTAAGAATGCTTATTTGCTTATTTCGTTTCTCGCATGCTATGTGTTCTTGTGGTTCTTTTCTGCCTCCCTTTTCTTTTCTGTGCATCATATATAGGTTGGGTTGTGACCTACCATGATGTGTTATGTGGGTATTGCCGTTAAAGGGTTGGAGGGCCCTTTGCTCACTATGTGGTGGGTGCGTTCGAACAATGACGGCCCAACGCAGTTCAGGTCTGGCCACGGAGCGGGGCTTACTGAGCCGCCCCACTCCCCTGTGGTGCAGTTCTGCGTTTTCCGATTAGCAGCCTCGACGAGGAGAGACCCGAGTAGGCCGGGGCTGAAGCACCCCGAGCCTGGATCGTCACAATCAGGCGGACCGGAGTACTGCGAAACATGATCAATACCCTCCTTGACTAGAGAGAACCGGAGTACCATGATTCCTAGATCAAAACAGCCTCTATAAATCAGGTGGACCGGAGTACCATGAAGCCTGTGATCTCTGATGACCACTACCAGGATTGAGGATGCGGTTCCATAATAAAGCCCTTGATCACTGATGACTACCACCCACCTACCCACCACCAAGCCAAGCCTGCTGGTCTTCTGCCGTTGTCTTCTATGCCCACTCCCGGCGCCGCGACCGCTGGCCGCAGTGCGGCCAAACAGTCCAGGGGCCTGAGGTGGTGGGGCCCCAAGGCTACATCGACTCATCGGAATGAGTGGATTTTCCGCATCAATGCCTTTGATCACTATTGTTGGGAGTAATGAGCCATCCCTTCCTTTTATGCTGCAGGTTCCGGGCATTCCTAACTACCGCTTCCCTGGACGGCCCTACCAACCGATGGTTCAGTGGGGCCTGTGGGGCAATGGTCCGCCGTCTGCCCCGGGCCTTTCACCAGCCCCTGCTCACTCGGGTGATATCCGCTCAGAAGTCGGGCCAGTCAACTCCCTCCAGGTGGACAGTGGGTTCCACAGCGGAATCACCACGCTCCACCGCTTCAGTCACGGGCGAGCCTACAACCCTGCATGCTCTCCAGCCTCCCGTTGCCTCGGACGATGGTGCCCCTTCTGGACTGTTACGTCGCCAGTGTTTCCCTCCGCCACAGCTCATCCCCAGCTCCAAACCACAAGTGGATTCCGGTCATGAGCCTACTGATCTTGATCTCGAACGTTCTTCGCAAGAGACGACCGACCTTTCCGGGGATCCTTGTCCGGCCCTTCCTCTGCCCATGCCGGCCTCCAGTCCCCCCTGCTTCGATGAAGTCCAAGAAGCGGCTCCCGTCATCAGATCCTATGCCGACAGAACATGAATGTGCTTCATTCAAGCACCACCCTTCACACGTTGAGTCAGCTGAGACCGTCTTCGCGGAGATAAATGCTGGCACGCATTCCTGCCCAGAGCTTCATCTTATCACTGGTTTCCTCAGGAGGATGTCTCTGTCTTCCTTTCAACCCAACATATTCCTGACGCTGCCAGAGACAAGATCTTGTTTAAGTCTAGCAAGGCGAAAACCCTCCGGGATAAGGACAAAGCTACCCCTGACTTGTCCCTCCGTCGCGTTGATATGGCGTCCCACTTTGGCCTCCGATGTTCGGCCTTTCTTCTTCTATCGGAGTATATTGCCCGGACCTATGAAGAAGACTCTCCGGTCTCTCCAGACTTTGCGGTCCTAGCTTTACGAGGCCTTGATCAGGGACTTAATTCAATCTTCGAACAGTTCTCTCGCATTTTCATTCTGGCCACTTCTACCCACAGATCCAATGCGGTGAATGCCATGGATATCCCCTATGGGTCCGTCAAGAATAGGCTTATGGGCCACCCCCTTCTGGGGGACGATCTCTTTGCTGGGAAGTTCACCGAAGTCCTTGAGTCGGAGGTAAAACGTATGGAGACTGCTAAGAAAATCACACTTTGTGAAACTGCACCTCCACACCGTCAGCCTCCACCACGGCCGAGAAGACGAGCGAACCAGGCACCACCGGCTGCTCGCCCCTTTATTCATCCACTCCGGGTGGCTACTCGGTCACCGGCCCTGCAGTGAGGTCCTCCTACATCAACTCCCAGAAGTTTTCCGCCATACCCTCCCTGCCATGGTTCTTCACGGCCTGCCCCTGGTCCTACCTGGGGAAGGCGTCAGTGACTACTTCCGTTTGCCTTTGGTGGCCGCCGATCCCGAACCTGTCGGCTGCCACCTGGGCAACTTTGTCGGGCTCTGGCGGGAAATCACCGCAGACAGCTGGGTCCTCTCCGCCATTGCTCACGGCTACTCCCTCGAGTTCACGAGCTCCCTGCCGTCGGGGATGGTCGTCCGCTCCTCTCCTCCATGTGACAAACTCAAACGCCTCGCTCCTGAGGAGGAGATTGCAGTGTTGTTACGCAAATGAGCCATCACACCGGTGGTGAAAACACGTGTGCGGTGCACCACACTGGTTCCCGTCGGGCCAAACCGTTGCCAATGAAGGCATGATGGAAATGCGGCAAGCAGTCAATGTACAGGTTCCACTACATCGAATGCAGCTCTGTAGTTGCAAGTCGAAAAACACTGCTGTCTCAAATTTTTCTGCAGGTTCATTCACAAAAAATGATCTCATGTCTATGTTTGTGTTTTCTGTGTTCATGAATTTAATTTGAAGTTGTACTGCTGTACTCAAGCGAGTGTGCTTCCACAAGATTTCAAGGCTTATCGTACACACGCTTACAACGCGATTGCCAGATTCCTGTCGTCATGACACGCATAGTGCACGATTAAAAATCCATGATATTTTACATTCATAACACAAACCCCAAAACAAAAATTCCCATCCCATTTCCGATAAAATACGCCCCAAATAAGTTCGCATGACTATTCTTGCATCACAAGAGTCCAACTAATCGCCCAACACTGAATCATTCATATTACTGCAAAGAGATCTAGCGTGCCCGCGAATGAGACTGCGCGCTTTCATGACGTACATTTGGCAAGACACAGCTATCCAATCGCAGTACTTGTTCATGACATTATGCTTCCTCAGCAACCATCTCGCGCGCGGGCGGCCGTGCCGCAGTGGACGAGTGATCTCGGACTACCAATCAATCGTGTCATGCAGCTTGTGTCAAAAATCAAAAGAGGGGCAAAAAATTAAACAAAAAAAGTCTCTCCGTGACACAATTTGTGTTAGAAAGACTACTTACATGGATGGGGGCTTTAGTCGATGAGCCTTCACATTCTTGCAGGTACATCCAAGCCTACATGTGCGTGCAGGTTAGTTACTGTTGACTTCGTCGTCATCCATGGCGATTGAAAGTCTTTTAAAAATCCCTGGATCCATGCTTTCACATGTATTTGCTTTTAAAAATTTCACATGCACATTAAACATGTTGTCCTATGACAGTGAAGTTTATTATTCTAAACACATCAAAAGGTGTTTGATTAATCATAACCGACAGATCTTTTTGATCAACCACGTTGTCCTAATTTTTATATTCCGGAAAAACTGAAATACAAGCAGTGACAAGTGAATATTGGGTTTTTGCTTTTTTTTGTGTGTGGTTGGAACGATTGTGAAAACAATAAAAAAGATCGTTGATTGCCGTGGATGTCAAACAGATACAGATTTATGGAATCATTTTATAGTTTATAACACACATTCCTGGCTTCTGTTAGATAGATTTTCACACAATACTTGTACATGTTGTATATAAAGGACAAAAAAGACCCTAAGAGAGCACAAGGCTAGCACAAGCAGCATTTGCATTTTCTGATCTGCCAATAAAAATCTTCGGAAAATAAAGTTCAGTGCGGACACGGAAGACCAGCTGATTTTTAATTCCCAACTTGTAGGGCTGTGATACATGTACGTGTACAAGCATCCTCACGTTCAAACGCCTTGTTCTTTGTTGGGACCTTGGCAACGTCTTCCGCATTCTCGCCGGTCCCCCCTTCGAACCGTTGTCCGGTGTATCTGATCTCCATCTTAGCATCAAGCTGGCTCCTGGCGGTCGTTACCTCCAGACACGATAGTGAACTGCATGCGCTGTCAACTGCTGAAGGTCACATACGCTGGGAGCTGCATGGAGTTTGTCTTGTCCCAGCCATCGAATTCCTGACAAAGAACCCAGACGCCTGTCTTCCAGCCTCCGGAATTTTTGTCCCTGACATAACCTCTCTTTTGGCAGATAGCTCCGACAAGAAATGGTGCCCGGTTCATACCCTCAAATGGTATCTCGCAAGGACCAAGCATCGCCGTGAGACTGGTTCCAGACTTTTCATCACCACCACAAAACCCTTTCATCCAGTGGCGAAGGACACCATAGTTCGTTGGAAGGTCTTGGCCCTCATCTTTGCAAATCAAGAGTGGCGGACTTGACATGGCGAGACAACTTGATCTCACATCAGAACCCATGATGCTTGGGCCACCTCTGCGTTCTGGTCATTCTTCAGAGGTGTTGGTCCTTGGTGGACATTTGCCAGGCTGCTTGTTGGAAATCTCCTTCCACCTGCACCGAGTGCTACCTGAAGGATGTCCTGCGGAGTGAGACGACTCACGGTGCAGCAACCCTACGCTCAGCAATTGGGACAGCATCCAGTGCTGTCACTCACTGAACAAAGAATTCCTCATCGTAGATGCTATTCCTCTGCTCTAGAATAGTGAGTGTTCGCTTGAGTAGCGCCCGCCTATGTTCTCTTGTAATTACTCTCCCGTCGCCGACCCTCCTCCAGGATATGGTGCTACTCTGCCGTGACAGAGTAGGCTGGACGGGGGAATGCAGGAGACTCCTCCCCCACTTAAGTGTTTGGGGTCGGGTCTCCTAGTGATACTTACCCTGTCCAGCCGCTCCCGCCCATCCTTCCCCACTTTGGCTCTGGGGAACTTCGAAAAGAAGGATCAACATGGTGGCAGGACCGCATTGCATTGTGGTGGGTCAGGGGGCAGAATGCATAATCAAGTCTTTTCAGTGAATTGTAATAGGCACATGGGAAATTTGCATATGTAGGCTGGATGGGGTAAATATCACTAGGAAACCCAACCCACACTTATGTGGGGGAAGAATTTTTATTATGTTGAAGTAGTTGGGGTTATTGAAAAACTTCAGTTTTGGTAATATTTCTGCATGTACATTGTATGGCCTTTCAATTCAATGTTAAACTTCTCATTGAGGTTATGATATGAAAGTTCAGTTAAATTATCCCCTCATGTTCATGTGTGTATATCAATTCTGCATATCAAATGATACATTTATAGGTTCCTTGAATCTTCAGTGCAACAGCCAGGGACAATGCTCCTGCAAGATCGGAGTAGGTGGTGACAAGTGCAACCAGTGTCTGCCCAACTACTATGATTTTGGTGTAGCTGGTTGCAGGTAAGTCATTTCTGTATTTAAAAGGTATCAGGTATTTTAGGAAAAAAATAAGTTTGAGGAAACATGTCAGCATTACAGTGTTATGTAACTGAAAGTATCTGTGAAGCCAAGTGCTTTGACATTATGGCTAAAATAATTGTGCATGAGTCATTCCGTTAATAAGGGGTCCAATAACGTGACATGATGTCAAAATTTGAAAACCCTGTATTGCTTTTATTTATTTAGATATTACCAGTATCTATTTAAAAAACAAAATATGCCACTTGCACGAATTATTTGAAACTACAGCAATTGAGATAAATAAATACACCATCTTAACAGAGACACCAAAGTCATAAGTGCTTTTTGATTGAAAAAATTGCTTGGCCAGTCAACATCATGCTTTTTTTAGTTTGTTTTCAAAAGTATGTTGGAAAGTAATGCTTAGGATTTTATTAAAATATACTGTACACAGAAAAAAAAAAGATTGCTACACAGTAAAGTGACTTATGTATGACTACAGTTTTTATTGCTCAACAGGGAACTGAAGTCACTTCGAACACCACAATTAATTGCATACTGCATGTGCCAGATTTTGAATTCTGTGTAGCACCTTGTGTAATATCTAATGTAGCATGTGCTGACATATTGTTTGTTGCCCGTTGAGAAAAACAAGCCATCATTTCAGGGACTCACCAAAATGGGTTGCAACAGTATGTCATTTTCAGTGGGTCGCCGTGGGATTTATAAAAATTAAATATTAAACCCCATTGTCATGATGTGGGATTTTAGATGCATTGTGGTATCAACACATGGCAATTGCTGTAGTCAATAAGGTGTAAAGAGAATTTACAGGCAGGCAACGGAAAACTATAGCAGTCTTTTGTCAAGTACAATCAAGATGTCTGTTACATGTGCATATATCAGCCTGTTCCCACTTGATCCACCAATTGGGGCATCTGATCCACCTTTTGTCAAATTGCCGGATCAGATCATTTATTTACCTTCCTGTTTGCATGCTATGCTTGGCTGATGTATATCATTTTATGAGAGGCGCTGGTGAATGTGAGGTGTAGGTGATCATCTTGCTGAAAATAAGAAATTCGAATTTTACTTACCTGTACATTTACAAGTTCATGTAGGAAAGAGTCAGATAAAATGGAACCTAGGGTCAAATGGACCCTCCCCCGATATATTGAAACACTGCCTTGTAACTTTGATATTGAGGCGTTCTTTGTATCGAATGGACAATGTCAGTGGTGATGTTCATATGCCTGGCCTCATTGAGAGCTTCAGTAATGACGGTGGAGGCTTATTGATTGCTGTCATCTTAGTTGAGATACATGTATCTTGTACAATAAGGGGTCTTTGGAAAATACCAGTGGAGGGTAATATGTTATATGGTTTCGCTTAAGTGTTATCCAGAGTGGTGAACTTGAAGTGCACACACATGGTTTGTCCTGTATACTGTAGTTTTTATATTGTATATGAGAACCTATTGGCATAAAATGGGCAAAACAGACCATGTTTCATCTTATCCCGGGGCAGATAGTGTGTATTAGAAACTGTGCCCTTAGTTGAGATTTGTATTTCATTATTTTGAAATTCTTTTACAGCTGTGTCCCTACACTGAGTGACCTCCATTGTGAAACTAATAAAAACTATAAAAATAATTTAAAAAAATTAGTGCTTTGGGAATTTAGATTTGGGATTTTGTAGGAATTTAAATGGAAATGAAAAAATGCAAAGGAGCATTCACCAAACAGGAAAAAATTGGGATAATAAAACAGAAACATTAGCCAATCAGGCAAGCACATGGAAACTTACTTTCCAAATTGTGTTTAAAATAGTTACATGTAGATATGCCGTGCTGGTCCAGCAAGTATGCATACAGCTACTTAGCTTCATGTGGTACTCAGACAATTCAAGGATCCAGATTATCAAGTAGGTTTGTGAATTCCATTACAGAAAACACCTCACCTCTGTTTACCTACATTTGCATATCAGCGCGCATGCGTGTCAAACCTCACTGAAAAAGTCACCCAAGCCACACCTTCCACACCCACTGTATGTCCCCCCCATTAAGGCCGTGTAGCACTAAGACTCGTCCTAGTGTTTTCCGTGACGCATGCACAATGGAGCTTCATGATCATACGCAATCTTGCTGAATTCAACAGAGAACTGTGAATTTAAGCCACGTTCCAGGGAAATCTCCCAGTCCCTCCGGCCTGATCGGCCCTCCAAGCGTGATTTCCACCATGTCAACAGAGTTTAATATGCTGGGTTCAATGGTTAGAAATTCTCCAGGGCCAAGCTTGTGACGGGTCTCGACCAGCGCTACCGGCAAATCCCGCACTCCTCCGGCAGCCAGATGTGAGCACATGGAAACAGCGGAATTCAACGTCCATGTACATGCTGGAGGGCGGGACCCGGCACTCAATGCAATCGTACCGAATGACCAGCGAGCCCCACCCGGTCACAGCAGCCTTTTTTGTTGCAGGTACAGATCAAATGCAACAGCTTCAACCTTGTTCTCATCTAAGTGCTTGAACTTACTCTCCAAATGACCTTTGCCCGTCGGGTACTAGCATCCAGATATTTCAACAGTGTTTCCCGAGAACTATCCCCGTTTATTCCAGTGGATTCCTTCACACTTTGCAAAAGCCCATTACGTAACTGTCCCTCCAAATCGTGGGACTACTTCTCAACGTCATTGTGACGACTGTCATGCCATGTTTACCCATCCCAGCAGTACTACTGCACAGGTCTTTGGTACGATATTCACACCCGTTCACAATCTCGTTCTCAGTTTCACTCATTACTGTTCCGGACATGCCGGAACTCCTTGGACTAAGTTGGAGACACCCTTTTTCCTCTCATCTGTCCACCATTTTCCACCTATGAGGATAGCCGCTGTATTCTTCAGCAACTAATCTATCATTTACAGTCATGACAGAAGTACATGTAGGTAAGCTTCAACCATGGCAGCTTCCATTTCCAGTCAAACCTTGTTTACATGTTCATCTTATCGTTATCGTGATTGTAGGGATTTTGGCGCATGTACATGTACCCACCAGTATTGTACGGTATCACTGGACTCCTACCAATTTTTAATGCTAGGCTCTTAGACAAGACCCTCGGCCTTAGACTAAGTTACCATTTGTGTCATGGGGATATGATCATGTTCTCCCTCCTTTACCGATGTGCTCCTCCCACACATTCTAAAGTACTGCTCGCAATAAACAGACAAACGGAACACAATCACCAGGGTAACATCGTTACCATTGTAGAGATGTTTAATTCAAATCGAATCGTCTTAATCTTTTATTGTTCATGTGGCCAATAACTACATGCTTGAAAACTGTATGGTATGTTTTCGAATTCTTCTGGTACATTGAACCACTGACTGCTTTCTTGTAATCCTCTGGCTTTTCTCCAATAGAAGAATGTTCTTGTACATTTACTTGGTACAAATACCTGTACTCACTTGTTGCCTAGTTCCTGGCATCAGAACTCAACGCTGTCAATTTGGGTCCGGATAGTAGGAAGAAGACTGTGTACAGTCATAAGACTAATACTTTCCCTACTTCAGGTTTTGAAAATTATTGGCTTTTTCGCAAATTGCAAAAATGGCATTGCTTCTGTTCTGGTTGCTTTTTTTGGGGGGGCTTTTTTGCAATTTTGTGACAAAGGGATTTTTTTTGTTCGTTTTCCCCCCCCTCTTTTTCCTCTTTTGCCCCAAATCCTCTTTGTTTTGTACACGTTTCTTCCACCACCAACTTTAGTCCCTTAGCAACTTTAGATCTTCATCAAACTTACATCAATGAAGGACCCTTTCCTAAATATGTGCATAGAACAATGACGTCATCAAGTGATTTATTATTGATTTTAATATTTATTTCAGCCCGTTCACTTTGTACATGTTTTCATGACACCATTTTGGTGATTTGGCAATCTTCAATTGTAATCAAAATTACAGTCAACAAAGACCCTGATCCAAAAATATGTCCAAATTTATGACGTCATGATGATGTCGTCAATTGATTTATTATTGATTTATTTATCTCAGCCCCATTGACTTTGTGAACATTTTCGAGGCACGATTTTGGGTACTTGGTGATGTTCAATTGTTATCAAAGTTGTAGCTTTGCACTCTTTTATTTGGTTTGAAATATACTTAAGAGTCAGAATATTAAGTAATATGCCATAAACATTGTTCAGTTTCAGCAAAAATCATGCAACATCGACTAAAAGGAGCAGTGTTTCTGCAAACAAGTTTATAGCCCATTGACTTTGTACACGTTTTTGAGCCAACAAAGTTTGCCAACAAAGACCCTGATGCAAGATTTGTATAAAATGGATGATGTCATGATGACATCATCACCTTATTTTGAATTGATTTTTGAATACAGTAAAATCTCGATAAGTGGAAGTAGAAAAGTAGAAACTCCATTTACCTCGACGTCTTTCTGTATTCCCAACAAAAGAATAGGCCTTTACGTAAAATAAACTATCCGTTATCTGAAACGTCAATACCACTAAAGCTGCTTATCTCAAAGTTTTGGCAGGCCAATTAAAAAAACACACTGAGGAATGATGAATAAAAATTGATGAAAAAACACTTGCCTTCATTATGAGTCATTACTGTCACGCGCACGGCTTTTCTTTGATGAGCTGAGCATGTACACAGGCTGGCATTGTCACGTCGACATGCACTGGGTGGGCATCAACTGCAACCGGAAAATAAATCAGGCACAAATGATGCGCCCTCAAGCACTTTGTACATGTTTCACGTGACCCAGCACGGAAACCCTGACCGACTGGCCCGCGCTGCATTATGTGGTAACAGCCCGATCAAGCAAAGCAAATGAATAAATTTTCAAGACGTAGATACGGGTACCGGTACATAACTTCATTGATTTATTGTTTATTAATGTACTACATAAAAACATGTTTAATGATGATGTTGAGGAAAACGGGCACAGTAGGGATAGCCTAAAATCCACTTCGTGTTCGACGCAGCTTCCAGGCCAACTGCCTTAAGCCAATAAGGTTACATGTGCACTGAAGCGTGTAACTTTCGATAACTCGAACGTCGGATAACTCAAACTTTTCGTCCATTCCCCTGAGCTTCGACTTATTGAGATTTTACTGTATTTTATTTTTGTACACATTTTTCAACACCCAGATTTAGAATCTCTGGTCAATCCATTTGATTTTATATTTGTGTACACTCGTAGTCCACCACGGAGATTGGGTCCCAGAACAAGATCGTCATAACGCCATAATTAAGGGTCACTTGACATGAGGTTAGAGCTGCAGTTTTTCTCCTTACATTTTGTACACGTTTTTGTATTTACACACGTTTATCGCTTTTGATGAGTGAGTAGTTATTAACTTCAGCTGAAGATTACTATGAGAAGGAAAGAGAAATGGAATTTTTTTCATCTTCATTTGATTTGAAATACACCCAGGAGTCAGAATATCAAGTAATATTTCATAAAAAATGTTTAGTTTAAACGCAAATCACATGACTTGAATTTGGAGGTGCAGTTTTTCTGCAATGGGATTTTGAGCCTATTGGTTTTTGTACATTTTTTCAAGCCACCGTTTTCGTAACCTAGCCATCTTCAATAATCATCAAAATTACAGCAAACAAAGACCGTTATACAATAATGATACCAAGATACCTAATTCTTTGATTTTTGAATGTGTAATTTTCCCCATAGGTTTTATACACATTTTCTACTACACACTATTATCGAGCTCAATGAGCGAGTAGTCCTCAACTTCCACCAAGAATTACTACGTGAAAGAAAGAGAAATCAGACTAAAGTTTCCCTTTCTTTTGATTACAAAAACAGCCTTGAGTAAAAATATCAAGTTATATTTTAGAAAATGTTTTCAGTTTAAACACAAATCACGTGACACAGTTTTAAAGAAGCAGGTTTTCTGCATGTGTTTTTAGCCCATTGATTTTGTTTTCAGGGCATCATTTTGGTAATTTGGAGATCTTCAATCGTCATCAGAGTTACAGCCAACAAAAACTCTGATACCAAAAAACACCAATTTTATGATGTCATGATGACGTCACCTTCAGATTTTCTTGATTTTTGAATATTTTATATTCTCAATAGGTTTCAAACATGTTTTTTGTTTCGCAGCCAGTCTTCGGCAATTTTCCTAATCTGATTGACTGTGCATCAAAAATACAAGTACCGTTTGCACACGTTCGCAGGCGTTCCCCCCCCCCCCCGTTCCGCAAACAACCCCGTTCACCCCCCATTCCAAAGGGCGCCTTGGAAAGCGTTCCACACTGTTTGCATGCCTGAGTAGCCAAGAGGGCATTGTTATGTTAATGAGCCGTTCTGGTGTGTGCGAGAACGGCAGCGTCACAAAAAAGATCCGAATAACTGTTGGTTGTTCACAGGGTTTGGTCCGATGTGAAAGATTTCTTCCGCTCTGTTATTAACCTGAAAGTGTCTGACCCTTTGATGTACCGACGTCTTACATAGTATACATTCTTGTTTACTGATACCAGGGGTGAATATAAAAAAGTCTCACTGGTTGTGGTCACCGATAAGTTATTTTTTTTCGGCAAGCTGGATGTGCTGTATGGGACAAAAACTATCTGTCGGACGATAGGCGAACCTTGCAAGGTCCGGATTTCAATAAATACATATTTTTACACAGTCTGGCAGCATAAATACATGCTTGGGTGTTTTGGGGTAAGAAATGGTTAAAGGTTTGCCGAGTGATGGGGAGCGTAATTCTTCTAACAGGCTTGTAAAGAACAAAGTAATATGTAATGATTACACAGAGGCTCCAGTTTTGAAAAAGTTTTTTGACTGGTTTGAAGATCAAAACAGAACCCCAGATATGGTCCAGGTTAGGATGGTGATAAAATGATTAGTTTGGAAAGGACATTTTGTAACGTAAAATAACAATTATTCAGTGGGGTAGGGAAAAAAGGAAGCCCCATGTTGTCTGGCTCTAGATAGATGCTCAGATGGGAAACAATGCTTTTGGCAGATCAGACACTCAGAATAAAATTTATGCAAAAGGTTTCAAGAAAAAAAAAAGACACCCCACGTAGTCCAGGTTTGAGTAAAGAATAATTTCGTTGGGATGGGGACGAATAAAAAGAAAAGCTAAAACGTCTGTGTACATGTATACTGAGCAGGGAAATGACTATTTTGGGACTATTGGAGGGTTTGTGTAAAAGTAACGATTATTTGATGGGGCCAGGAAGTCAAAAAGCCCATCCGGATGGTACAGGTTTTGGATAAAATATAAATTCAAGGATGCGACAAAATAAAATTCAGGGTTGTATAAAGTCAAGAGAATTAATACAGAGATGGAAACAATCTGCGGTGTGTCTGAAGCTCCTAATAAATAAACTGATTACATGACATGCGCTGGCTGGAGCGGGGAAAAAAATCAAAGCTGGGAGTAGTTCAGGAATGGATAAAGCTGAAATATATTCAAAAGGGAAGGAACTGTACATATACATCCGGAATAAAAGTAATCATGCGTACACAGGATGGTGGCTGAAAATAAAACAGTGAATCAGGAAGGATGAGTTTCCGTAAATGATACACAGCTTTCGCATCAAGTTCCCTGATTTTCATTAAAATTCTAAATCAAAATATAAACGTGACAATCTAGTTCTGGTGTTCTACTTCATTTATTCTTAAAATGTTGAATCTTTCAGGGACTTAAAATAAACCTGTTTCTATGGGAGTGATACACAAAGTTGGTGGTGGTAATATGTCACATAGGCCTATGCGTTATTACAAAAGATATCCTAACCTAAATTTCCAGAAAAACTCTTTAAACGTTTCTACAACCTTAACAACAGCGATGCTTTTCGGCATTTTGCGTTCACGGCATCTTTCAGTGCCTTTTGGAAGTTGTCGTCGATCGATCAGGGCCGCCTGAGACATGATTGCAACAAATGCAGGTTTCTTTCGCATTCACTCCTTACTTATTCTTTCTTTCCCGAAATTAGATCGGGCTAGCTCTTCTTTGGTAAACACCTCAGCCATAAGTTTAACAATTAATTCTTTTGGACTGTTCACCCTTTCAAATATTCTATCATAAATATCCTTGTCCATTGTATGGGTGGCATTGTTTGATGTGCCGATGATTATCGTGTTCTGGTCAACGACAATGTACTGTGGTTCACGATGCTCCTGCATGCTAGACGCATTTTTTCCTTTGTCCCGAAGCTCTTGAACTTCAGCTCGAAGCTCACTGACGTCTCCTTGCAGCTTCTGAATGTCACTCCGTAGCCCTCTGGTTTCGGCTGACTGCTCATCCAGCTTGGCAACTACCATTGCAAGCTGGGAAGTCAGGAGATGCACGATAGGGGTGCATTCTGTGTTGGACCTGGTAATTGCCGCAAGATCCAGGTCGAAATCTGAAAGTGGATCGTACTCAGGATGGAGGAGAGCAGGGTGGTTGTCGACGGTGTTCGCAGCTGGGTGAAACCATGAAGGGTGGGGCTTTGGAGCGGAGGCGGTAGATTCTCGGGGCTTGAAAGCAGTTGGTTCCTCGGGCTCAGGATCGCTGGTGGTGGGTTCGTGGGGCTGCGGAGTGCTAGTGGGACCGGTGGGTTCCTCGGGCTCAGGAGCGGTGGGTTGCTGGGGTTCAGGATCAGTGACCGTGGGTTCATCAGTCATGGAAACGGTGGGCTCCTGGGGCTCAGAAACGATGGCGGGGCCAACTGCAACTTTTTTTATCATTGCCAGTGGCAAGTCGCCATCATCAGAATCCTCCGAAAGTTTTCTCTCTGTAAAAAGGAAATCAACTTGAATTTAGCTTTTAATAACTTATTTTCAAATTGCATCCTGAAGGGTGCACGGTGGTGAAAGGATGTATGCCACTCTTTAATGTCAAGTGTCAAAACCAATCTGAACGTCATATATACTTGCACATACGGATTGTTAGTGTACATGGATTTAAAAATTCGAGCTGCAAAATGTTGATGTTATGACAATAATGAATCTGATAATGCAAGTTCACGTTTCTAGGTTACCATTGATAGAATTCTCCAAAAGTCATATGAGAGGACTGATATAGGATCAAATTTGAGTGTACGGTAATACAGTTAGCCTTCACAAGACTGAACAAAGCGACAGGAAGTTTAATATTCAATCATTTTATGCAAAAAAAAAACATATTTATTGATTAGACCTCTATAAACCAAATTTGATATCACTCATTTATCTATAAAATGATACATAAATTCAATTAGAATTTGGAAATTCGAGAGACAAGGGGAAGTCCATTCGTGCGGCTACCCGCCACCATCTTGTTTACCATCTCCTACTTGATCTAACAGTGAATCTGAACACATCAAAACTGCAGTCTGACTTACTTTTGTTGCCGAGTTGTACAATTTCTGCTCTGTGGTGACTGGATTTGTAGCTCACTCGAACCTCCATGCCGATTTCTAGGGGATGGCAAGATTTCACCCTGCTCCGAACCACATCTTCTTCGATGCCATGCCATTTTTCATTGAGCCATCTAATTGTTAGTTTTGCAGACATTTTTCCTCGGGCAACTGTCTTTTAAATGACAGAGGCTGCAGTTTTAAAAGGATGCCCACGAAATGATGTTTTTGCTCCAGTGAGCTGCATGGCTTTGAAACGGGTGCCACAGAGCAATGATGCTCAAGCTGATTGGTTCGTAGTTCAGTTCTTTTGTGTGGTGCTTTACACGCGAACGACACAAGGCGTTACCGCAATAATCTATCCCAGTGTAAGATCCAACTGTCAATGGGGGTTTGCTGGGAGGATTACCCCCAGTTGGTACCAGCTCACAATACGCCAGTCCGACCCTTTATGAAACTAAATCACAGAGCTCTTCCGCCTCAATTCTACCCATCCATTGAAAGGCGTTACCTCCACAATCCCCCTTTTATAAACTGAGTTCCAAGGCATTACCACGAAATTCATGCTCCCCAACAATTAAAACCAAGCTTTTGTTGAGATTGTTTGATGGCCCAGCGAAGGATGAACAGGGCGGGTTTGAAGATAGCACCCGTCTCTTGATAGGCTGGGGAAAAGAAAACCAATTCTGTCTTCTTTCACTTTAGTTTGATGAATCGCATGTATTTCATCCGGAATGAGTTCACCACTTCGAGAAATTATAGCAAATCGCCCAGATGTCGATATCAGCTGTCTTACAGCTAGTCCAAAACGCAAACGTACATAGCCTAAACCTAAGGAAGGGAGGACGAAGGGTCGTCCTGCCATGGCCGAGCTTTATTCCGGTATCGTTGACGCTGCTAAAACCTTTGTCGAAGGCAATGGATATCAAGCACATCGTCGGCGACAAGAGGACACTGGTACCTGCGGGTCAACCCTCCAGCAAGATAAACATCTCTTGGAAACCTTTCCAGACCTAAAGGAAAACCGACCAAACATAGGTATTTGTCTCAATATTGCTTTATATTCAATTTCTACTTAATCGTTTTTGAAACTCATGTTTTAATGTAAAACAAAACAATAATATTCTTTCTGTCGTTTGCAACTTGCTCTTACCGGTACAACAAAGGGCGATTTCATCCGGGGGCAAAAGACACAAAACTGCAATCCTTCTTTTCACTTTCCTGTTTAAATTGTTTAAACAATTTAAATTTGCAGGTGGATGGATGAAGCCACCTAACAAAGGACTCAGGTCTTCCCAGTACTACCAGGGTTACATCAACGCCAAGGTGCCAGTCAAGGAGAACTCCATCCGCAAGCAGAATGAGAATAGTCATTTTTATGCTGCGCGAGTACGGTACGCACTAGAGTTGGCATCCAAGTTTCAGGAAGTGGCAATAGTCTACTCAATGGACAACAAAAATAAAATCCTCCCAGGAAGCCAGGTGGCAGCCGTGGATCGTCGCATCCAAATCAACCGGTTTTTACCCACTGACGACAGCCCAAACCTTCCGGATCATGACTTCCCCACCCCAGGCTACTACATTGTCCCCTGTGGCTACCTTCAAATGGTTCTCCCAACCTCAACGATACTGACCAAAGATGATCTCGGGAGGGACCAGTTTCAGTAAGTCAAAGTAGTTTTAATGTGTCCATTTTTTTAATGATTGGGACAGAGTACATGTATTGCCGAACGGGGAAAATTCTTTCCATACATCAGGAGCCTCCTAAAAGTGAACGACTGTTCAACTTTGAACATGATCTTTGGCTGTTACACGGTTACCACGGTTACGTACATGTATGTATTGAAGCAGTTTAATGACAGTGTGGTTAAACTCAACTATACGTGCACACAACTCTAAAGAAGGTCTTCGAAAACAAGACAATCGATGTTGTGAGAAGTTTCTGCAAGTTAATTCAGTTAAATAGCCGGGCGACTGAAACAATCCTTTTCAGCTGATCGTTTTATGAACATGCGTCACATTTTTTCCTGTAGGCCTGAACTACCTTGCTGATACGATTCTTTCAGTGCTAATTTGGTAATCCTCTTTTGCAAGAATGATTTTCCATTCAATTTCAGCCTGACATAATATATTTTGACATTTTTTCCATTCTTTTCCAGAACCCCCAAAAGGTCAAAGGCGACTGTTGTCATCCGGAGTCCAAAGAACGCATGTCATGTTTCAACACACATGAACGACATGGTCAATCATCTGAAGATAGTAGAGGAGGTGGCAAAAGGCCGTTCACTCCTTGTAATGATTGCTGACGGTGGACCAGATTTCAACGTGAACCATGTGGTGAACGAAATCTATTACGGCCGCCTCTTCAAGCATTGCAAGTTGGACGCCCTTGTCGTCACGTCCTATTGTCCCGGCCATTCAGCCATGAACCCCGTGGTGCTGCTGTGGGCACCGTGCACCCGTGCGTTGACATCCACTGTCATACCAGCAGCACTCCCTGGGGAACTACCGCCCAGCAAACAAACCGAGCTCACCGCGGAGGAACGCCAACTGAAAGATCGGGAGGTCTTTGACAAAGCCATGGCCACAGTGCAGCAGTACATAAACTACTTTTTATTTTTCACTGGAGTAGTAAATAAATGAATCTGGGGCTCAACCATCTGCGGACAAGAGAGACAAATATATTCAAAACATCAAACGTAAGCGATTTCTCATCCTCAAAAAGAACATAACTACAATCGTTATCAAGGACATAATTATAGTTTGGAAAAACTAATGTTGAATTTAAATATAAAATGTGCCTTTTTAATTTTTTAAATTTTTAATAAAGCATTGTTTTGGAGCTACACCTGCATTAAAAACTCATTTGTTAGGCTGAAACAGAGCCGACATGGGGTTGTTTTTATTGTTTGTGTTAGCAAACGTTTTAACGGCAAACTGAAATATAGCATTTAGCAAGTTCAACGTAAAATTTGACCTTTAATTCCTGAACGTACGTGTACATGGAAATGGAAGTAATTGTTTGAATTTTCACAAAGTTTATTTAACACCGTCTGGGTGAATTTTTATTTTCAAATAATGCTGCAAAAGTGTCTTTACATTTCCTAACACTTCAGCACCCAGTTAAATCATAGGAACTCTTGACAACTCAAATTCGGCTAACGCCAATACATAGAAAATACGTGGGAAGAAATGATTATTTTCAAGTGGCTCCGCAAGTCCCAATGAAAAAAATTCGAGAATAAATCTACCCCAGCTCTGTCGAAAAAGAAATCTCCCCAGGATTGATTGACAACTCTATTATTCTGTCAGACACAATGTATATTTTTTAAGAATTTCGGTCTGGGTCACCTATATTTGAAGACGCCACTTTCGCCCCAAGACTTGCTGGGCACATTTTTTTATCATAAGTCCTAGGCCAATTAACAAGTTGATTCTTTGCAAGCAAAGCAGCCATTGGTAGGATTGTTATACTTGTGCAATCCCAGAGTTATGCCACTGTTGCCAAGAAACAGTATGGCCATGGAAATTCCTGGGCCTTCTGCCGGGGCACGCTGTCTTGTACGCTGCATGGCCCCCTAGCCAGGCTTTTTTTTAGCGCTGAGCCCACAACTGCTTTCAGTTGTACAGCCCTGGATAAATTGAATAATGTTCCTTCACCTCCTTTTCTTGACATTTATTGAAACTAACATACAAGTACACATTTTCCAGGCCTCGAAATTTATAAACAACCTCTTCCACAAAAATCTCATTTTTTCTGAAAAAAGAAAAGACGTTACCACTAAAAATAATCAATTAGTCTCATTGTCTCCCGTGGAACACATTACATTATCTCGGCTGTCTGTCTTCAGAAATTGTTGAGGATTTTTTGTTAAAAAAGGCTGTTTATGCTGTCTGATAGAGGCACTGAAAAAATAATTCCATCGGCCGGGCAATAATCCTACCCCAATTCTAATCTGACGCCAGAAGTGTTAACTTTTTTTTAAGTTGGCTAGGCAGGCCTCATATGCCGAATAAAATAATGGGCGATCACAATCCCTCCAGCTAAGACCCAGCGGGTGTTTGTATTCCATAACTTTATACAGTGTGTATCTTTTTGTTAATAAGAGGCCCTGATCATTTTGTGCTCAACCGACAGTGTTTTGCTTCTGAGAATTAAAAGGAATGAGAATATTGGCCAAACCTTTCACTATCCCGCTGTTCAGTGTTTGCCAAGAATTTTATTTCACACCAATGGACAAGTGTCAGTAAGCGTATACCATTCTCTGGATACCTTTTGTGCCACTATTGCGCCCTAGACGTCTTGCTGTGTGCACAGACCGTGACCGGCCTTTTGTTGTCAAGGAACGCAAGGGAACAGGAGGGCCCGTTCCCTTGCGTGCCATCTTAGGTGGCTCGAACAAAAGAATGCGTTCCTGACATTTGCACGCGTGCAAACGGTAAACTTATTTTTGATGCCGTCCTTAAGTATGCACTCTTTAAGTCCCCAAACTAGAGAGGGTCAAAGAACAACATCGTCATAATGACATCATACGGTGTCAGCTGACATAACATTAAAGGAGCAAACTTCAAAGCCTTATATCTCCTGAAAGACATGTCCGATTTGGTTGAAACCTTGCAGGTATCTAGAAAGGGAAGTGCATTAGACAAAAATTGACCTCATGTGATAATTACGTCATCATGTGACCAGTCATGTGACATTAAAAGTGCACTCTTTACAACGTATTTGACGTCTTACAGTAAAAAAGTGACGTTTTTAAAGTATTGAGGGTCAAAATGAATGCATTTTTTTATGCGAAGTTATTTTCGTATTCTCCATTTTCATTGCATAAAATACGCCAATACGCACGCTCACGGAAGCCCTGAATTTTTCTTTATAGAAGATACTGCTTCCATTTTGCTTGCAAACAATACGTGCACGTTGCTGTGTTGGTTTTCTCGTGATTATACCTCAGGTGCTCTCAAGAGATTTAGCAACTTAAATCAAGCAAGTAGCAAAGGTTGTCAAAAATGTTCATTGAAACCCATAGAGATTTTTTTTAATAGTGTTATAGTTATTTTAAGAAAAATGTTCAAAGGGGCTTAATAGGTTTATGTGACCCACTTGTCACTAGAGAGCCTCATTGATTTAATCCCTTGACGACAGGAATTTCTTCCTGAAAGCCGACTCCAAGAATTCCAGCCTCGCTTGGCCACGAAGGCCACTTGCCAAACCGCAAATTCTCGGTTTGTGGCCCTGCGTGCTCTGCACGTTTTGAATTACATGGTGAAAAGGCTGATTGTTCAGTGGCATGCGTCTCTACTTAAGCTTCCACATTCCTGTTGCCTCTTTTCAAAGTGGGGACTATTGTGAAGTTGGTGATTATGATGCAAATTCGGTCTTTTCGCACAAAGACCAATTACCACATATACAAGAGCCAGGGTCTGCCTTCTTTCACTGTGTTCGCTCAAGCGTGGACCGAGAATACTAGCTGAAAAGCGGGCTGAGGATCTCAATTTTTACGGCGGCTCTATCCGCGTCCTGGCGCAAAGGGGTAAAGGCCTTTGAAAGAATCTTGCACCATGTTTACACAACAGGAATCCTCAACATTTTAACATCTACACAACGTCCATTTCCATCACCCCAAACTGAGTGACACATCAAAACAAAGAGCTTAATTCCTCAATCTAATACAAAGTAAAACTTAAAGTGGCTCCACTGACTCAAGATTCATGTTTGCAGAGTGGGTCACATATAATGTATTCTGAGTTGAACACTTGTTGAATCTGCTTCAAGCAGTCTTGCTGAGTAATGTTACCTCATGCTTCCCCCTCCCATAAAGGTCTTGAGTCCACACTCAAGAGTTTTATCTCAAGACAGGTAAACACGCAGATTGTGTAACAGGTTAAAGTTAGTTAAGCTCAAAGAGGTCAGAGTGTTCTGCAGTTATGTATATTATGATCTTATCTGTACATTTTTGTGTAATTTCATTTCTTTTCAACAGCTTTATGGGGGATGACTAAATTACAAAAAAATCTCACTCTGGAATTCCAGCTGTCAGTCCCCATTTGCACCACATTCCATATGCATTTAATTAAAATAAATTTAACTGCACCTAATGATCAAGATTGTATTAATATGCTTAACCTACCACCGTTCATTTTGCGTAGAGTTGGGTCGTTATATTCAGTGTATGGCACTTGCAATCCTGCCATCCATAAGCAATGCTGCAAGTAGGTGTCAAAGTTCGGTTTGGCGGTAGCACTATCCATAAGATATTTGTGCCCCTTGAAACTTCAGGTTCAAAATCCTTGCAGCAATGAAGACCCGCATAAAACAAAACTCTTCAATACTATAATCTCATTTCTGACTGATCCAACACTGAAGCTGCTGTATGTCTCTTTCCTTGTTGCAGGAGTTGTGAGTGTGTGGTAGCAGGTAGTGTCAACAATGAACCAAGCTGTGATAGTACTTCCGGATTTTGTAACTGTAAGGTCAATGTAGAAGGGCGTAGATGTGACAGGTAAGGACAGCATTTCCATCAGAGAGGGAAGCAGTACTGTGGTATGATTGTATCTGGATTTTTAACCAGTGTTAGTGCCATTGCAAAAAGGTTGAACCGGGGTTTGACTGTGTTCACTGCAATTTTGCCAAACTTTAGCAACCAGCCGTCTGCTGTAGTTTTTTCCCTACTTTACATATCAATATAAGTGCCTAGCAAAAGGCCCTATTGTTGTGGGAATATGTGCAGAATGCTATAGCAGCAGTAAGTGTGCTGCAAATGAGGTCGGCTCGGCGCAGGAAGAATCTTCAGTCTTTTCTGGCTGTGACCATGGCTTTCTACATTCCAGAGACACAGTCTTCTTTTCAAGAGGCTGTGTCAGCTGAAATACTGGCCTTTTGTGAACTGGTAATTGACTTTCCAAAATTTATAATTTTACTCTTCAGAGATGTGTGTGAGTGTAAGCCTTATAAGTTTCTAGTTTTGGGACATGTCCGGTCTTGTTTTGTTATTGTCCAGAATGTAACATACCGTAGTTTTACACTGTACATGTCTTTTCTTGATGTGCTTTGACCTTGGGTAAAATGCCAACAATCCTGTTATTCAACTTTAAAACAATCTTGTGTTGTGATTATTTAAAAGAAAACACTGCATTTCAGAAATCTCTGTAAGAGTGGAATAAAAAAAATGTTGAGGGAATTGATAGTAGTACTAAATACATAGGCCTAATGCTATGATAATACTTGCCGAGGAACAACAACCAACAAGGTCCATAGCAACGTGGATATATTGGCAGGCGTTTGCAATGCACATTCCATTCACAATAGACTGGCCAATCACTATGTAAACTAACGCCGCGTTTACACTTGATCCTACAAAGGAGGATCAGATCCTGCGAGAGCAATCGAGCGAGGGGATCAGATCTGTGCCGCATTTACACTGGATCCTGATCCCGCGTGGCATCGATGAAGCACTGCAACTTCAGGGCAAAGGTTATGCAAACAGTTCACTGATTATGCGCACTGGAGCAAAACGTCAGCCAGTATTACATGTACTTACGCGCTGTATATACGTCTCGTTGTCTTATCTTACGTAGTCTCAGATTAAGCAATGAAAAATGGGGAAATGGAAGGTTTTGGATCAGCGATATGCCGAAGTAACGAAAGTCACTAAAGGCGACGCGGATAAAGCATGGGAATGGGCAAGTACATGTACCAGTTTACTACCAACTCACAGGACAAAAGCACACAGGCTTAATTGGGAACCAGCATAATGCTGGTTATGTACGCAGCGGCCGGACCAACAGCATATGTATGGTGCGTGTACAATGTCATGTAAGTATACATGAGATGTAGGTCTTCACAATGACACAGACTTGCTTTTCGCTCACTTCAAGACTTGCACCGGATGTAGTTACGTCAAATTCCGGGATCTGATCCAGCATTACATTTACACTTGCAAATTTATCCCGCGCGGGGAATCTGAACTGGTTCTGATCCTTCCTGAGAGGAGGATCAGATCCCGGGATCAGCATCTGATCCTGCATTGCGTTTACAAACGTTTTTGATCCAGAACTGATCCTTCATGCCAGATCTGATCCTCCTCGCCGGATCAAGTGTAAACACAGTGTAAGCGACAGTGACAAGGAAAATCACTCCACACTGGATCGCTTCTAAAATGAGGATCACTTGACTAATTTATTTAACATTTTTAGACCAAGGAAAAAGAAATAAAGTGTGGTTGCATCCTGAGCAGCACAAGAATCCAGGCGACCTGAAAATTAATTATGCTTAGAGATCAACGTTCATGAGTCAAACAAAATTGTATGTGCTTTGTGTGATCATTCAGCCAATAGGAAAATTTTTTATGTGCTAAGGACACTCGGACGGGATATTCAGATATGTTGACAAAGTGCATCGAAATCACATGGGGGTGCATTACACTAGTTCAAGTGAAAATTTTGTCGAACTCATTAACATAAAAAGTTCCCCAGTTTCTTTTGAAAATGGTTTTGTATGGCATAAAAAAGGCAGGATTGTGTAGATGTAGACCAGGATGAACTTCTCGGTTTTGGGAGTTTCCATTCAAGGGTAGAGTTGAAAAATGGTCCTAAATATCTTCGGTCATACCCAGCTTTTATATTCCTGAGACACAGTGTTCTTTTTAGGAGGCTGATGTGTCAACTGAGATACTGTCATTTTGTGAACCGAGATATGACCTTACAAAACTAATGATTTTACTCCACAGAGATGTAAAGACTTACTGGTTTCTACTTTTGGGATAGGTGGGGTCTTTTGTTATTACACAGATTAGAAAAATAAAAATACCCAAACTATGGACTAGTAGTGGCAGGATATTGACAGTGGTAGACCTAGACCATAGGTATGCATGTGGGGGCCCACTGCTACCCCCCTGAACAGTTTGTCATCCACTGCGCTGTCATGTCAGCAGACGACAAACCTCACAGTTTTGGTGTTAGCCTACTACAATTCATGCAATTCCACATGCAGTGCGAGGAGACAGCAACCTGACAAACAAGGTCCATACCGTACCATCTACTGTATGTAGACCAGCCCATTGCTTTGTGAACTTGGAATAGATCCAAGGAAAATCACACCACGGTGGATTGTATCCGATATCTGATTCTGATTAAGTTTCTGTTTAACATGTGTGGCCGCTTAAGATGATTCTAGAGGTGGTTTCTTTTTAATTTTCTTTTACGTTGTAGTTTTGTTTTTTTACTTTGTAAATTGTGTAACAAAAGTATGCATTATGTAGTTGATGC
Source organism: Acanthaster planci (assembly GCF_054643075.1). NCBI lineage: Eukaryota > Metazoa > Echinodermata > Asteroidea > Valvatida > Acanthasteridae > Acanthaster > Acanthaster planci. Next base: position 3,291,919 of record NC_141787.1, read on the forward strand.
ATGCATGTTGTTGGTGCATTTCGGTTGCTCACCCACCTCCTGATCCCCTGGCCATATGAAGCTATGGCGCAGTGCAATGCACAAGTGTTGTTCCCACAAGCATACTGTACACAACAGTGACATCATGGCCTTTGGCTGGTCATAAAAACATAGTCTGGAACCACTTCCCTTGAAACACTGCCAAGGGGTGTGGGACTAAACAATCTAGGGAATGCATAATGGGGGACAGGGTGGAGCTGTGCAACATCTGTGTGCCTATTGACAAAAATGATCTGCACTTTTTGTGGAAAAGATAAACCTAAAACGTATCATGAAAAACCTAATCCATAAATTTGTACTGTACATGTTCATTTATTTGTTTAAAGGAAATCTGTCAGTTCAATATGACCCATTTGGGACCAAATTTTCGAACATAATGAAAGACAAAAATTGTTTTGCTAGGTGTACAGTATTTTTGGGTGCCTGACTTAAAAAGATGCCTGTAATGCTGTATATAGTGGGTACATGTGCAGCTGCATTAAGTAGGTTCCATTTATTGGTACATCCACATGTCTATGGATGTACCAACAAGGTACCCTTGTTGATTCATATCCCCTTCCAGCTTTTCATTCAACAACCACAGCCACATGAAGCCTGTGGTGCAGTGCAATGCACGAATGTCGCTCCCACAAGCATACTGTACAAAACAGTGATATCAACGCCATTGGGCGGGCATAAAAACATAGTCTGGAACCACATCCCTTGAAACTTTACCAAGAGGTGGGATAATTCAAACAACAGAGGCATGTACAGGCCAAGGCTAGCATTCATTTTGTCACTGTCAAACGAGACATATGACCTTCACCGGGTTATGCAAGTGATTTGGGGCCACTTTAAATTTGCCAGGGGGCAAGAGTTATTGTCGCCACGATCAAGGTGAATTCTGAGGATGTTTTCTTCAGTTCCACAGTTTCCTTGCCAAACCATCTCAATGCGCATTTTAATTCTCGCAAACTTAAATATTCAGGTGCTTATTATTGATCGTACAAGTTACATAACACAGACATTATGATTAAAAATGATTTTAGATTTAATACCAAAGAACCCATAAACAGTGCTCAAGTGGCTCCTTGTTTCCCCTTGCATCCCAGGTAACATGTTGGTACTAAAATTAATCATTGCATAGCCCCAGATTCCTTCCTCTGTGGTTGCATAGTTGGTAACAAACACAGTCAGTGCATCATTCCACAATCCTATGAGCACTTAAAGTAAGCTGACCCTTTTCTTATTAATACAGCCCTCTCAAGCACCTGCGGTCGCTGCTTCTCCATGGTACATGATGCATAATTCATGTTTATTTCAACGTAACAAGTGCAAACTTATTTTTGCGTGAGCGATTTCAGAGTGGTGAAAGCGCATTTTGGATGGTTGGCAACTCAGTCAAACTGGAGTGGCCGCATCGGCCAAACCCCAGCGGTATTTTTACGAAGGCACATTAAAAGTTGCGGCACTTATTTGCTCAAGTTAACAAACACAACCAATAATTCATTATTAAAAATAATAAATCTATGAGTACACACATTTGTTGCATACATGTATGTCTCTGTAATATATTACATACACACAAATTGTGGCAAAGCAGTTTAACTGAAAATTACAATTGAACAAATGAGTTTTGTCTAAATATACCACTATCAGTGTACAGTAGCACTCAGTAAAATTGGATGGAAGACTAAAGATTTTTGAGCAAAATAAACAAGATTGCCATTGGAAAATGGATTTAAATGACAGCAGGTGTTTGTCATTTTCTTGTCATTTTCTTCCACATTGTCAATTTTTTTTTACTTAATGGAACAATATTCATTGATACTCCTCCCTGTGTAGATGCAAATCAGGTTACTTCAACTTGCAGGAGGATGACCCCTTTGGATGTATGTCCTGCTTCTGTCATGGTCATTCCTCTGACTGTTCCTCTGCCCCTGGGTATGAATTCTCCTACCTGCAGAGCAAGTTTAATACAGGTACAAATTCCTTTGATACACATAGATTGCAAATTTTTCAGTTGTTTGAAGCAATTCGTCAAGACAGTTGTGATAGGTAATCAACCAGATTTACTTGAAATAGCAGTGTGCATAGGTCAAAACTAAGATGTTATGTGCAGGCTTTGAATCATCTTTCACAACTTTGCAAAGTATCACCGCAAGCTTTCCAAAAGGTTGAAAAAAGTTGTTGGACTTCCCCCAAACATTTCTGAATATGAGGTCCTAAAGTATTTACCATCAAAAACATTCATTGATTCTTTCATCACAGTTTGTGATGTTTGCTCCAATTGGCTGGAATAAAGGGTTTCATAATGTTTGCACACTTACCTGTATCAATGTGAAATAGGCTTCATTGAGGAGATACAGGTGCATGCCAAAAGCCGCCCTTTTTTACAGTGATCTAGAACTGTGACAAAATAGATGTAATTTTCTTTTTGAGTGAGTGCACTGTTAATCAAGTGTTAGATGATTGCTTTTTATGAAGATTCCTTGTACATGTACCAGTACCTGTATGTGTGTTTATTAATTAATTGACCCATATTTCATTGTGTTTAGATGATGAGGGTTGGCGAGCAATGGGTAGATATGGTCAGGAGGGTGTTTTGGTGTATAACAGCATTCGCAGAGACATTGGCATTGCCTCTGACAGCAATCGTCCCTACTACTTTGTTGCATCAGGTAGGTTGCCTTCTGTGCATTGGAATTAATCAAATTTTTCTTAAATGCTTCGATTTTATTACCTTATATAAGATTTTAAATACTATAATACTACTAATATTTTTACATGGTGGCAAAACTTTTGCAGGGTGGATCACCACCCTGAGGTGGATTCTGTGTGGCTTTTACAGAAATGTTGGTTGATTTGGGGGATGTTGCACAGGATTGACCGAGATGGGGACCTATCTGTTGATAGAGGTGCCAGAAATTTAAGGAAGTTTTCATGGTTGGAGATAGATTGTGAATATGCCATGCTACATGGTGAAGTGACGAAAGCGGAAAGGGAAGATGCTATGTGTTACAGATATTTCCTCATGATTAAGATTGACAAGTTGGCAATGCGAGTTCACCAGAATCTGTCTGCACATACTGTATGTACATGTACTTCACAGCCAGAATGTGACCGGTATGGGACTTAACGGCATTTTGAAATGGATTAGCTGTGGTTTTCAGTTTTGCTGGTCCCAGTCAGAGTCTGGCATGCAATTTAGAATACTGCATCAAATGGCTGGAATCAGCGAAGCTGACAAGTAAGTCTAATCCACTCGTTTTGAAAATGCCCTGAGCTCAGGCTCGAGCACGTGTTTAAAGAATTTGCTCGCGCCGCTGCTATCTGGTTCCTGATCCCATTTTCATTGATGCATTCGGAGTTAGAAAGTCTAATGCGGCCAATGTTTGTTCACTCATGCATGCATGCATGCTCATCATAAGCTTGAATCTTGTTTTGTTTGATTTCATCAAAGCGTAAGTCAACCAACTTTTGTCAAGCAGTAATGGGTACATTGCATGTCGCAAGTCTAAAAGTTAAAGTGTTTGAGAAAAAATTGCCACATTTTTATTTATAGCTTGGTGCCTACACTTGTAGGGTTTGGGAGTTGATATTTGGTGCTTGAGTCTCTCTGTAAAACTACTCATCCAAAATAAATCTTTACTTTTGACTTTAAAGCAAATACATCTAAACTGTTCATTGTAGACCAGTACAGCACTAAACGACACTGTAAATAGGTTCAGTTCTTTTGTCCAACTAGTCTTTCATTTTAACATGTCTTTGAACAGTGGAAACACTAACAGTTGCAAGAAATTTTAAATTAAGTCAGTCTGAATGTTGAAGGCCCAAAGAACCTTTATCTCCTCCATTTCCAGAACCTTCTCCGGGACATACTCCTACCACTTGTCCTTGATCTCGACCCCATGCTTCTGACACACATCCCAGTGGATTACCTTGGCTAACTTGTTGTACCTCCCCTATATGCATTCTGGGCAGTCTTGCTGCATTTGCAAACCAAATGAAACACAGTCTCTTCTTTTTCCCCATCCTGCACATTGGAGATAAGTCAGCTTTCTCTATCCTGGCATTCATGACGTTCATCCCCAGTGCCTGATCCAGTGCCGCAGTTATCGAACCCACTGTTTCCTTCTTCAAGTCGCCTCTTTTCAACCATCCCCAGGTCTTGTACCCTGCCGCCTCTTCCATATCCCTCAGAAATTCCCATGGAGTGGCTTCCCTTCCCAGTCTTTAAACCTTTCCTCTTATATTCAGTGGCATCCATTTCCTTTCCCATGGCATAATTTTTCTTAATGTTTACACAATCCGCCACACTCGTCAGTCCCCGTCCTCCGGTCCTCGGCAAGTACAACCTGCTGACATTAACCTCTGATCAAGAGACTCCAACTCAACCTTAGTCCAGTCAACAATCCCAGCATAGTATCTCATCAGCAACGCAGCCCAGATATTGATTACCTTCACCATATTGACCCCTTTCAGCTTCAACTTCGGACATTTCTTTACCCTGCAGATATAGATAGATATAGATAGAATGCTTAACCCATTCTTTACTTTGTCGTTCATCATGAAGTCCACCTCCATTACACCAAGATACTTGTATCCTTCATTCTCCCTATGATTTCAGCCACAACCCATCAGGCAGTAGAATGCCATTACAAATCCCCCCTCTTCCCCCTTCTCAAAGTCAAGACTGCACACTTCCCCACACCAAACTGAATTTCTGTGTCCCCACTGTACACTCGAACCATCTGCACAAGAGAATCAATCTCCTTCTCACTCTTGGCAAACAACTTCAAGTCATTCATGAAGAGGAGATGATTAATTCTGCAGCCATTCTTTTTCATCTCATATCCAGCACTGACCTTTTGTAGAGCCATAGACAGTGGTGGCGTCAGTGCCAGAACAAACAACAGTGATGAAAGAGAGTTGCCTTGAAAAATCAGATACTTTGCTCCCAAATGATCTTGATGCTCTCTGTAGATGGGAAAGAGAGTGTCACATGAAATTCGACACTGAAAAATGTCTATCTAAGCACATAACAACTGAAAAAAATCCAATCATCCAAGAGTACAACAACAATGGAAAGAACCTCCAAATAACATCAAGTCATTCATACCTTGGACTAACTCTAAGCAGTGAATTGTAAAATTCCACCTGTACCAGCCCTTGATTCGTCCCAAACTTCAAGATGGTTCCTGTGGATGGTCCTCTTTTACAGAAGAGGAAAAGAAACAGCCAGAAGGCATCCACCTATCTTGTGTAAGACAGTGCTTGAACAACTAAGCAAGTGTCACTGCTATGCTACATGATCTACATGTAGGCTGGCCACTACTTGAGCTCAGAAGAGTAACGTCCAGATTAATAATGTTCTACAAAGTCAACCACGGACATGTTCACATTAACCATGATACAGCGTTGGAGACAACACATCACAGATTGCATCCATACTCTTACCATCACCCCCATGCCAAATATAAGATATACAGTACCAGTTTACCATCGCCCCCATGCCAAATATAAGATATACAGTACCAGTTTACCATCGCCCCCATGCCAAATATAAGATATACAGTACCAGTTTTATCAGTCATACTGCATGCTCTACCTGAAACATTTGTCAAAATAACCCAACTAGATCACTTTCAGACCACAGTTTTGCCGATCATATCTTTCATGGGGATTACCAATTTTAGACTTGTTGGGATGCAAATTAACTGCTTTGCTGGAGTACCTTGACGACGTAGATACATAATGCACTCCTATTGTATTCTACTTCAGTCTCCTGACTTGACTTAACCTTCATCTGCAGCTGTCAGCGTAATTTTTATCCTTGGAAGGTTAAGGGTAATTTTAATAAAATGGGTGTATCGTAACCATTGCGCATAAGTTTTTTGTAGGAAGGTTGGAGACATTTATCATATATGGGGTACACAAACTTTTAAGACACAACAAAATTGTTTTTCTGGCCAACTTGCATGGTAGCTCTGTTAGAAGAGCATTATATTCAGAACCAACAAGCCGAGAGTTTGAGTCTATATGTAGTAATTGTTTTTTCTTAGAGGGGAATTGGTTGGAGGTTGTTTTTATAATAGGAAAGTAAAGCTTGGCATATACCTTCGCACTTAAGTTTTTAAGTGTGCACTAAATTGTTTGAGCTTGCTGTTAACTACGCCCGTATATGATAATTGCCCCTAACTCTTCTGGAAAAAAAATTACGCCAGCTGTCATGCTTTTAAAACAGTATCCTTGAATAACAACAGGTGGAAAGGCTTGCGGTAGCACCAAGCGAAGGAATATATGTGTAAGGACACAATACTGGCCAACAAAAATGGGACACATAGGTAAAAATTCAATCTAGTGAAAAGTGTTTAATTTACTTTTAAATTATGACAATGGACCACCCTCTATCAGAAAATAGCAATGGGAAGATAATCGGCCCAAGAAATTTTCTTCCGTGCAGTGCTTTCTGTAGAGAGGGGCCTCATAAGTTAACGTTGGTTACGGTGTCCACTTTGCAGTCAACCATGCAATAATAAAAGTCAAAGAAAAACAATGTGGAGTTGTATTGTTGTGGTTAAGCTTTTCCTCCTTTCTGAAAGTCATCTTTAAAAAAAATGTTAATTGTTACTAATTTTACGATATCTTAATAAGGTGGACACCGTAACTAACGTTAACAAGTGTACTTTTTCACACACAACAATTTTAAATGATTTGCAGTTTGATGACTTGAGGAAAACAGCTGGTTGCGAAGCTTGCAAGTACTTCAAAGAGGACATTATCATTGACAACCAAAGAACAGATACCCTCAATTTCAAAGATCTTTGTCCTGTAGTTTAACGTTAGTTACAAAAATGACACGGACACCAAAAATTTCGAATCAAAGCTAACATTTCATGTGACAAGTTTATTATGACTTGCTTTACTGGAGCCCTCAAGGTAGTTGCCTCACCTTCAGAAAATTGCCTATGTTACTATGTGCAGGTGTTAATACATGCACATGCTTTTTCATTTCTTGGGAGCATCTCTGTGATCTACATATCTGATAAGCCACTTCAGCCTATTTTTAAATGCCCTACATGTATATGCATGCAAGAAGGTTGCACATGAGCTTCACAGAAGTTGAAATCTTTGACATTGTGAACTTAAGTACATGTATGTATATTTAAATGTGCACCATTTGCAACATTAAACAATTCTGAGGAACAAGTAAATTGAGTCAATGACTATTTTATTTTTCACTCTAATCTTGTTTCTTAAAAACTGTATTTCATTATGGAGGCTATACACTGACGATCCCATCTGAAGAACATGGCACATCTCATTAAATGAATTTCAAATGCGTCTACAACTATATCCCCTGGAGTGAGCTGGCGATCGGCAGGCTCTTGTGGGGTCCTGAAATTACAGAAATGGCAACAGGAATGGTTGAAATCGAATAATCTTTGATTTAATTACTACTAAAGCTTCTTTCACAAGGACATGTGAATCTACAGACATATAATCTGATCCAACCATTGAATCTTTTTCTCCTCTCTGGCTTCTGAAATAAGATAGAAGAAAAATAAAATTCAAATAGAACAATTTTTTAACATAACCGGCAGTGGCTTGATTTGTAGAAACATAAAAAAAAACTCTAACAAGACCCCAGGGGTTCCACAAAGGCAAGTTCCCCTGTCTGTGTAAACATCACTTGCCTACGTGTTACATCAACTTCGCTCCATTTACTTTTAATTCACTGCGAACTCGCCCCCATACTATTGGATGACAAATGGGGCGACTTTTAATACGAATGGGGCGAAGTCGAAAGTGCCGGTGTGTAACGAACGTGAAACACTGATGATTTCTTGAACTTGGCAAGGCTATTCATTAAGTTTGTTCATTTTTGTGATGGACTTTAGCTTAAAAAGTGTAAATTATTTGTCGTTTTGCAATTTCAAGCGGGACTTCAGATGTTTACTATTTTTTTCTTCCGTTCGTTAAACATGGACACGATTCACACGAAACCATCCAAGCGGTCCGCGACAAAGCCCAAAAATCACCCACTGACTATCCATTAAAATCTTCCCTTTTACAATGCCATCTGACCTCTTTTCACAAAAAAATACAGAAAATAAAATCTATTTAAGTTGATACAAACCTTTTGGCTGCTCTTTTTCCGGATATTGGCTGCTCTTTTCCTGATTGTTGGAGGGAAAGCTGTCGCGCGCAGCAACTTTCTCCGTTCGTTACACAGAGACGCGAAAGCGGCGCGCGGTGGACACGGTGCTTAAAATAGCTTTATCTCGGAAAAGACGTAATCGAGCCTAAAACAATTGACCTTTAGGTCATCCATGCAGGGTACCATTGCACGTGTACGACCGCTAGTCAGACTGCGTTGATCACCAGTTAAAACATGTGGACATTTTACGTTAGTTACAAAATGGACACGAAAATTATCGCGATCGATATGCTGATGTTTTCTCATCCTCGAGGGTAATTATGGTCTAGCACACATTTTACACGATGTTTATTAAGCTCATTTCGAATAAAAATGGCTTTTACAGGTAAGGGTGAGGCTTGTAAATGATGATTCTGGCCCTTTTCGTCATGGTATGGTGTGGTGGACACGATGTGAAACGAACGTTAACGCAGGTTCAGCTGCCATTTTGGAGCGTGGATTTATTTATTTTTTTTTTTTGTAAAGGGCCAAAATATTACTTCATTGCTTAACTCAAAAAATATGACCATTGTGATAAAATACGTGAGCTATAAGTAAAGTAGTTGAGTTCATTAAATTTTGTTCAAGCAATGTCCCATTTTTGGGCGCCATTTTGAACTAAAATTTGCTCTTCAACGTGAATAAAAATTATAGACTCGCATTTACACTGAATTATTTATCTTTATTTATCTCTCAAATACATGTACAACTATAATCTCAAGCAAACATAGCTTGAAAATGGTTACATCATCTGATAAATTAAAGTTCATTTTTTGCATCATGAAAGTTGGCCAGTATTGTGACCTTACACATATCTCTCTTTCCACCTCAGCCTTTCCACCTGTTGCTGTCCTTCACTGTGAATAGCCTGAAATTCCATCTGATCCTTGAATAACTTACAGTTTGTTTATTTTGGTCTTAGTTCATGAAATTTTTTTAAATGAGTGAAAAGAGTGTCATCTTTTGTATTACTCCTTCCTTTAAAAACCGTGATTGCCTTTGAAGCAACATAAGCACTAGTGCCTTGATGTCAACACCTCCTGCCCTGATACATTGTAGGCCATAAAAAAACACTGTTAATCACTTACTTTAAGCCATTGGATTCATTTAACCTTTCTTTTGTTTCCAATCAGCTAAATACCTGGGTGATAAACGCTTGGCGTATGGCCAGGACATGACCTTCACATTTCGTCATGTGGGGGCAGAGCCAAGCTTGACTGTGGAGGATGTTATTTTAATGGGTAGTGGATTGACCATCTCAGCACCCATCGTGGCCCAGGAGAACCCCGCCCCCAGTGTCTTGCCTCAGAAGTACACTTTCAAGTGGGTAGTGGCTATTTTTGTCAGAGAGGATTTGTTTGAGTGTCTGAAATGCAATATTTCAGACAAGCAACTGCCCTGTTTCTGTTCGTAACATGTGCAAAAATCAGCCAGTTCATTAATGCAAATAGACATGGTCATTTGAGAGCAGAACATCTGACCTTGCACCTGTTTGAACAAGTTCAGTGCTTGTGAGTTGGTTTGTGGCTGACCTTGTACATGCACACTGATGTTTTTGAATGACCTACAACACTCTTCTTTTGAGCATGCACCATTAACATACCGAAAGACTCATTACAAATGACCATCCTAGATTTACTTGACAAGATACAACTTGTCACAGTTTGCCCAGAGCACTTCAGCTTTGCATTATGTTTCTTCCCAAAGGGGTAGCTTTCCACAACAGAATGGTTACATACATAAGGAATTTTTTCCAAGTTTTATAACTGTTGCATTTTTCCTACATTTCAGGAGCACATGAAAAAAATTTTGTAATTTTGCATTACTATGTTCTGTAATGACATGTTGTTCCATACTAAATGACATTCCCAAATTGCTTCGTATTTGTTCGCAAGTATACTTGTAGCTTTTAATGTACACTTCAACTCATAACGTGAATTGTGTAGGCTTCTGAAATCTTCAAGCCTTATCAATCAAAATGCTTGTATGTGAATTCCTAAGCAAAAAATTCAACGCTGAAAATTTTTCTTAAGTCCCTGTGAATTGTCACTGGTTTCATATGTGAATATATAGGTGCTTTGCTGGCCTTAAGCAACAACCAGCCAAACACATATTTGTTTGAGATTCACAAAACAATGTTTATTCCCATTTATAAATAAATACCTTGAGTCAGAAAGCAAACAGAAGTTGATAAAATTATAAATTTTCAATGATTTTGTTCAAGAAGTTTATTTTTTTCAAACACTCCTCCAGCCATGTGCCTCCCAGGAGTAGTAGTTGTCCTCTTACATGGGGATTGATGTATGCGTGGAGCATGCTGCAAGAGGTGGCACAGAACATGATAAGCCAGTGCAGTGTGCGCATAGGTTTCAGCATGAGTGTGGATTGTGAATGGTCAATCAATAGAACAAGGGAGAAGGGACCTGATTTCATGAAAGTTTACATTTCAAGAGAAACCAGAAAAGTTTTTAGGATACAGCACACTGCTGATGCTTTATCAACCGTTTAAAAGCTGGAGGATTTTGGAGGCTTGAGGCTGAATGCAGTTTTTGAAGTTGGGTAATTATAGGATTTTTGAGGATTGAGGATGTGCCCTAGTAAAAAGGCCCTAGTGGGTTAGGGTTAATGAATAATTCTTAAACCATTTTACCTAATGTGACAAGTTCCTCTACCACCCCACAGATTGCGAGAGGAAGATGAGTTAGGTTGGGTACAGAGGCCCTCAGCATTTGATCTACAGCGTCTGCTGTCTAACCTGACAGCTGTCATGATCAGGGCAACTTATGCTGAGGAAGGTAAGAACAAATAATACAGAAGCATGATAATTCGTACACTGAAAATACACATGTACAGTCAAAATGCCTGACATAAAAATGGAATTAGTCAACAAGAAACAAAGACAAAAAATTTGATCAACAGCAAACAAAAATGAACAATTTTGTGCAATTTTGAATGGTTAGGGCTCTTCACAAATACCAAAAAATGTAGTGTTCAATGGGCACCTTCTTCCGTAAACTTATCTTTCAAAATGCAATGATTATATTGTATGTAGAGTAAAAATACATTTTAATTTGTATTGTGAATTTTAAAGAAAAAAAATAAATTAAGCTTTCTTGCTTTGCTAATACATGTCAGCATTTCCAACTTAAGAACATAAGGCCAGCAAGAAACGGAGCTTGTCCAAAATGTTGTCGCGGTTTGACTGCAAGCGCTCACCACGGTGTGGCCCTGTTGCAAAGGATTAAGGCAACGGCAGCGAAAATGCACTCGTGCTAAGAAAGTTAATGAGGTAGCCCCATAAATATTATGTTGAAGATTGTTGTGTCATGCATGACCGAACGAGGCAACCACAGTGAAACCAGACATTCGGTGGACAGTGTACAATCGCAGTGTGTGTACATTTCAGCAAAAGTATTCTCAGAATATAAAATAAACATGAATACAAAAATAAATGAAGTAGATATATTGCTCATACAGCAATCAATAAAAGAGCATGTTCTTGGGACTTGGCCCGGCTTGTTTTCCTAAATCACTGCTGAAGAAAAGGAGGCTGTCAAATATATGCCTGATAACAAACTGACACCATCGGTAACAGATTGACATGCTCTGAATTTATGTGCAACCGTAAATTTTGCATCCATAAACCCACATGTACATCAGTGTTGTGGTTGTCAAGACTGGTCTTTTTGTCTTGAGACCAGACCAGTTGGAACATGGTCTTGGTCTCGAGTACGCTTGTCTTAGTCTTTGGACCCCTTGTCTTGGTCAGTTTTGGCCTCTGACTGTCGTTCTTGGTTTTGTTCTCAAATTATTTTTTCTGGCCTGGTGTTGGTCTTGGTCTCAAAGGTTGGTCTCGATCTTGGTCTTGGACTGCCTGGTCTTGACTACAACACTGATGTACATACTGTGTGTGTTTCCTTGTCAAGTTCATTCCCTAACCCTAGAAGGGGGGGGTATAATTCAATGCCCCCCTCTACATGTTTTCTGATATTATCACAGTAGCTTTTTTTTTGAAGAGCTGAGCCTTTATGAGTTTTTAGAGTAACTCCTTGAAGTCATTTTGGCACCACTTTTGTGAAAATCGAGCATACCATTGCAGCACAGCGCCAGTTTTTGTGAGACAGGTCAGCCAAAAGTGTATACTTTTTCCATTGTGGTGCTCAATGCACACAGGCTGGCACACATATAACCTTGAGCTTCAAGTGACCGTAACAACAAACCACTTATCCAATTGAGATCAAACTTTACTGTTACACTGATAATGAGTGTCTTTTCATGTAAACCAAGTTAAAAAAAAAATTGTGTATGAAACACCTAGTTCCTGGGGATTGGAATCTGCCCCCAACCGGCTGTGAGCGGGGCCAAAATACCCTGGCTCTTTTAGGTTTTGGTTTTTTAAAACCCTTGGGTGCTGCAGATGTAAAATTTATATAACACGTTTTGCCCTTATCTAACGTATATATTAATAAACACTGTATGCTCAGTGGTTGTCTGAGAGCTTGCGAAAAGGTCACAAGCTCACTCGGGCAGTTCTGGAACCCACAACCTCCAGCTTACCAGTGCAGACGAGCTTGCCGGGGTCGGCTGGCCAGCTTACTCGGGTGGGATGAGTAAGCTTGTGACTTTCTTCGCAAGCTCTCGGACAAGCACTGAGCAAACAGTGTTTCTTAATATAATCATTGGGTAAGGGCAAAACCTGTTATATAAATTAACAATCCCCAATGCAAAAATACATCTTGAAAATAGTTCGCGGTACCTGCTGCTTCACCTGATACCCTTTAAAATAGAGTGATTGTGCCTGCTAGGTCACATGACATATAGTGGGTATTAAATATCAACATACACAATGTCCTTATACTGCAAAGTGTGTCATAAGTATCATTCTTTCCAAAAATATAGCTGACGGAAGGTACCATCCTCAGATTATTGATGTGCTTGGTTCCATACTGAAAATCAGCTTTGTTTTGGGTGAACAGCAGTTAAAACACAACACACACTGCTATGAGAGAGATACCCACTATAGGTCACCTGATTTAGAGGGCAATCGGTCTTTTGCTAAATTGCTAAATAAAATTTGAAAATTGCATTGAATGGGATGCAAAGGTGGATTTACTAGGACTTCATAACAATTACATTTCATGGACCTGTTGAGATTTATTGGTGGCTCATTTTTACTTTCAACTCCTCAAACTTTTTTCAATTTGTTGTAAAGTGGTAATTTCAAAGTAATAAGTATGATGTAGTCTGGAAACCCAGATTAGTCAGTTTATGTACAGTGGGCTGTTGGTAGTTCAGACAGGACAAGGTCAACATAGGAAGAACATCCTGTACATATGCGTGTGTACATGTACGTGTGATGTTTTGTGAATTGAATTATGGCAGTTACTTTTAAAATTTCTTTTGAAAATTTTAAATCTGGTGGAAATTTTAAACAAAACTTAAAATCACATGAAATAAAAAAATGATACAAAGACTAAACTACAATGTTGTATCATGGAATGATGGAATATAGGGCACAATGTGTTCAAATTCATTTCGATGTAATGATGCATTAGTAGTACAGGAAAAATTGCTCATGGGATGTTCCATATACTTTCATTTCAAAATTCCGTTTCATACCTTAGTGAGCATGAAGAAGGAGAGCAAGTTTTAAACTATGTTTGAAAAACATTTGCCCAAGCATACCCCCCACCTAAAAAAAAAGAAAGAAAAGAAACAAATATTGTTTGGACATACTCTGTAATGTTTCCAATTTTTGAAAAATAATTTTCTGTAGTGATAATAAAAAAAATCCACACAAGAAATACGGCATCCCCCACCCCTTGATTTCCCATCAGCGAGATCATCAGAAACTCGCTACGATTAATCAACGGACAATTCATGTGTCACTCCTCCTGTATAAAATCAAATTACATTTAAATACATGTACAGGCAAGTCATAGAGTAGGTCTTGCATGCAACAGTCGTTGATCACAATATGTGTATGTGAGACATCGACCTGCCATTTATTTGGCAGTGCTGTGACAAAATTCAGAAAGTTAACATTAAATCTGAGCCTTAAAATGCATTTTTCTGACTGAAAACTTATCTTTTCATCGAACACTTCCGAGTGCCCATTCAGTTATGGTACACCAAGCTTACTAGGTTTCATTTAATTTAAGAAATATGCAATTAGTCTTCCGTTTTGGTGCAGCGGTTTCATCGTTTCGCCATGCAGTACTAGCCTTTTCTCAAGGCATCTCTGTGGATTCACAGACTGAATTCCCCACATGTGCAATGAGCGTATGTGTGAGAATGAACTTGTTTGCGCCTTGACTTCAATGCTAGTACGGTGCACGTGTGAATGCCCAACGCGTGTACCGTACTGCGCTCTGCCAGCCACCGCTAGCGTTGCACACTTGAGCCCTGAGGCTCCTGGATGCGACAATGCTGCAAGTATCAGTAGTGGCGCGGCGCGGCGCGGACGACCCAATCATGTGGTGGAGTGGTGCAATTTAGCATATTGCCACCATAATTTGTTCATTAAAAGCAAGCATTTTAAAAGAGCTTGGTTGGCATTTATTCATGGTTCTTTGCAGAAAGTTTTCTTTCCTTTTGAAGCCATTCTTAGTGGTGAATTTTGCAAGTTCTGTTTCAAGCAGTCATTTCTGTTTCAAAGTGTTGATTCTGCAAATTCCATCCGGATTTGTGTGTCATTTAATAACATACATGTATATTTATAATGAGTAATATACCAGACAGCAAAGTTGTTAAATAGTCAATGAATTCCAATTATCAGCTCTGATAAATGTTTTCAGTGATTATTTTTGACATACATGCATGCTAAGCACAGAAATTCACTTGCTTTTATTCCATTTACAGCACAAGGTATCATTGACAACTTTGATTTCCCAACTGTGCGGAGGGCTGTAGGCCCAGGAGCTGAGCGGGTAGACTTTGTTGAACTGTGTCAATGCCCTGTGGGATACATTGGCCAGTTCTGTGAATCTTGTGATGGCAAGTTCCGCCGGGATCCCCCTGGGGGTGGACCATATGCTCAGTGTATCCCCTGTGAGTGCAATGGCCATGCTGACTTCTGTGAAGAAAGCTCAGGTAAGTATTACATGACTTCATACACAAACTTATAATCCTTAAGATTTCTGCAACATAATAGGTAAAGAAACAGAATTGAGAAGTATGCATTGTAAATTTATTGTGAATGTGTTATGGGGGCATAATAATTTACCAGTGCATCAGTAATCACGATACTGAACGTAACTGTACTGCAATACTAAAAGGATGTGGCTAATACACTTCAAAGTGAGATAAATTTGGGACAAAATAAGCAGCTGTTTACAAGATGATATTTGGGTGCAAGGCTTCGCAATGTGGTCCAACATAGCCCATCTGCCAGTATAAAATGGGTAATGAAGGGTGAAAACACTGGATGATCTCCTGCTTTATCTGTTTTGCCAGTTTGGTTGTTTTGTTGTGTGTTTCAGTCATTTGGGGGTGTAGTTTTTTGTCCATGCTTAAAGGCCAGCCTACTTTGTCAAAGTTGGTGTTTCATTCTGACAATTTTTTTCACCATACCCTGCGAGTCGCTTGCTTGGACCGATCAACTTCCTTGCCGGAACTATGTATTCTGGTCTGGAAAGTCGAGTCCATCCTATGACGTCACATTTTTGCCAAGATTTGTCTGCTGCCCTCATTGACGGGTATCAATGAATTTTTGCAAAGAGCCCAGAGGGAGACTGAAAAAAGCACACCGAAAATGGAAGGTTTTGCTGATTTAATGACATAAAATAGAGGGGATAATCCAACTTATTGTTTATAAGACAGTTGAAAACTATCATATTACATCAATTTAACCCAACATGGCCCATCCCCTTTAACTTATTTTGTACACAGAAGTACTACATACGGCATGTTCATAGCTAGCTCTTCAATGTCTCGTGCGTTGTACATGTACGTACATGTGTGTACATACCCGAACCGAACCGAAGGTCGGCAAAAAATTTCTGAAACGTGTCTTAATTGAACCCAAACTGAACCTTGGCACCTACTACTTACAGCACTGTGCTGCAAGGCATGCTGGCAACATGGTGTGCAAAGGCTACAACGTGATCCATTTAAAATATTTTTATATGGCTCCTTTTCCACTACATTAACTGTAAAGGATTTTACCAAAGACACATAATCAAACTAAAAGGTTTTGAAATGAATATTCAGTGAGTTGTATGCAGTAGCAGCATGTTAATTCAACTGAAGCAATTATCAATTCTTACTAAATCATAAACCGCATTTGTATTGACGCTGTTAAAGAATATTGAATCATACATTATTTGAATATCAACTGTATCCCTGGGTTGGTTTGTGAATTGTCACGACAGAATAAATACACAGCTTCAACCATATTGAAGCTTTTTAATCTGACCAAAAACCTTTCTGTCCTAATGATTTCTAGGACAATTTTCAGCTGGGCATTGGCTTCTATTTCATGGGTTTTATGTTTAAAACCCTGGATGCAAGATTCTCCTGGATTATATTACAGCAACAGAAGAAATTAAGCTCGCAGATGTTACGTTGATGGTCCTGAACAATGAGCAAAACTTTTGCAATGAGCAAAATGAGGAAATGTATATCTGAACCACTTCTTGTCTGGGACTCCGGGATCGGAGACATATGGTTTATATGGGTGGCAGGGGTCTCCGAACTCGGACAAAGGAAACAGGGCCCTGTTACAAAAGACCGTACTCTAAACAAAAAACCAGGCTGCGGGGCATTACTGGCATTTTTCACTCTCAAAAGTGGTGATAATCCAGCCTTGTTTTGAAACCCTATACCAGGGTTTGGGGCATTGAGAGCGAGCGGATTACCACCGGGGTCAAAAGCGCTCCACCACCGCAGCGATGAGCCACACAGCACCGTTGCACGCTAATCTGGCCCCTATTGAAAAGAGGTCAGCAGTGCACTGAGCCAGGTTCGTGAACAAAAGACAGTTATATAACACTGCACAATCTGGGCTCTGCTTACAAGGCTGCAGGCCTGGCTGAAATACTCTGGCGTCAATGAAGGTCACCTATCAACTTAGATTAGTACCTGAAGATTACTTCTTGCGGCTATAAAAGACCGTTAAATGAAATGATGACTTTTGAAGGATTTTGAAAACGGAAAAAATGACAGTCATGCCAGCCCAGCATCATCAACATTGAAAAATGCTCCAGCACGAAGTGTAGCACTGATAAAAGTACTTCCCATCTCCGTACAAATTAACTATTCTATTGGTGCTGAGAAAGAAGGCCCATAGTGTTTTTAGTGTATCTGATATCAAGTTCTTTTTTACCTATCCAGGCATCTGTATCTGTCAGGATAACACGATTGGTGATCAGTGTGAACGTTGTGCGCCCGGTTTCTATGGAGATGCTACCCAAGGTGGTGATGATGACTGCCAACCATGTCCATGCCCCGGTGGCAGTGAGTGCATGCAGATGCCTAGCACTGGGGAGGTCATGTGCACAAACTGTCCTATGGGATATGTGGGTAAGTTGATTGTGCTGATCATCACCCTCAGCAATAAATAATACCTAACATTCCTCCGCTAAAAAGGTTTTTCTTTATAAGAAAGAAATTCTTACGTCAAGAAGTAATTTCTTGTCTCACTTCCTACTCCATGGAGTTAGATAAGAAAATTGTCCTTCAATCAAAAAACTATACAACAAATTGCAGTGCACTGTTAAAGAATTGATTACCATTCCACTATGTTTTTACACTCAAGTACATTCCTTTCATGTGTGGATAATAGAGGTTTATGCAAATTCAGTTGAAAATTGATGCATACACTGTATCATTTTAACCAATGATATGGTGTGTACAAATGAGGGACTGTCCGTAAAGTTTGTAAGGGGGTTGCTAATATGTACACATACCAGCCAACCATTCCTATTTTGGTGGAATTATTACAAAATTTAAATGTAGATTCCAAATTATGAATTTCAGTCTCAAAATTACAAGTTTTAAAAATTTCTTTAAAATGGCTGTAGCAGAGATGAGCCTAATTGTTAAAATCAGCTGGAGCGGAGGTAAACACAAGGGGCCTTAAAAATAGTGTAGCCTTCCCGGTTCTGTGCTCATTGAAACACAGAGAAAATCATGTACATTGTTACTAGTGTTCCACTGACCTCAGCAATTAACATTGTTAATAAAAAATGATCTAATAAACTGACTGAAAATTTACATTTCTGCTATTGCGTGGTGTAATACAGTTGTACATTATTCAATCACCATGCACCGTCTACACAATCCAAAGTACCCTCGCTGCATGCAGCGCTATGAGCGAAATCAATTTTGGATGGTGCCCATAATGTGATTTTTTCTATTTTGTATGCGTGGAGCACCAAGGATATCATTACTAAACTTTCTTGTAGTTAAATTTTACCTTCGTTTTTGTAGCTCCACGGTGAACTGTCAGTTTTAGATATAATTATGAAATCATTTTCTATTAAATTTATTTACTATATTTAATACGTAATTAATTATTTCGAGTCATTATAAACTAATAAAGCTAAAAGTAAAACTGTGTACCATAATGTTGAATGGACATGGAGAAGTTAATTTTTAAGATCAGCTGTGTGTAGGCTAGGCCTACCTTGTGGTACAGGGTTTGCGGTTGTCACTGTTAGAAAACTTGTCACGTCTTCTTCACTGTGCTGCTCGATTTCTGTATGCTGTTATAACTTCACAATCTTGTATTGTATTGATTATGATATATTGTTTTGCGTGTCCAAACTGAATTAAGTCCTGGAAAAATCAAATTTTTGACCTGGAAAATCCTGGAAAATTCCTGTCATATAACTCAGAGGCCATGAACGTCATGTCTTCCATAATGGTAATGCTAGGTCATGAAGCTTCAAAAAACCTACATGTAACATAAATTTTGAAATACTGCCTACTTTCAAATATTAACTTTAAGAAAAGTTGGGAAATTTGTCTTTTGATGCACAGTATTTGCATGCTACATTATTCTCAAAATTAAACGTTACCCTGTGACTCATTCACTACTCTCGATTCAACCAAAATTATTTCTGATATTAGCAATTTGTTTACGATATTTATGCCCACTAACATCATAAATCTTGTGCAAAAATGCTACAAAATAGGCTGAGATTGCACAAGAGAGCATCTAAAAGCCCAGAGCTTCCAGGGCCCTTAAGCGGGCCCTTGTGTACGGGTTTTTGGCAGATTTTTACAGGTACATGTACTTAATTTGCTTTGTTGATTTTGCAGGTAACCGCTGTGAATTCTGTGCTGATGGTTTCTTTGGGGATCCTCTTGGTCTTAACGGGCAACCGAGGGCCTGTACTCCTTGTCAGTGTAATGGCAACATTGATGAGAATGCAGTTGGAAATTGTGACAGGTGAAGAAGCTGCAGAGCAGTAGGATTGTAACCTGTGCAGGCTCTTGGATAATGTGTTTATCATTGTTGCCATGCCCAACTATCTGAACTCGGGCTTTTCAGCATTTTCAGGAATTAAATCCTTTGTCACACGTGCCAAACCTGACATGCATTCTGTTGCCAAAAAAAGAAAAAGAATTCCTTCCACATCTTTCAAATAAAGCAAATAGTGCAATGAATAATATATATGGCGCCTTTTCAATGACGATTATCAGTTGCTGTCTGCCAGTTGAAATGTCTGAAAGGCAATCCCTCTATGTAGTGTATACTACTGTACATGTTTATACAGCATTCCATGAATGAGTCTCAGTGCATGTTTTTATCAACGGATCGTCAGCTAGTCATTGTGATATCGTTCAGTTTGACAAAATCATGATGAAATAAATTATACAAGGAAATACATAATGAGATCAGATTATATACAGATTGCAAATATACATAGATTTGTGCCCAGTTGCATATCAAAATGAGACATATGGCGCACAGTGTGCCCCGGATGCTAAAATGAGCATCCAGGTTGAGCTGCATAGTAATTGTTATTTTATAGTAATTGGATATAGTTCCTAATGCCAAGAAGGGAAAATGCTTTCATTTAGATTATTGTAGTCACTTTCAAAGAAAACATTGTTGACCTTTCTCAAATGACTTCATGCATTTCTCGCATGTACATGGTAAAGTTCAGCTTCTCCTTCCTTAGGCCAAGACTAGATGCCGTGCCACTGCCATGCCGAACTTAATTCTAATGAGTGTGGCAATAGTGCAGCAATTACTTAAATAGACTTAAATAGAGCTGCATTTAGCCACTTCAATTTGGGACAATGATAGCATGGCATGCCCTGTCAAGCTAAAGGGCTTGCCATACCAAATTCGGTTTACTGAGCTGAATCGTGCTAAATGCTGTGCTATTGCTGTGCCGAACTTTTAAAAACTGAAATTTTTGAGTTCCGCTCAGCAGTAGCACATCTTATAGCCTAGGCCTTATATTGACCATCTTGCCTTGAATTTATCAGTTTCTGTAAGAAAACCAATGTGGCTGTTTCTTGTTCAGGGATACTGGTGAATGCTTAAAGTGTATTTATAACACTGGTGGTTTCAACTGTGAGAGATGCCTGGCTGGTTTCTTTGGTGATGCCCTAGCACTTCCCAAGGGCCAGTGTAAATGTAAGTTATCAGTTTCAGATTCAGTTTAATGTTATTATATAGCAAAATTTCTGACATGGAGATGTTGTCAAATGTTTAGCATGTATACTGCTACACTCAGACCTCCAAACCCTTCAGATTTTGGTGGAAAATTTCCACATTTTCACTTTCACAAATTTCTGCCAAATCACAATTCTGACATACCTACGTATTACCGGAAACTGTATTTGTAATCTTGTGAATGTACTGTAATACGACTTATCCCACTTATGCGAACAGACAGTGCAATACACGTTGCGTGCACCACATCCAGGGCAGCACCCTCTTTTGGCACGCACCAGCCGTGAGATGGACATGATCATGAACGTGATAATGGACAAAAAATGTTCATGGACAAAAATGCCCTCTATCGACTAGCTTCATTGTAACTAACACTGTATGCGTCGCGCAGTGCCTGGTTTTGCTTGGAACCACGGCTAAGAATGTTTTGGAACCAAGATTAAGCACTGCAGCTGTGAAATCAACCACGATCATGTTAAGTGTGCAAGCACCATGTGGTGATTTTTTTGCTGGATTTCGCTTAATTCACACTGGACTTTGCGGTGAATCAACACATTTAGGAGATGAAAAATTATTTTAGACCATTTCACATAATGTAAACTCTTGTGTAAATCAAAATTTTATGGAATCAGGGAGTACGTGCAATACTGTACATCATTACGGACACGGACTCAACTCTTATACAATGCAGCTCTGATTTTTCTGTGTTCATTGTAAGCTGACGTGATGGATTTTGACACCATTACCCAAATGTATTGTTATTGAACAAGTGAAATACATTCAGTGTCGATTTTTAATATGGTCATATATTCAATAGGCTGTATTCCAATGACATGTACAATTGTACCTCATGTGAACGTATCACAGCAATGGAAATTTCCAGAATACTTTTACGAGCCATTATTCTCGTTAACTCGTGTTACGTATAATATTCTGAATTTTCATGAAAAATTCTGAATTTTGGGGAAAAGGATTCTGATACCAATGTTGGAAGGTCTGCTACACTGACATTTTAACCTTTTTTGAATACTAGGCATTTATTAAAGTGATCGGAGGTGTGTGTTACTAAGGACAAATTACAAAAAGGATGCATTTGGTAGCCAAATGTATTATGGCACCATCATACCCTGAGAAGAAGAGGCCAGTAAACTGATACAATTTATTTCAATACGAAGCATTATGTTACTTGCAACTGCACTTTTTGTCAAGCGGTGAAGCAATTGCAAGCCTATGTGATACTGATTTCTGTTTTTTGGTCTGTCCATTGGGCTGTAGTAATGCCCGTCCATCTGCATTTCACATTAAAAATGTCAGAGATTTTGGTTGTGGTTAGACGGGTAAATATAGGTGACTTCTTTTTTCCAGTCTGATATTTAATCAGTACCAGAACCTTATGCAGAATTTGGAGGGTTTTTACATGTTTAATAAAGAAATTGAACCAATACGCGTGTATATGCATGCATGCAATTTTCGGAATGCATGTATAAGTGGCGGCTTATGCGTTGGTTGCCATACTGAAAAACGTCTCCGCGGCTCGTACGCCAGGCGGCTTATATGGCACACTTTGAAGGATAAAATCAGTCACAAAAGCCACGTTTGGGCCATGCATACCACATGCAGGTGACATAGTCATGTTTTCATTGGTTGCCATTAACATCTGAAAACTCGAACCTCGGAAAATGAATAAAAATCTTAAATTGTCCAGATTTTCAGTGATTAACGTAATTCCCTGAGTCACGAAACACATATTTGAAATGTGTACTTAACTGTACTTGTCCAGTGGCAAGATTTTTTAGTGATTGTTTTCCTGCTTTTTATTCAATCTCATGGTGTATTTTTTGCAGATGAATAATCATTTTACTAAGATTTTTTTTGTTGTTGTAATCTAAAGACTTCTTTCTACTATTAAATAAAAATAAACTGCTTCAATGATGTACCTTTGTGTGGCAGATCTTTTGTCTTTCGGCTGATCGTGTTCAGCATGGCATGCCACTGAATGTCATGGTTTTTTCACTTGGGATTTCTGATAACAACACTTTCTGTGGTCACGTGGTTATTGGAGAATCAGCGATCAGATTGTCCATAAATGGGTCTGCAGTAGCAGTCAGGCTAGCCTGAATACAGGGTTTGCGCGATCACGGTGGTACGTGCATGCAACACAAGCAGTTCCAATATGATGACTCTAACCAAGGTCTCTCAGCAGAATTTTCATTTTTGTAGCGATTTGCCGGATTTTTTATTTTACTGATCACAAAAACCTCGAGATAATCAGATCTAGTGTTGTGGACAGTTATAGAAGTATTTTTTTTTATAAAAACCTATTTTTTGTCAAGAAATGATCTTTCGACGTAACTGACTTCGAGTTCGAGTTCTCAAGATTTTATTGTATGCCTCTGACTGCATAACTTTTGCTGGCCGCTGGGAAAAAAGGCAGGACCACCATCCAACCCGCAAAAAAAAAAATTTAAAATTGAGGACTTAAAATTCACCTAAAATTCACTTGGCTGGGAAAGTTGATTAGAATATAGAAAAATGCACATTTATTGAAAGTACCGTACACTTTCTAAAAAATTTTTATATTTATGTTTTACACTTACATTGGATGTGATCAGATATTTCAATATTTAGATAGAGTTCACATGGCCATAAATTTTTGAAAAGGGGGGAGGAATGATACAGAACTGGTCACAAAATAGGTCACTGTGTAACAATAGACTGAAAAATACATAGTGATCAGAGTTAGTTTAACCCTAACCCCCAAGGTGTATGTAAAATCATATTGAAATCTGAGGATTTGGGACTGTTAGGGTTCAACATGTTAAATGAATTGCTCTGCATGTATAAATGTAGTAGCGAGTAGGGTGCTTTGCGTAAGTTTTTCTTATGGATCACAGTTGATGTATCTCTTCTCTCCATTACAGCTTGTGACTGTTACTACACTGGATCTTTTGGCATCGAGTGTGACCAGACAACTGGCCAGTGTGACTGCTTACCATTTGTGGTTGGACGTCAGTGTGATCAGTGTGACCAGGGTTATTGGGACTTAGAGAGTGGCCGGGGTTGCCAACCATGCAACTGTGACTCAACAGGCTCCACAGCCATCCAGTGTGATTACACTACTGGTCAGTGTCCCTGCTTGGATGGAGTAGGTGGGCCACTGTGTGACCAGTGTCTATTTGACCATTATGGTTTCTCCAGCGCTGGATGCCGATGTGAGTTATAGAGTTTAAATATATCTCTATATTTGCTTTAAAAAATTTTACTTAAGTCTTTTCTCTCCAGACATTATTCTGCTTATTTCTGGCACATAATATTGAACCTGCAGCTTGAGGCAAATAATGTAAGGTCTACAGACTCATAGTTATTCCCTTTCCAGGTATGTGCAGTCAATGCTCATTTGTATGAGTCCACAGGACCTTGCCAAAATCTATCTGAAATTTGTTGTAAGCAGATCACTGGCTTTCCCAATCACTGTGCGCGCATAGTGAGCATGCACATGTGCCTGTATGTTGTGTAGGCTAGACAACCAAGCACCCAACTGACAATACTTGCATGCAGGCAGAATGTATTAATGGCATTTCTGCTTAAGCACAAGGGAAATGCCTTTGCTCGATTTTTGTTTTTTCTTCGTTGGCTTTTGTGCAACTCTGCACAGAAGGCATTCTTTTCTCTTGATTTTTTTTTAAGTTCTACTCCTCGATTGCTTGAGTGTATCCACTGGCAGGGGTAATGGCCTGAGCATGGCCAGTCCATGAGTATGGTCCCCCTGCAAAACATCACTAAGATAACAGGAGGTGAATGTAGGAGGGGATTTCTAACATGCAGCTTTACAAATATCTATTACTGAAACCCCCTTGAATTAAGCCCAGGAAGAAGAAACGGCCCGGACATCTTTGGTGCGAATATGTTGTCTACATTTGTCATCTGGGCTAGTAGGCCAGTAACAGTAAATTTAATAGCCGAAGCCACCCACCTCACAATCATGTATCCAGAAGACGGGCAATAGGTTTGGGTAGATGTGATGAACAGCTGTGAGACTGGCCCTCAGATGTCCTTCGTCCGATTGAGGTATCACTTCATCATGTGGACAAGATACCAGAGTTTATCTGAAGAGGAGATTGTCAATGACTGGATTGCTGGGACAAACATGTCTGAAGGCTGGACGGAGGGAGTCTGATTTTTAGTGAGGAAGCCTAACTCTGGAACTAGATGCACACCAAGCATCTCCCATTGGATGTGGCCATCAGCTATGGGGAGGGCCCTAATTTCATAGCCTCAACGAAAAGTAACAACAGCCAGTAGGAATGCAAGCTTGATACTTAAGTGATGGAAGGGGCACGGCTCCCTGGCTCAAAGGGAAGGCCTTCCAGGAGCTGAAGGACATCACTCAAGCATCACAAAGGAATGAGTTGCTTGGATGGAGGTCATTTGATGAACATTCCTTGGAGGAGGTGGTAAATTGCCGAGTTGTTAGAAATCGAAGAGCCACCAGAAAAGCAATGTATCACTGCTATTGCCAAATGGTAGTTCTTAATCGTAGAAACCAGGAGACCAGAAATGAAGAAGTTCCTGAAAAAATCTGTTCCGACCGAAAAAGAGGTGCGTCGGTCAGATCCGCAGAATTCCCCTGGTACCAATGAGTCAAATCCTCCCCCACAGCAGTGTGAGAAAAGTCCGTTAACAAATACCTACCCAAACAGTCACTATATGTGCAAATTTCTTTTGTGTCTGATTCTGTTCACTATAACTTGATCAATTGTAGTGTGCCCTCTAGGCCCATGATGCATGGTGGCACCGCCACCATGTTCTTCCTTCTTTTTTGGAGTGCGAGGTCCAAGCTGTCGTGTTCGTCCTTCTTTTTTGGAGTGCGAGGTTCAAGCCAGAGTGGGGAGGGCGGGATGGCCGTGACTGTTTGGGTAGCTATTTGTTAGCAGATTCTACCCACATTGCTGTGGGAGAGGAGCCCACTGCACTCAACCTACCAAAACAGTCACTATATATGCAGAGTAGCACCTTACCCTGGATTGGAGGAGGTTAGCCGAGGACGCACTGAAGTGTGTGATACCGTGAAAGGAAGACTCCCATATATCTGGTATAGAGCTGGAGATAATACAGGTCCTTGTGGTCTTGGTGAGGAGGCTGTTACAGACACACCTCGACAGAACTCATTGCAAAACCATATTAAAGGTAGCATGAGGTAGATGACTGTAGAGTTGTCTAGCATATTACTATGCAGATAACTTCCGATAGACACTGCCGATAGACATTGGCCGTTCACTTGTGCACCATACTAGCAATGAAATCAAGGCACAAACAAGTTCTTACTCAAACATATGACTATTGCACACGTGTGGGATTTAGTTTGTGAATCCTCAGGGACACCTTGAGACAAGGCAGGTACCGCATGGCAAAACGATGAAACCGCAGCTGCAAAACAGAACACAAATTACATATTTCTTGAATTAAACAAAACCTAGTAAGCTTGGTGTACCATAGCTGAATGGGCCCTCGGAAGTGTTCAATAAGGAGGGAAGTTTTTAGTCACAAACATACATTTTAAGGTTCAGATTTAATGATAACTTTCTGAATTTTGTCGCACTACTGCCAAATAAAATGGCTGGTCGATGTGCAACATTAACATATCTGTTATCAACGACTGTGACATGCAAGACCTACTCTGTGACTTCACTGTACATGTACATACATGTAATCTGATTTCATACATAAGGAGTGGCACATGAATTGTCAGTTGATTAACTGTAGCGAGTTTTTGGTTATCGCGCGCACACCAGTGGAAAATCAAGGGGTGGGTGTGCAGTATTTAATGTCTGGATTTAAAAAAGTTTTTGCTACAGAAATTATAAAAAAATTGGAAACATTTCAGAGTATTTCCAAACACTCCTGTTATTTTTGTTTCTTTTTGGGGGGCGATGAGGTTGGGTAAATTTTTCCTTTCATTAAAGCTGCTCTTCTATTTCATGCTCACGAAGGTATGAAACAATATTTGAATTTCTGAAGCGGAATTCGGGATTTAGCGAAACAGAAAATACCCATATTTGAAACGGAAAATCATTGGCTCTACCCCAGTAACTCCATACCTCAAGAACCTATTCTAAGTCCAATGATGTGTTGTGGTCTTTAGAAAGTTCAGGTTAAATATTGACAAAATTATGGCACTAAAATTAGTTCCAATACATTTCATTTATCAACAATATTATTGCTCTCTTACATTAAATCTGATATATTTGTGAGTGAACATCTTATTCCGTTAATTATCTCCTTTTCAAGCCACGCCCCTATATTAGTCCCAATGTCTGTTCTGAGAAATCTAGGCTAATTACCATTTGTTATTGAACTGAAAATTACAACAAAGGGGAACCTCACTTCATATTTGTGGTTAAATGTTAGAATTGAAGTTTTCTTTTTTCATCTTTATAATAATTTATGAGCACCTAGTCAGTTTCCCTATATAATTTGTTTCATAATATATGTTCATAAAAGCTGTATCCTCTTTGAGTGATCCTTGTGCACCACGTCCCAGGTTGTATCATGTTATTGGGGTGTGATCCCTAGCTACATGGCATTTCAGGTTTAATGGCTTCTGGCTAGTGCCCCCCGAAAAGGGATATTGACAAATGGGAGGAACCACCAACAGAGGACTGGTAGAGCACTGGTATGGTAATCCAGAGTCGCAGGTTCGAATCTTGTTCTAGTCAGTTTCTTTTTTCATCTTTAAAATAATTGACATAAGTTGTTTATGCACTAAACACTCCCCATGCACACCTAAGGCTGCACCCAACTGCAGCTAACCTCAGTTCTACATTTTAAGGTTTTTATTCCTTATTTATTTTAACATGTAAATATGGGACATTGGTTTTATTGAAATTCTTTTTGTCTTTTATTTGTTTTTAATTGTGCAACCAGTATGTATTGATAAACTATCGATAAAAACAGTAATAATCAATAACTCAAATTGCTCAACCCTGACAAGGTGTCGTCATTCAAATTATGCAGAAAAACATGACATAAGTTTGTTTTCAACTGAAGAAATACAGTATGCATTGACAAAATATTGATAAAAACATAAATAATCGATTACTCAAATTGCTGAACCATGACAAAGTGTCATTCAAACTCTCCAAAAGTATGACCTCTTTATTCAGAATATGCAATGAAACATATATCCAACAAAACACGGTTCACTCCTCTGGCTTTCGGATTATGTCAACTTAGCATCATGAATCGCGATAGGTTTGACATGTGCGAAGAGCAGCCATTTGGAACAAATAAAGTTAGGGCCGGCGACCATTTAAACCCGGTTTGAAAAGGGCCCCCCAGTAGCCCACCCTGTATAATGCCTGCCCGGTATTCAGGCTACTCCAGGCTGGTATCAGGCCTGTCGGCACTTCAGCATTTCAAAGTCCCTGATGAAAGGCTTCCCCCACCATGCTGCCACAGATGAATAGGGGTCTAGGCGGATTAATGTAAACATTGTATTGTAGCGGTGAAGGACTAAAAACCGCAAGCATGTTCCTCCTTGGATAGATTACATGTACCAGTACTTGCAAACAATAGACCCCAGGATGGAGAAGTTTGAGATCAACAACCAGTCCAGCATCCCAGGCCGGTATGAAAGGGGTTTTTGCAACAGGGCGAGCTTACCGGTGGGGGCCCTTTTCAAACCGAGTCTAAATGGTCGCCGGCCCTTAATGGCCGAGGAACCCTACTATCAAAGATGAAGTTCTCACTTCTGAATTCTCACTAATGATATAAGAAGAGGCTCATTACCTCTCAGCTTTGATTTCTGGTCTGGTATCATTACAAAGGTTAGGGCAGGACAGCAATACTTGCCACTGAGAGAACAAAAGTACTCTATGACATTAAAGACGAAGATGTCTTGTCTAAGAAAAGAGAATGAACAGGCCTTTGAATGGTAGCCTATGATGTGGGTGAAAGGGAGACTGTGGTATTATCACCAAAAGAGAGTATGTGTAGAGGATATCATCAGCAGACCACTATCCGGGAATGAAGTAGCTACTGGAAGAAAATGTGTGGTGGTGGAAGCTCTACAAAGGACTCGGAGGAGGACCTTGGAAGAGCTCAAGGACACGCAAAGAGTCCCAACTGGATATGAACTATCAGGAAGGAAACACTGAATGAACATGCCAAGAAGAGGATATCTGGAGTCAGTGTTGTCTAAGAAGGGGAAATCGAGGGAGAAAGCACATAAAATAGCTGTGGTTGCAGACAGTAGCTACATGTGGTTAGCTGTTTCGGTGAAACAGCTCTTGTTTTGGTAAAAAAAAAAAAATTTCTTTTTTTTCTTTTTAGCAGTTTCATCAAGAGCTGGAACAGCTCTTGTTTTCGTTAAATTTTTAATTTTCAGCTGTTTCGGCAACTTTGCCGAATATGCACAATATAGGGTTTGTACACACATTGTCCCGCATAATGCGTGAGCAGTCCTCAACTTCGACCAAGAATTAGACTAAATTTTCCCTTCCTTTTGATCGCAAATATACCCAAGTGTGCAAATATTAAATATTTCATAGGTTTTTCCCAGTTTAGACACAAATCACGTGACATGAAATTAAAGGAGCAGTTTTCCTGCATACGTGTTTCTAGCCCATTGACTTTGTACACATTTTCGAGCCACAATTTTGGTAACTTTGCAATGTTTGATCGTTCCCAAAGTGATAGCCAACAAAGACCTTGATACAGAAATTATTCTAAATAAATGACGTCATCATGTGATTTACTCTAATTTTTTCAATATTTATTTCAGCCCCTTGACTTTGTACACGTTTTCAAGGCACTATTTTCGCACCTTAGTAATCGTTGATCATCATCAAATTTACAGCAAGCACTGACTATACAACGAAGATAATTCTAAAATATTTACGTCATGATGACGTCATCATGTGATGTATTATTAAATTTGAAATACTTAAATATTCCTTTAAATGTATACAAATCCATATAAAATCAACCATACCCTCCGCAACATTCTGTTTGCAGCAAGTGCCAGGATAAATTGTTTTCTTGATTTCGTCATTTTTACTCTCTCATAGTTTCTTAATGCCAGTTTTTTCATCACATTTGCTAATACTTATCTTGTTGGTAAAACAGTCCCAAAACAGATCTGTGTTTGTACTTGTTTACAAACACTTCTCTCTCGTTTCCTTTTTTTTTTCTTTTTCAACTCAATTCCTTCCACCAGTCAACTTTGGCAGTTTACTAAATCTGATCGACTTCAAACTTGGCAGACCTTTGAGCCATCATCCAAGGACGGTCCTAGAAGAAATTCAAAGTGATAACGTAATTAGTTTTTTTATTATTGATTTTTGAATAATTGATTTTTCCCCATAGACTTTGTACACAGATTGCACACAGTTTTCAGACTGTCCTATGAACTTTAAAAGTACATTCTTTACAAACCTATATCTTGTGAAGTACATGTCTGATAGGGCTGAAATTTGGTAGATAGATTTGGAAAGTGTTATAGACAAGGCGACATTATATAAAGGGTGCTAACTTTAATTCTTTGTCTCTCCTAATGTCCAAAAGGGTGAAATTCAAATGTGGTAGTTTCTCAAATTAAGGAATGCCCTTTTCTTAATAAAAGAAAGAAAATGCTGAAAAGCCCTTTGCTCTGTCCTTAGGACAGACAAAACCTCTACTTTATTCTTTTCCTTTTTCAGATTTTTTCCCCATAGGGTTTGTAGGTTTTCTTCCACTAGTCGACTAATTTACTAAATCCGATTGACTTCAAACTTGGCAGACCTTTGGACAATCATCCAAGGATGGTCCAAGAAGAACTTCATCATGATAATGTCATCACGTGATTTCTTTTTGAATTTTGAATATTTAATTTTGCCCCATAGATTTTGTACACGTTTTTCAACAGCCAGACTTTTCCACAGTGTTCTCGTCCTGTCTTGATGGATGTTAGGTCATCAGGGGTCATGTGACATGAGATTAAAGTTGCAGTTTTCCCCACAGGTTTTGTACATGTTTTTCTACTGTGCACTTTTGTTGATTTTACCAGTGGTCGCCTGGCGATTGCTGCGAGAATTTCAAACACATTTTCCCTTACAGATATTTTGATCTTTTTTTTCAAAAAGATAAATATAAATAGAGAAAATTCTGAAACAGCTCTGTGGTTCTTCACAACCAAGTCCTTCTAGTTGATGATTGCAGTTTTGAGTCATGTTGAAGAAGAAAGAGTTGGTGACTGCATTTATCAGAGTTTGAATTGGAGCCCCATCCTGTTCGTCATGCCATGAAAAAAGAGCACTGTTTACTCCGAGTGTAGATGTATTCTCCCTTTACCTAATGTGGGTTGAGTCTACTACTGCATATCTAACAGATTACCAATACATATGCGTTATTTCCTAGTCCATTACTTCCATTCACTAAATTCTCTGTCACTGAGAGTGCTCCCTCACTCACTCACCCCCCACGAAGGCATCGGCCTTGTTTGTCCTTTTTTACAATGCGCGAAGTACACTGAAGCTGTGTAGGGAGGAGGGAAGGAGATTGATAATCAGGTAGGTACACAGTAGTAGACTCAACCCACATTAGGTGGGGGGGGAGTGTTTATTGCCTGCAACCTACGCAGATTACCTATACATATGCAGAATAGCACCGAACCAGTGGACGGTGTAAAAGCGAGGACGCACTAACCACGTCTATGTTCCACTGAGGAAGCAAGCAGGTTAATACAAATATTAATTACATATAAGACACGGACATATCATTAAGAGGAGAGCACAGACTAACTCAACATGACAAACTTGCAATTGTCTCTTCTTGAACAAGCAAAGGACAGCCATCAGTTGTGCTACTGTGATGCCGCCTGGAGCACAGCCAGTTCATGTGAATGTTTCCCCTGCAAAACATCACTGAGATAACAGGAGGTGAATATGGAAGGGGATTTTACAACAGGCAGCTTTACTAGTGTCGAACAAACTTTGAAATAGGCCAATGAGGATGAAATGGCACTGACATCATGGGCATGAATATGCCTTATACTTTTATAACCAAAACGACCCACCTTGCAATTGTATAGCTGGAGGCTGGACGTTGAGGTCAGGTAGAAGTGATGAATAGTTGTGTAATTGGCCCTCGAATGTCCTTTGTCCTATCAAGGTACCATTTCAGCATGTGGACAGGACACCAAAGTTTATCCGATGATGATGACGCCATGGACTAGATCGCCAGAACGAAGAAATCAGGGGAAGGACGGTTGAGACAGACATTGGAGGACATCACTGAGACACCATGCAGGAAAGACGCTTCAGGGGAGACCGTTCAATAAACATTCCCAGTAAAAGATGGTGGATTGCTGTGTTGTTAGATATCAGAGAGCCATCAGCAAAGCCACTGTGCACCGCCTCGATCAGCGAGTGGTAATTTCAAATTGTGGAGACAAGGAGGCCATAGCGGAAAAGATGAACAAAAAATTGATCCTGACTGAAAGGGGTGCAATGGTCGGATCCAGCGAAAATCCTTTGCACCTTGAGTTAAAATGTCGTAGTCGGCTGTTGTAAATCTTTTTTGTGAACTCTCGTCAACCCTTGGCAGCCAAGGTGGCAGCCTCTTGAGAAAGGCCTTTCTGCTTGATCGCTTGACAATGTCCAACATGTTAAGTGTACGTGAGTGGGGTCCAGATGCAGTAGATGAGACCTGGGTTAAAACTGTAAATCTGAACATAGAGGCAGAAGGAGGGGAACATCAACCAGAAGCCTGACTAAACGGGGGAACCACTCTTGTCTCAGCCAGAACGGGGCAATGAGAAGGATGCAGCAATTGCATTGTTCGATCTTTGTCAGTACCAATGGAATGAGTGATATCGGAGGGAAAGATTAAGCGAGAAGACCCTCCCAAGAAATGTGTACGGCATTGAACGCCCATGCCTGGGGATGTGGATAGCGGCTGCAAAATGTCGGCAGCTGAGTGTTCAGGTACGATCCAAAGAGGTCCACGTGAGATCTGTTTATCACCCGAAAAAGAGCTTGAACAATATCCGGTTGTAGGGTCCACTCTGTCGGGCGAACTGTGCCCTGGGAGAGGGCATCGGCAAGGACGTTCTGTACACCTGGAATGTTTCTGCTCGAACCAGAATGGAATGCTGCATGGTCCAGCGTAATAGGCACCAGGCGAGGACACAGAGAGTAGGAGAATGTGCGCCTCCCTGACAATTGATGTAGGCAACAGCCGTCCTGTTGTTTGACTGAACTGTCGCGTTGTCTGACTGAACCAAGTTCGTTTTGCCTGTAACCATAGGACGGAAGTGGCTGAGGGCTTTGAAAATCACCTGAAGTTTGAGAACATTGATGTGGGAACCCACTAGGGATGAGTCTCACCGGCCGGAAATCTGATACGACTGGAGACTGGCACCCCAACCGAGATTGGAAGCATCGGTGGTGATAACTATCTCGTGTTGAGGTGGAACGAAGGGAAAACTGGCATTGAGGTTGGCCATGGCTGACCACCATGACAGGTGACAGGAAATCTGGCTTGATAGAGGAACTTGTCAATTCAGGGAATTTCTGCTCGGCCTGAAGTAAGATAGAAGGTGGAGCTGTAGAGGCTGCATGTAAAGCCAGCACCATGGGACGAGGTCGATAAGGCTGGCCATCAGACAGACTAAGTGGAGCCATGCCCGAGCGTTTGCTTGGTGTTGTCCCCTGAATAGAGCGATGCACCACATGAAATTGTCCACGCGCTCGTTGGTAAGAGTAACAATGCCACGGTTCAAGTCAAGAACTGCCCCAAAGAAAGTTGGTGTTTATGACAGGGTCAGTCTGGACTTCTTCCAGTCGTCGAGGTACTGAAATATGAGCACATCTGAAATGGAAGTGATCGTAGGACGGTACACAGCGTCTTCATTCTGAACTTTTTCAGTCTTATGTAAACGTTGAAAGGCTTTAACTTCAGAATCAGCCTCCACTTCCCCAGTTCTTCTTTGGGGTCGGAAAGAACGTTGACATGAGGCTCTGCCAATTTTCCCGTGGTTGCTTTAGAACAATGGTGTGCTTCTGCAGCAGCGCCAAGATCTCTGACTCCAGAGCCTGTCGCTGGGATCGATCTTTTGGAACTGTTGTCGGCCGGAAAGATACATTTGACGGAGGGGGACTCGTAAATTCCAGACGATAGTTGTTGGTAAGTGAAGTGAGCACCCATTCGTCCCCAGAACCCTGCGAAGTCGAGCAGGTGGCTGCCAATGGGTTTGAGATCGGGGGCTACGGGAGAAACGGAGTCACCGGCACCGGCCCCACGCGTTTCACTGGGGGCACTTGGTCATACCTCATACCATGAGGTCTTGGAGCACTGAAAAGAATCGAGCGTGGTAGTCCCCCACCTTAAGAAAGAGGCTAGCGATGTTGTATAGTCTGTGGCTGCCGGTGGTGTTAGACTGGACAGGGTGGTCTCTAGGACGTCATTTGTACCACACCATATCGAGGTTCAGTTGGCTGGCAGAAGGATATCTTCTGGGCGCTGTCAAGATGCTTAACCTCACTCTCCAGAAGGCTAACATACTGGTCTGCGAAAAGATCCTTAGCCAGTAGAGGGAGTCTTCAAAGAGTTGATTTCACTGATTCATGCAGAATATTCATAGTGTCGATGGAAGACTCACGGCAGGCCGCAGCGGCTCGAAGAGAAACCCGCATGAACTGTTCCAAGCCCGTTATCAGAGTATCTTTAAGGCTATGGAACGCCATAGTGACAAACTCAGGAAAGATATCCGAGCCTTCCTCACATACCTCAGGACAGAAACTCGGTCAGGAGAAGTAGAAAAGCCATACAGCAAATGCCAATCTGGGAAGCATGGTCGATATCCCGGAGCACTACCTCAAAATGTTGCAGTCTTGTCACTGAAGACATTACTGGATTTGCACCCAGTCGGGTACACCTTATCCTTAACAGCCTCAGGTGGATCGGGTACCGATAAGTAAGTGTCATAATCACCTAGTGGAAAGTTGAAGTACAAGCGAGAAGGGTTGCCTCAATACCATGCCTTGGCCTTCGCGAGCTTATCCTTGGCTTCCATGCATGTGCAGTCTAGAGGAAGCTCAGAAAAGACAGGACGAGAGGAGAAAGATGACCTTGGTGTGTGACGCTTGAACGAGGGGCGACTCTGATCTTCCGTTGGAGGAGCAGGAGACGGAAGTCCCAAGACCTGAATCATTTCAAGTCGGATTAGGCGAACGCGGGACACCAAAGGAGAGAGATCGTTTACTGAAACAGGCTCTTCCTCATCCTGCAACTGACCCGAATCAGAGACAAGCAGTGGTGGGTGAGGACCAGTAGAGAGATCAGGGGAATGGACCTCAATGGACGCCGGCTGAGAAGGGACAAAGGAAGATCCTGTTGCCTCGCATGAGACACAAAACGGGCCGGGGATGGGAAATAAGGATCCAGATCTGGCTGTGTAGCGGCCGTAGGATGAGCATAACACTTCGTCAGAGCTCACAGTGTATCTTTGGTAGACGGAGATCCTGATGATTTCTGGACTTTTTTTCTTCTTGAAATAGTGGACGAAAGATGAAGAGTGGCTGGGAGATTTGCGCTTCTGCCCTGTTCCTGTTAATTGAGAAGCATCCTGCATAGGAGACAGGGCTGTGGGTTCATCCCGCTGTACCAAATCCGCAGAACAACCAGTGGATGCCACACCCTGTGGAAAGGGATCAGTCCTGTTAGTCACAGTGGTTAGGCAAAAAGCCATTGTCCAAAGCTAACCAACTGCGAAGGATAAAGAACATTACGCAAAAAAAAATACATGTCGAGCAGGCCACGCCCGGTCAGACTCAATGGTTAGGAATTGAAAATTCAAGGCTAAAGTGGTGAAGACCAGGCAGCAACCACGTGCAAGGTACAGTGCTGCACAAGGGAAAGAGACTGTGAATAACTGGCTGAAAATACTGACAGACGTAATCTTGAATTGTCCATCAAATCATTGTCCAAGGCATTGAGCTTGTCTTATTGTTCATACATGACCTGCTGATAATGGAAAAAAATTACCCTAATGGCGATCTGTCACTTGTACATCAAAGTTCCAGAACGCTTAACCCACAGACCCATAGGCTTTATGCTTGTCTTGTTGTGTGCATGACCTGACCTGAGTTTGCATTGTACCAGTGAGCTCATGGCAATGAAACCAAGTGTGTATGTACATTGTGTTCATGTACATTGAGAGCAGGTAGTTTTTATTCCAACATTGTCATGCCTTTTGGAGCTGGACTAGCAAACTCAACTGAAACCAAGTCGGCGAGTGGTCCAATAGTAACTTCAGATGCAGATTGCAGACTTGGCTACCTTGATTCGATTTCGGGTTGTTGCGTGTGTGTTTTTCTTTTTCACTCAAAAAAGAAGCTGCAAGGTTTTTTAATTGATAAAACTGATTTTGATACTTCAGTTGTGGATTATTTGCTGATTTGTAGCTCTGGAGTATATTTTATTGGAAAAATATGCAAACTTGACGTATAAATTTAACATGAAAAAATCTTGAAACATGAAAAAGCAATAAAGCCCAACATTCTGTTTTGAAACCCACATGCAAAAGGTAGTGGTATTTTAGGGACTGTTGACCATGGGGTGGAAATCTTACCAGCTTGTTTGCGCGTACATGTACATACAAAGTCCTAGAAAATATTTGAGATTTTGTCCCATTTGTTGTATTTCCTAGCTTGCAATTGTGATCGCCAGGGATCAGCTCAGCTAAACTGCAGCAGTGATGGTATATGTGTCTGCAAAGCGGGCGTAATTGGGGAGAAATGTGACAACTGCAGGGAGAACCACTACAATATTGCCCTTGGATGTATACGTAAGCAATGTTTTCTTTGCAATAAAGGTCACACCATGGTTTGACCACATTGCCTGAGCTTTTCCATACCCTGGTTACCAGCCCTACTTTACATATCATTTTCCCCCACTGTACTAACTGCCTAACAAAGTACACTATGGGAATATGTTTTGGAGATGGGTTCAAAATGCAATAACCGTGGAAAGTGTGGTGAATGCACTCTGCTCTACTAAGGAATTATCTGCTGTCTGCTGTGGCTGTAACTGCTGCTTTTTACATTCAAAAGATGCCATGTTATTTTTACTTTCAGGAGGTCTGTGTCTTGGTTTAAATGCAGGCATCTGTTTTGTGTGTGCCTTGTGGCAGTTGCACTACTGCCTTATAATATTGATATAGAAAAATGATTAACAGTTCACTTGGATTTTTAGAACATCTTGCTGGAGGTATGTTCAATAGAATCAATCTGAATCTTGATCCAGACT
Source organism: Acanthaster planci (assembly GCF_054643075.1). NCBI lineage: Eukaryota > Metazoa > Echinodermata > Asteroidea > Valvatida > Acanthasteridae > Acanthaster > Acanthaster planci. Next base: position 3,329,061 of record NC_141787.1, read on the forward strand.
GGCTAAGGACAGGGGAAAAATGAATGAGTGAAAGACAACTGGGAAACTAGCGGAGTACTATGAAACTGCTATAACCTGTGTAGTCTTATGACCCTTGGGTTTTTCAGTTCATCTTTTTATTTTCCACTCAACCCTTAGCTTGCCCAGCCTGCTATGACTTAGTCCAGGACCGTGTTAGTGCTCATCGGGACAAGCTGCAGCAGCTAGAGGACCTAATCAACAATGTGGGCAATAATCCAGAGATTGTTAATGATGCAGAGTTTGAGAAGAGGCTGGCTGAGCTTGAAGAAGACCTTGATAACACAATGATAGATGCTGAAGAGGCTGCAGGTGAGAGACCAGGGACAACTTGGCTTGGTCCTCAAAGACCGATATTTCAAATGAAAGCATGCTTAGAATGATATACATGTACCAGAAATTCCTTTACACTGCAAACACACACTGTTTCCATTACTATGGGCCAGTTTGAAATCATTTAGTTTCGGTTTATATAGTTAATATAGTTTCCAAAAATACCTTTCCAAAAAATTCTACTTCTATTAGAAAAAATGATAATTTGACTTTCTCCTACAGCCATGGATTCTCAGCTTTCCAATCAGTTGGGAGACCTTCAGGATAGCATAACAGCCCTAAAGGAACAGATAAGTCAAATCCTGAAGAACATTAACATGGCTGAGGCTGATTCTGCTGACAGTGCTGAAGGTAAGCGCACTTACCCACGTTAATCACATGAAAAATTCAGGTTGGGCAGTCAAACTGGCTTTAAACATACATTATTCATTGACAGTGCTATATAGTGATATTATGATTTTATCATTATATGATATGGTATCAAAATAACGGAATCACTTTTTGAAAAACTATGGAATATCTGGATGTCAGCAAAATTGTTTTATATCAGCATCTCCCTCTCCAAGAAAATTGAGAACATTTTGTTTGTTTTCTCCAAAGATTTCGTTGATATCTGTCAGCTGAGCAAAAACCTAACCTCATTTTGCTGCAATATGTGTTCTGAATCTCACAAGGATTCCAAAAACATTACATGGAACCAGTGTTTTGAGAACAGTGCACATGTTCCCAGACTCCAGAACAGCCATGTACATGGTCATGTCTGCATTTGCTTTCAGTTGTACCTCTGTGTGTCCTGGAACATAAAAATTGAAGTTTTGTTTATGAGGTATACATGTACCGAACAGTTGACTTGAGAATTGAGAAAGCCATTCATATTGATGATGATACTTTTGATAACTGCCCAAGTTTGATACCTAAAGAATCCCAATCCCACGTTTCCACAGTGAGTCATGTTAACAGCCAGTTTCCATGTGGTTCACAATACCATCTTTAGGCTCTAAATGGTAACTAATTTCAAGGAAATCAGAATTATTTGCAGGCTTTAACATGTAAATGGGGTTACGGAAGAAACAAAATGTGTGTTGGCTTGCAGTTGGTGAAAGCTATCTTTTAAGCAACTTTATTTATGCATTTGTATTGAGGAGTTTTTTAATTATGCACAATTTATGGATGATTTTATTGTACTGGCAATATGCTGGAAAAAGTCAGCTATGAAAAAAATCAGTGTTGTCTGTGCTATGCTTAAGATGCCCATAATCTTATGTTATATATAAGATTTTATGTTTTTTGGGGTTTTTCGAATGTTGTTGCTTAGATTAACTTGTTCTTTCAATTAAGTCTACGACCTTTAAACTTTTTAAATTAGCTTCTCATTCATATCACAAATCTGTAGAAGTTGCACAAGCCTTTGTCATGATTGACAGGGCTAAGAAAGCCCTTGCAGAGGCCCAGGCTTACCTGGACAATTTTGGATGGAAGACATTGATGGAATTGAACGACACAGCAAAGAACATGTCTGAGCAAGCTCTTGAGATGCAAGATCTAGCTAAACAAGCCAGGGATCTAGCTGCAGGGTAAGATACAGCAATATTGTGAGTGAATTGACTGACTGTTTGATTGACTGGCTGGCTGTGTGGCTGGTCATGTGGCAGGCTGTGTATGTTAGCGCCACATCATATATACAGGGATGAGTTTGTTCCGCTTTTTGGTGGATTTCCACTTTTGGGACTTTGAAAATCCACTTTTGCAAATAAGTTCCGCTTTTGGGGGGTAGAAACTCCAATATTTTAAACTTTTCTGACCCATTTCATTAAGATGATTTTCGACTTCCAGGTATCAGATATGATTTGTATTGAGCCTCAGTTTGTTGTGGAATAAAATAAAATTCCATTTCTGCTTACTTTCCGTGTATCACATCATTTTAATTTAGTCCTAAGTGCATCAGAATCATTGACCATAAAGGGCACTATGCCTTGCCATGCATGCTGTTTGTTCATGTATAGTTTAGGCACACACGGTCAACGTGAGGGGTCGAAATTAACAGTGGTCTGCTGGCCCGGAGCCACCAGAAAATTTATTGGGCCACTGCATTCTCCCCAAAGGATGGTCTGGTGGGACAGGGTCATTTGAGGAACATTGCCACATTTTCAAAACTTCCATCACATTTTATGACTTGTGTTTCAAATCACTGATGTAGCACTTTGGAGTTCACAGTATAAATACACAGTCTGCGCAGCCAGGCTTGTGTGCCACATGCACACATAGCAGCACGACATTCTGTTCACTGAATGGTTGTGCATACAGCTCATACATGTGTGGCAGGCGTCTGCCGTGGTATGTTGACTGGTATCATTTTCTAACATTGCCAGTTAAAACATTTCTCACGGACACTAATGAAACCTTTATAGGTTGTGTCACATTGAGTCTGATCGTAATGTATGAGCAATGTAACCTCGACTTAAATTTGTAAACCAAAAAATACATTTCGTATATAGATAACAGATCAAGTTCTAGGAGTTAATTTGTAGAAATCTTCCTGCGTCATCTTTTTTGGGGGATGTGCAGTTGTAGAGTTGCAGCTGTAGAGTGTGTAAGGTGAATTGTACAACACTATTTTGACCGGGATGCATGGACTAGTTGCCGCGTTACCATTGCGCCATCTTTGGCAGTAGCGCAGCAAGTGGGAACCAGTGAAGCCTTGCTTCTCTGCATCTAGCAATATTGCATGCTTGTTTTCACCACCGCGATGGCAAAATGCGAAGGGAACTTGTGAAAATAACACAACTTTCTTTCCAAATATGGCAAATATAAGCAGGCAAACAAAAACACAAGTTTTTAGATGTGAAAAAATTGTTGAGAGGTGTTTTGTGAAGACAGGAAAGACAGAGGATTTTATTTTTTTCCTTTTTTTTTAAAATTTTTAAATGTGTATTTCTAACTCACTGATATATATTTTATGGTCATGCCAAAACTAGGATCAGTCATGTAACCACAAGCAGAACTAGTTTTTTGGCCTTAAAAAGGCTGTTTTCATAGAGAAATTCCACTGATGCAAATGGGCATGTATGGTGAGCCTGATCAATTTCATTACATGTACTCAACCAGGACCATCGAATTTTCACAGGGATCAATGCGCTGCAACTCCCCACTGGCCCTGCGGGCCACCAAGAGATTGAAGTTAATTTGGACCCCTGAATGTGCGCACACAGATCTGAAACCAGGCTAGAATTTGGAGATAAGATAAAACAATACATTCCATTGGCTCTTTTAGCAGACAAGAATGAGTGCTGACCAAACACCATCTCTGTAGGAAATGTGCTCATTTCCTTGACACCCTGAATACTTTTTGTGTGTAATCGCAGAAAACCAGACCTTGGTGTGTGTTGTTGAACAGAGGTTTCTTATCGTTACATTTCCATCATCATGTCTCCCTGTAAAGACATCATTTATCAAAAAGAAGGAAAGTATGTCGACAAAGGAATGGAAAATTCCTGGGGATGGGAGTGGGTTGAGGCTAAAATATGAGGAGTGTTCTTGTTCAAATTTATTCAGAAATTGGCGAAACCTGGTAAGGCGTTCCTACCACACTAATGAGCTGCTTGGGCTTCACTGCCGAAGCAGCTGCTGCTTTCATTAAGTTTTTTTTTTCCTCATTTTTTGGCTTTTTTGTGATCAAGTTCTCCTCCTCCTCCTCCAAAGCCCATTTTTTTTGTACACATTTTTGTCGCCACGACTTGAGTACTTTAGCAGCTTTGGATCTTCATCAAACTTGTGCCAATGAAGAACCCTTATGCATAGATGGTCCAAGAACAATGACCTCATGATGATGTCATCAAGTGATTTATTATTGATTTTTCAATATTTATTTCAGCCCATTGACTTTGTACACGTGTTTGAGGCACGATTTTGGATACTTGGCGATATTCAATCATCATCAAAGTTACAGCCGGCAAAGACCCTGATGCAAAAATAATGCCAAATTTATGATGTCTTGATGACGTCATCACCTTATTTTGTATTGATTTTTGAATATTTAAGTCTATGGCGCTGTATCTACAGAACAGTTACTACATGTGCAGATTTCCCATGCACGTATTGGTGATTCGCTGAAAAGATTTGATCACCCGTGGTGCACTCTGACCTCCCACAATGCAGCGCTGCCTCGCCACCATGATCGTTCTTTTTTTTTCAGCAACGTAACGGACGTGTCTTTCGAGGCATCTTCGATTTATCAAGCTTCCGATTTTGCTCCTTGGTTCTGTGTCGATTTGATCACCTTTCCACAGTGGTTTAAACCCTACCTGACCCAGACATCTGTGAATACTATCAGATTATTTTCACTCACATCGATTAAAATAATTTAACAAGTCTTCAGAACTTATTTAGAGTCCTGATGGGTTTTCAAGTTGGCTACAGGAAGACTTTTTTGCAATGCTTGCAGTGGCAAAAGTGCATTATTATTGATCTTCGTGAATGAAGGCACCCTCTATGGACAATTATTAAAAATTCCGGAGAGAACATGCACGCGCCCCTTGGCTACAGCGGTTTGGGAAAAAATCTGTCATCATTTTTAAGAGATGATCACCTCAGTTTGGAAGTGAGATCATTATGCATTTGTATATCATTGCAACATAACAGGAAAGGAAGGGGGAAATGATGAAAAGAAATCCTGTGACTTCATTTCACTTTCACTAATATAACGTTCTTTGAATTTATTGCATTTTTAAAATAAAATGACAACTTATTTGAGAGGTATCATATCAATACAGTAAGTTCCTCACTTCGTCTCGGTCCCTCTTTCGTTAAACATTTTAGTGATTGGAAATATGAAGTAATCTTAACAAGTTAAGGAGTTACCTTTCCAAGTGACTCTCTTTCCCATTCAATCATGTTTTTCAATTATTCCTGAAGAAGTAATATTTATTGGGTGACTGTTCCCTCAGTGCATTCTGAACCTGCGAGGTCAGGGTGTGGAATTATGTATGTATTTTGCTCGTGATCTCAACAAAATTGGCCTCTTTTGTTAAACCCAAGGTTTTCCTTTCAAGTTTTTTTCAATTATCTTCCAGTTTAAGTTGAAATTAACCACATTTCTGCCCATGGAGGTACCTGTTATGCCTCCATGTCCTGTCATGATTTTTAGCTGCCAAAAGCCCCCGTAGGGTCTTTTCAGTAATATGCATTTCTCAGACAATTTCCATAGAAATAAAACCCCACAAAATGTGTTGAAACATTTTGCAATAGAAGAGCTGAGGTCCAAATCAGATTACTTATTTGGCCAATCGCTAGGTGGTTTGAAAAACACTCTTATCCGATATCCCAGGCCATGACAAAACACTGAGTCCGAGATAAGCCCCAGCAGGTAGAAATGTCATCGTTTGGCTGATTTACATGACAACTGGTGCAAACAAAATATTTCTTCATCCTCCAGCATTCGTTGGGATCGACAGTCGACATCACCCCTGACAAAAAGCTACAGTTCTTTCAACTGCTTTTCAGTTTAAATTCCACTTAAGTTGTGTTGTAACCCTCAAATTACAACTAAACTTCACACACAAAGTCAACAAAATTACAACGAAATTGATGGCATTTGAGCGAATGCGATGAAACTGAGCGCCAATAGGCCCAACTTAATCGGCAGCAATCACCTGCAGTATACCCAACATGTCTCAACAATAGAGGTCGCTGTTTATTGTGCTCGAAATAACGTCAAATCCTGCGGCACTATGACGAATTGCGCGACTTTTCCACTGGATTTTATTTGTAGCCAATTAATCAGTCAATCAAATTATGAATAAACTAGACATTTCTGCCCTGGCGGTTTATGGCCGATTGTAAAAATGCATCAAAAACCATTTGTCAGTGTATATTTTTCTTGTTTGGTACTTTTCATAGTTTATTGTAAAAAATGTATGCAAATTTCTGTACTCTATTCAATTTTTTTGAAAGCAAATTTATATCAGCTGAAAGAGTGTTTTACAAGCTACAAAATAATGCAAAGGTTTCTATCTGAAGATATAATTTTGGTTTTGACAAGCAGGGTTTTTGTTGCCATTTTTTCAACTATGACAAGTTTACCTTTCTTCAAAAAGCTAAGGTGCGTACTTCAGTGGAATATACAGTAAAATTATTAAATAAATTTTTCCTTGGTGAACGTTATCTCATTAGATACTAGTGAACTGATTAAAAGCATAATATCAAGGGGAAAATTTTTTTAAATGTCTGGGTCTTAAACCACTGTGCTTTCCTTCATTTGTTTTATTCATTTATTGGTAATAGTGTTCTTTTCGTGTATGTTTTTGTGCTCTTTCTTCGGTTTTCTTGTATGTGCACCATGCTGGTGTTTACCGTCGATACTACAAGGCTCGTTCCAGCTACGCTGTGTCTACCTTACCAGTGACACCGAAGAGTACCACCCACCGTTCGACGTCGGCCTACATCAGCCTAGAACACTACTTCTCTGTTAGCCCCCCAGGCACACTCCCACTCGCCCATATACCAAAGTCACCGGGCCAGGCTCCCCGCAAGTGCCATGGCCCACCCCACCTGGTGCGCCGTTGAGCCATGACACCCGACTCCCGCTAACCCCCTTTTGGATCCTGCTTAGCTTAATGGGGTTTTTACACCTCCAGGTCTTCAAGCCACCTTAGCCCATCTGCCACTCCGGCTTTCAACTGGATATCACCGGGTCATCGGACCTCATTTATCCTGGTCCCTCTGCCTGGAATTCTGCAGCCCCCGTTGACCTCGACTGGGAATGCACCCTAGGAGTTTCACCGGAAAAGGCAAGCGCTTCTCATCTTCATCAAATTCCTCGACCACCACGAACACACCTCTTCGGCTTGAATGTTTGCTTTCCAGTCCATCAATGAAGTTCCAACCTCAATCGCTCACTGCCTTGGTGTTAGACCGCCATCAGTCTCCACCGCCCCGGACTCGTTTCTGGTGGACCAGGCCCTTTCGCCCTCTCTGGCTGCGAGCCATGGTTACATCGGGCAGGGTTCCACACCAGAATTGCACCAGCCGGGTGTACTCCCTCGGGAGCAGGCCGCTCCCCACGGTGCTGCGCATGGCTCGGAACGAGGCACTGCCCTGCCCCCGACTGGGCAACTAGCATTGTCTTCCAAAAAGGATGAAGTTGATTCCATCAGCACCCTCACTCTGTCCGATTGCCACTTCTGTCTTCTTCAGCGAGACATGATTCAACTGCTCGGCCTGCTGTTGGCCACTTCGCTGGAGGAAGACATCAGCCATGACTTGTTTGACTAAGCATAACTGGAATCTTCCGGACCAATTTTCTAATTGGATCTCTAGCTTCTAATTAGTCTCTAGCCAGAACTCAGCACGCGTCCGAGTCCGCTCCAACCTGATGGTCCTCCGCTCAACTACCCAGTTGAACGCCGCTATGATGAACACGACAAGGTCCACACTAAATATTCGGCACAGCGTGCGTTCGGTTTTGTGAAATTGACTGCCGAATATTTCGTTGCCATGTTGAATAGCACCCTCTTTTGTCTAACTGAAGTGCACCCTCTTGTGATACTATGATTCACTGTTTTCATGTTTTGCTGTTGCATTCACGTTTCTAGAGGTTCATTGATGTTTCTAGAAATGTATTTGTTAATTATTTTTGTTTTTTATTAAATTTTGAGTTACAAAATTGATAGTTAGTTTATCCGGACAGTCGTGAAGCAACTGCTCAGGATTGATCTCTGATGCATGCTGCGGCGAATCTCGGTTGATTTGCAACTACATAGTGTTTGGTAGGTTTTGTGCACAAAATATTGGGAGCCAAGGACGATGTTCAGTATAGCCGAATGTTCTGTATAGCGGTGTTCCACTGTACATGCACATGGACAGACACAGTCGCTATTCACCGAAATATAAAGTTTTATTTGTTGGGCCGCTGACATCGCCACGCCCACCGATCTTGGCAGCCGTTCCCCTCGCAAACGGCAAATTGTGAAACAAATGAATGAAACCTGAAGAATAGTCTCTTTTAAAAACTGAAACGCCCAAGGAAATGGAAGGAGATCTAACCATGGTCTAAATGCCTTGCTCCCTGGGCGTTTGAATTCAAAGACCAAAATAAGGTTTGGATATCACCTACCTGCTCTCTCTGGATTTAAATAAAGCTTCCCTCTTGCACCAACTCTACCTCCACCGTCGGAAAATGAACCATTGACCTCATCCTCGAAGCCTTTCCTGAGTGTTTCCATTTAAAAGTCGCGACAAGCCAACCACTTTAGCAGGATCATGGAAACAGTGTGAGCACAACCGGAGTGAACACAAAACATGTGCAACCTTGGAGCAATCCGATTTTAAACTGATGGCCTCTTGCACCCTCACGCTCGAGGAAGGGAAGGTTTACAAATGGAGATTGACCTGATGTGATGACAATGTCATCAGCAGATGAGTCATGTTACATTCAAGGTTCACCCTTTAAAGTACTATATCTCCTGAAGTGCATGTCCGACTGGGTTGAAACTTGGCATGTGTTTAGAAAGGGAAGTGTTATAGATGAAAATTGACGTCATGTGAAGATGACATCATCAGATGATCATGTTACGTGACATTAAAGATGCTTTCTACAAAGCACTATGTCTCGTGAAGCGCATCTCCGATGGGTTCAAACCTTGCAGATATACCTCTGTGTTATCCACTCAATCCTACCATGCTGGCCTTAAATCTTTTCTTTAAAAAAAAAAAAGAAAAGAAAACTAAAAACTAAAGTTGCCAAACTGTGTGCTTATGTGTATGAACAAAGCTGTGTGCTTTTGTGTATGAACAAAGCTGTGTGTGTAGGTGACTTAGAAATCTTGAAAATGGACTTTTTTCTCATTTGTCGGTCTTGCGATGGTCCTTATAATCATGTGATTCTTCAGGCTTGCGAGCTGAAATGCCTAGGGCACTTTTTGAGAAATCCTTAGTGTCATTATCAGAATTAAATAATAATAATGTTGACCCTTTTGATGACACTGATTATTTCTCATACTACTGCAGTCAGGTACAGCTTGGAGGGGAAATAGATGGCACTGCCAGGGAAGCTAAGGCAACATCTGAAGAAGCCCTAAGGCTGGTCCAAGGCACAGGAGTAGACTCTAGCATTGAAGATGAGATCGGAAAAGTTGAAGCAGAGTAAGTATAGGCTCTTTGTGGGTACTGTGAGCAAAGGCCTTGAATTTCTTTACTTTTAGTGCAAAGCCGCTTTGGCCTTTGGTGATGCAAAACTTTAGAGGGCCAATATGACAGGCACCAAGGCCCGATAAAAATTGTGGAATGTGTCCCGACATCAACCAGTCACATACAAAAGGTCCATAGCATGTATACTGTAGGTCTAACCTTGGGCCATGTTTTTTCCAATATGTTTCGAATGAAAGGAATTGCTAGTTGGGATTTGGTAATCATATTTCTTGTAAGTATGGTTTCGCTCTATGGCAAATCAGTTGAATGCACAAACGAAAGGATGAAAACTGAAGGGAAAAATCCCCACCTTACATCAAATTTATATCCACGCAATTTTGAACACACTGAGCTCGAGTGTGTATGCTAGGATCACCGCCGTGGGGGCCGTGTTGACTAAAATTTGGCTGGTGGACCAGCGAGGTCAAACCCTGTTTATACTCTGTGGATTTCTTACAAACTAGCTTTCTCTCATTTAGGAAATGTTTTGTCATAAAAACTGCTCGTTATAATTATCTCTGTTGAAAAATTGATTTCACGCTCGAATATTTTCTGTGCCTAATTCAGACATTTTGGGAGCAATTCAGACATAAAGTGTTGCCTGCATGGCACTTTCATTGATCCTGTAGGACAGACAAAACACTTTATCTTCAAAAATGATTTTGTGATGCCTGCTACATACAAGGTAAACTACTGACATCATTTCCGTGGAATTTGAAGATAACTTGAGCTGCAGTCAAACTGAATACTTTTCGTTGTGGGAAACTAGGAAAATGACTGCTCCGGTCAACAAAAACCTGGCTGTTCTGGGGCTTGCATGTAGCATGTGCATGTTTATACTCGGAAGATCGGATTGCAGTGTCGGTGTTCTCTGTTATGCAGGGGTCAGCGTGTTTCGTGTTTGCAGTTAACTCCTTTCATGTCTGTTTGACTCGATACATGCTAACACGCTAAGCATGTTGCGTGTCGGCTGAAATTCTGACCTGTACCGTATCTGCACACTCACAACATACAGTGCCTGTAGCGATGTACATGTAAAATCATGCATAAGTACCAGTGTACGTACATTGTGCTTGGATTGCAAAACCAGATTAAGTTTGTGTTTATGTTCTTTTTTCCTGGCCATATGTCGGTGATTGATTCAGTGAGATTTTAGAGGGACCATCTGATGCAATTATTTCGCTACAGTCCAAGAAATTCCACCTTTGTGTTTCAATTAGCCCTGTTTCAATAAGCCTTTTCAAAGTATGGCGGTTTGATAGAGGGTGCACTTTGGTTTGGGTAAATGCACAGGCGCATAATGCAGAATCGGAAAATGTTGGAGGCAGCTGAAATCTTTGGGGTGAGTGTACTGTTACTAAGCTCATTAAATAAATGTATCTCAATTGAACTTGAAGATTTGTCTCAGAAGTAATGTTATTTAGGTAACTTTTGTGTTTGGTTTATCTTATTACCTTTGCCTACCCTAGCGAAACAGCTGTGGTTAGCTTGACAGTCAGAAACTGTTGAATGGCACTAGGCCTAGGCCAGGCCAATGCAGGGTTAAGCCAAACGTTAGACTCACATAGGTAGGTAGTACTGGTGAGGTAGGACATGTCTGGGCAAAACAAAAAGAGCTGGACAGTCAAAACTGTCTGTGCATGTGTGGGGTTTTCGCAGTATGTATTTGCACTGGGCCTGGACTGAGCAAAAGTTAGTGCAGTGCAGGCTGTGCAATTATGCGTTGTACTGGAGCAAAAGAACCACGGTTGGTGATTACTTTATTTCAGCCATTGTCAATGCCAAAAATGCATCACTTGATATTCCGTAAGATGTTAGAGATGGCCTTCACCTCTTATTACCCAAAGTGAGAAAATTATACACATTTTTGTATGCTAGCTAAAACATAAAGTATATTATATTGAAATTATTACAAGCTTGATATTTCAAATGGAAGCGTAACTAAATTATTGTCAAAGCAATGCAAATCTGCATGCATCTTAATGTGGCCATAACTGTCAAGGACATGCAAGAATAAAATAAATGGTCACCAGTAAATGTTGCCTTGGTGTCACTTTTATATATCTTTGTGAAATTTTCACTGTGAAGAAAATGACAGTCAAATTTGGGACAGATGACCCATTAACAGCCTTGCGATGTGGTAGACACAATGGGGAGGCTAATTCCCAAAATGGAATTTAATTAAAAAACCCTGAACACTTCTGGTGGATACATACTTTCAGCGGTAACCTCCAATTCTGCCAGATATGCTCCAGTAAGCTAAATGGAAAGTTTCTATAAAAAGTCCACAAAATATCTTGGACAACAGTATCAGTTACACAAATGGGATGATCAGAGAAAAGTGGGTTTTGAAAATTTGTCACCATAGCACAAGTAGCTCAAATTTGGTTGATTGATCTGGTCATGCTCAGAGGTATCAGAACATCAAATACATGAAAGTTTTTGATCCTATTTATGGCACGCTCAACATGAATTCTTTTGGTAGCAATCTCCTGAGTCGCTAAAACTTCTTCAGATAACTTCCCCTTGTTTTCCAAAATGGAGGAGTATTGAGCCTTCCATTTTTTGCATCAATTTTTTCCAACAACAGATCATCAATCACAAACCCTTTATCAGCCGTAATTTTATCGTCATCTGAAAAGTTCATACTCAGGAGGCCACTTTCCTCTGTGATTTTCCTGTCTGAAATGCTGCCTGTATACAGTTTGCTCACAAAGTCACAGCACCACATGGTGCTATTCCAGTAAGTCCTTTCACAATGCAAGTATTCTTGTAATAGGAAAACATTTCATTGTTCCGTACAAGAGTTGAAGGTGTCTCTGTTTTTATGGCTGTACAGTCAGTGATGACTCGTGTGGATGGGAACATTTTTTGAAAAGTTTTTGGCATTGTCTTAGCTACTACTTCGCGGTCAAGCCATATATTTGAACTCCCAAGTTTAAGAAACATGAAGTTGACCCATGTAGTAACATAGGATGAAATGGTACTAATTGAAAGTATGAACAAATGAGCCAGAAAGAAATCAGAAAAACCTGCCCCCAACTGTACCAATGTCAAAAAGAATTGATCCATGAAAGACAGTACTGGAGATGGACCCTTCTGATGAGCAACTGGTGGATCACAATAGCAATGGTCTTTGAGATCTTGTATGGGTGCACTACTCATTGTACATTTGCTTCTTGTGTACAGATCAATATTCTCACCATTAGGCCCAGGGTCGCACAAGTTGTAAATCACACAGAAGATTGAATATGTAAAACCTGTGTAGAATTTCATTGAGTCATCGTTATCTTTGAATGTCTCCAGTCTGGAATTATTGCTTCTTTCTGCTTTTTTTTGCCTCCTCAAGCTCCTTTAGAACTTCTTTCAATATGTCAAGTTTCTGCTCAACTTCTTGCAAAGCCTCAGACGACCTGTGAAGTTCCTGTTTAAGTTTAGAATTTTCTTCACTCAAAGTCTCTTCAATTGTTTTTGCCACATCAGGTTCACTGATGGATTCTCTGACTTTTCAAAAGTATTTTCTTATCTATAAGAATTTTATTTTTTACATGTTGTCAGGTTGTATCACTGTCATGACTGTCAGATTTGCAGGGATATAAGTTACATCCCGAATCTCTGTTTTATGTTCCCAGTTTACAAAGACTCAACAGGTGCAACATGTACAAAAGGTAGTGGCAGAAATATTTCACAACATGAATCTGACATTTAAACAGAGACATTAGCAATTTACACATTAACAACATGCCAGTGGACTGGTTTAACGTGGACAGGCATGTACTGATATAGTCAGGCATGACAAGTGAGGAAAGATCCAACTGACAATGCACAAAACTAGCTTAAGGTTTAGAAGAGGACTTATCAGGATCTGATGAAAGTGTGAAGGAGGCCTGGAATCAGTAAATTTCATATTAATAACTAATATAAGCCTATACCTTAATAAGTTGGACAGGTGGGGATTTGTCCAACACCTCACAACTATAACACAAGATATGTCATGAATTCACTTATTGTACCAAGAAGTAAAATGATTGTTTGAGGAACAGCTCGTTTGTCTCAGAAATATCCGAATGGAACAGGCTTGATCAGTCAAATAATTGTTTCTGTAAATTCATTATCTACCTAAGTTCCATTTTCCTTTGATTTAATTCAGAAAAAAAAGTACTTAAAGGCTGCAAACCTACTTATGCTTTTTTCTAAAAACAACTTGAAACTGAGATACGACGATTTTGCACTGACATAACAATAGTTCCCTTTGATTTGTTCAATTATCAGCTACAGTGATGCCGAAGATATTTTTGCAGAGGCTAGCCAACTGGCTGAGGATTCCAAGACCAAGGCAGATGCAGTCCACATGGAATCCACTACACTACTAGCTAAAGCTAAGCAGCCACTACCAACATATGAAGGGGAAACATTGCATGAAAGTGCTGGTGATGTCAAGGAAAAAGTACGGCCAGTAACTCTCATATATATTCTTTAATGCAGTGTGACAAGATCAAGAGCAACTTAAAAGGAGGTCTACTTCTGGGACTTCTTACCTGTAAAACCTTACATTTGCATACATTTATTTCTCTCGTCTAAGACTCCAACCGCTAGTTTTTATAGCACAGTCAATGCTGCCCACGACGCCCTATCCCCTAGCACTTTCATTAGTCTAATACCTTCACCCTCTTTTCTCTAGCGCTCTTGTGGGTGAGACGTATCATTTTTATGCTCCCAAAGGCTTGCAAATTTATCACTAGTTATTGTGTATATTACCATTATAATTTGATTCACACAAAGCGTGTGTGGTCTCACCATTCACTTGTTGAAATAAATGCGATTCCTCTGGACATATCTTGCCATTTTTCTTTATGTGAAAATCACCAGTTGTTTCTTTGTAGGTTTAACATGGCAGAGTCACGCAAGAGTAAGCACAGTGTTACTCCTCCCAAATTTATTACGTGCAGCGCGTGTCACCATATTAAATCTACAGCTTGCCAAGACCTGCATGATGTGCCCCCCCCCCCATTGCCGCCCTTATATGCCTGAGTATACCTGTACAATCTGTCATACTTGGGGAGATAATGAATGGGACAGGGTGTTGACTTGGCTTAATTCCTGGTCACCAACTATGGATTCAGGTGTCAGTAATTCACTAGGTTCCTTGCATGATCGTCAAAGAAAAAATTGAGTACATCTAAGTCACTTGCTGGGGTCGTGCTTTACAAGCCTCCGGCCTCCAGTAAGAATAACTGACATGCCAGGATTGTGCTTTCTGGGCCTTTAGTTCCCTTGTGTAGTTCGCTTTCTGGGCCTCTGGCCTAAGGCACACTGGGCACAGGGAATAGGGTCGTGCCTCCCAGGCCTGCGGCCTCTACTTCTGGTAAACCGAGAAGTAAGAGTTCAGGCCGTGCTGGGTCTGGAACTGCACCTTCCTGGCCTCCAGCCTCCGATTTTCTAGAAATACTTGGTAAGAAAGGGCCATTCTGGGGATGACAAGACACCCTCTGGCCCCCCAGACTCTTGTGTTCGGGATTCCGGTCCTGACCAAGAAAACCTGAATAATTCCCATTGTGATGGCTCCACCCAGTGGGAAACCGGGTCATGCGGCACTCACCAGGGCCAGAAAGTAAACCCGGGCGATTCTTGTGACACAGATGTATCAGTTTACGCTTCAGACAAGTTGTCATCAAATGCTGACAATCCACTGTGGACCATCGCGTGGCTTCACCATAGGGTCATGGAGGTCAGGTCGCTCAATGTGAACACTGTGGAGGAGGTGTGGTACCCCAACTCCCAACTGTTGTTTCCTTTGAGGATGAGTCATCCACATTTCAAACCCTTTCCACCTGTGAACATAGGTTACACCTTTTAATGAAGGTAGTGGTCAGGTTACTTAACATACCATCAGCGGATAAACCAGCTGCAGACCAAAGCACTGCTGATCTTTCAAAAACGTATGACCCCAGCTGGCTCCCAGGACGAAGATTTTCTGACGTTCCCTATTGATTGACGTTGTGTCAACAAGATGCAAACTTTGGCTGTCATGAAAAAGTGCCACCATTCATTGCCTCAGTCTGACTTTGATGATATCTTGCATTCCCGATGATGTCAGATACTGTCAAAGACAAAATCACGGCTGATTCTGCCGACTTCAAATATGTTCCCTTTTCTCGGCCTGTGAAAGAAATAAAATAGAAGATACTCTTAGGAAAGTGGACACAGCAGCCCCTGCAGGGCTATGGGTGTCCTGTTTTCTACAGCTGTTGTCCAAATTTTTAGTCTGTTCATGTGAAACAGATTCTGCAGTATTCCCCAAGACAACAGAACTAGCCGTTTTCCTTTCATCTGAGGGGACAAGGACATGACTTGAGTCTCTTCCCTTCTTGGGAACAGATTTATTTGTTGGCAAATTTCAAGAGCAATGGAAGCAGAGGCCAAATGCTTGGAAGCTACTGACGGAATAAATTTTCAGAAACCTGTTTCCATTAAAGGAAACGACAGCCTACCGGTACCAATAACAAGCATTTTCCCCGTAAGCCCTTTGGTGGGCGTAGCTGGGCTTCAACATTCAACAAAAGTCCTAGCAGACAGGCTCAAGACAAACCCACTCCCTCCAGTGAGCCAACCTCAGGTTTTCAAAGGCGCACCTTTTGACCCTTGTACACTCCTCGCCCCAAGATAAGGGTCTTGGCACAAATGAGTGTTCAATTACTATTGCCTGATATCCAGGGCCAATAGGAGGCCATCTCAAGCATTTCGCAAAGACTTGAACTAGTGGGTACTCGACACCATCGGGCAGTGATATGCCCTGGAGTTCACAAATACTCCACCATTGGAACTTGCTCCACACCCAACTCAAATTCCAGTGGCCAATTAGAAGCGTCTCACTCTGGAAAACAAAATTCAAGCTCTACTCCAGAAGCAAGCATTTTACAGTGTCCAGCCTGGGGATACCGGACATGGATTCCACTGATCTTTCTTCTTCACACCAATGGCGCTCCATTCTAAATTTAAATCCCTTAAACACATATGTCCGCCCAAAAAGATTCAGGATGGAAACACTGCATACGGTTCTCAATACTTTACCGGCACCAGCGTGGGAAGCCTCAGTAGACCTGCAGGACACCTACCTTTAAGTGTTTTTTTTTTCAACGGAAGAACTTAAGACTTCAGTTGCCTTCCATTTGGCCTCTCAACAGCCCCAAGGGTATTCCAGAGTAGCAAAAACAGTTGCATCAATTCAGGCGAAAAGGAATGTTCTCGATGATTTGCTCGTTGTAGACTCCTCCTGGAACAAGGCTCTAAAGGCAGCCAGTTCAACATGAGAGTTAGCACTTTAAATATTAAGGAAAAATCCCAGCTGGAACATTCACACGTCCATTCCACATAGGGATAGAGTTAGATCCTGTACAAGGGGTAGCCAAACCTACACAGCAAAGAATAAAGAATTTGATAGAGTGTGTAGCACTCTACCAAATTTTCCTTTCCACTGAAATCGTTCTAGTTGTACCATGGTTTGCTTCTTATGGGGCTCATGGCCAGTTTGGTCGACAGAGTACCTTGTTGCAGATTAAGGATGTGAGTTATCTAACTCCATCTTCTGTCTCTCTATTGACCGAAATTGCATAGCTTAAATCATTTTGTACCAGTGGGCCAACATATTCAAACACACCTACGATGGTGGTTGAACCCAGTCAACCTCAGCATAGGTGCATCATGAACAATGCAACATTGATAACACTTCACATTGCCAGCAAACTGAACTTCATGGCAGATACTCTCTCCAGAGGAAAGATCATTCATCAGAATGGACTCTACACCCTATTGGTGTACAGAACATCTTCCGAAGGCTCGATCACCCATGCATAAACGTGTTTGCTTCAGCCTTCAACAACCACTCACCGGTATACTGCGCACGGAGTCCCGATCCCAATGCTTGGGCAACAGATGCACGTTCAGTAAGCTGGACAAACATGTTCGGATTGCGTTCCCACCAATCTCTTTCCTTCCGAAGGTCTTGAGAAAGATAGAGTTGACAACATTGCAACATCATCCTCACTGCCCCATTCTGGCCACGTCAACCTTGGTTTCAGTGGTCAATCAATCTGTTGATTCAACCGTCAATACTACTGCCACAGAGAAAAGATCCTCTGGCTCAACCTTGCTCCAAAACCCTACCGCCAGAGCACTCCACCTGACGTGCTGGTTATTGTTGAGCAATCCCTCCAAGTAGCATATCTTTTGGCAAACACTGTGTCCGTTGCTGCCCAAAGTCATAGAGCCTCAACACGGGTCATATGATAGCCGACTTCGACATTGTTAATAAACGGTGCAGGAACAAGCCTATTGATCCACCCACAGTAACTGTAGGGCAGATACATGATTTCCTCATGGAAAGGTTCACTCAAGGCCTATCGGTTTCCATAGTAATGATTTTCTGACGGGTCTAGGGTTTTGAGTAACAATCTTCTGAAACATGTCCACCGAGGCATATTCATAAGTCACCCACCATCCCAATGCTTAGTCCCTTCTTGGAACTTTGGCTCAGTCCTCTTAACTTTGACAGAATCTCTATTTGAGCCCCTTGTTAATGCTTCTTTGCTACACTTGACCTTAAAGTTTTTCCTGGAGCAGCTGTTACTGCTAGGACACAAAGTGAGTTTCATGCCCTTTCTTCAGGACAGGGTCATATTCGATGGGAACCACATGCATACATACAACTGTATAGTGAGTATGGTTACCCTTTTGTAAAATGTTCCTGGCAAAAAATCAGTTGATTTCTTTCCAACCATCGGGCATTGTTATCCCAGAGAGAAATACTGTTTGTCCTATTAACGATGACCAGCTCTGGTGCCTGGTCTGGGCCCTCAAGTTGTGCATAGCCTGAACTAAGTCCCTAAAGGGGTGAGACTACCCAACTGTTCATTAAAACAACCCAGCCTCACTCTGGTACATCAAGGGACACAATCTCCCGATGGATAGTAAGGACAATAAATTCTTTCTTACCAGCTTGGCCTACACAGCCCGGAAACATGGCCCATGCTCATGACACTAAAGCAGTGACAATTTCATGGGCATTTTTGATAGGTGTTCCTAACACCCAGCCATCTGGAAACAAGTAATGATAAACTCTTATTCACATGATACAATATTTGCCTACCCTCAAAGTGACGAGGACACAAGGGGACATGATAATACTTGCTAAAGATACCTTAATTATGGCTGCCAAACACAAACCCTCCTTTGCCGACAGTGCTAATCTATGCAAATGTAAGGTTTAACAGGTACGGGAGTCCCAGAAGTGGACTTCCCCTAATCAAAGGTGATTTGGGAGTCCACAAGGGGATGATACTTACCCTTTAAACCTTTCACCCTCCTTCCCAACATTGGGCTCAGCTGACAGGAGTTACAGAAGTGCTCGTGGTAGAGAAAAAGAAGGTAAGGTATCAGACTAATGCAAGTGCTAAGTGCTTGGGTGTTGAGGACAGCATTGAGTGTGCTATAAAAAACTAGCGGTTGGGAGCTTAGGCGAGAGAAATATGCAAAGGTAAGGTTCAACAGGTAGGTATTATGCCCTCGTGGACTCCCAAATCACCTTTGATTTGGAATATTCTTCATTACTGTTGAGGTTGTTGAAGTACTAAAAGTATAGTAACTTAAAGAAGAACATCACCATAGTAATTTATCTTCTTGCGTAAGATCTGTAATATCTTAGGATAAATCTGACTAGGGATCAACCGATAATTGGATTGGACATTGGATCAGACTGATGTTCGGCAACATTTGCAAAACATCAGATAGGGAAAGGTTGACCTCTCTAGCCAATATGAGTGCTGATGTTAACCACTACCTGCTGGGGACTCCGAAACTCCGGAGCCGTATGGTTTATATGCTTGGCCGGGGTCTCCGAACTCGGACAAAGGAAACAGGGCCCTGTAACAAAAGACTGTACTCCGAACAAAAGACCAGGCTGCTGGGCATTACCGGCATTTTTCACTCTCAAAAGTGGTGATAATCCAGCAGAGTGACCCACTCTGCAAAAAAGGGTAATAAATCACTCAGTGCCAAAACACGTAATGGCCTGTTCTATTTGAAGGCAAAGTTTCTTCAAAAATGTTTTTTTCCTTTTATACTTTCTATACTTTTAGAATTTGTGACTACAAATGGGTACTGATAAATAAAGATGAAAAATTGATCATTCAGTAGAAAACCCTACATAGCATTGTATTTCCAAGCGTGACAATTCAAGAGCTTTTTCTCAAAAAGTGCTTTTATTTAATCGGAAAATGTGGATATACAAATGTTTATATATCTCTGGAATGTAGCACACTACACAGGTCATTCATATATCAAATTGTTGCTTTTGATGTGCAGAATCCTGCCATATCAAAAATCATAACCTGAATCTGGCAACTTATTTTCCATTTTTTTAAGAGCCAATCACAAATTTCATGGGAATTGCTTCTGACTAGACTGAAAATATTACAAATATTTGCTTTCCAGGCCCAAATGATCAAAGACAAAGCAGATGAAGTGAAGGCTACTAACCAGGACTTATTGGCACAGGTGGAGCAGCAAGCCAAAGAGGCAGCTGCACTTCTAAATGATGGCACCAAGGCACAGCAGGTATGTATGTGTATCTCAACCCTACCTGCAAAAATCCTGAAAAATGCCCAGACATTGTATGTCATCTGACTGTTGCTCTGACAGAAGCAGCTTATGCTAGGTTAACACCATCTCATCTCAGGCCCGGTAACAAACCATAGCCGTTCCTGCAAGAGGCTTGCAGAATAAAAATACAAGTGCGTATTCTATTTTCCATGTTTTATTCTTGCTTGTTTACTGACACACGTCCGAACTCATAGCTTCAAAATACAATCCTGCTCTTCCGGCTTGACCATAATGTGCACCTGGCTGTGTGAATATACGGTTATAAGACATTCATTCAATTCATCTTTCAAACTAACAAAATCTGTAATGATTCTTGTATTTGTTACCATCCGCCAAACGTGAGGAGGTAAACTTCCATATTAAAAGTTTCATTTTCGATCCCATTCAGACTATATTACAAATTGAACATTAGATATGCCTTTTCATCACGCTAATAATTGGTTTCCACAATACATGCACTCTTCGTATAGGTTACTTAAAGCCTAAAATATGTTAATCCGTGCAATCACCTTTGAAAAATTGACAATATGAAAAAGCATTTTGTTTGTCGACCTTGAAAAACAGAGGTCAAAAACCTCTGAGACTCTAAAAAACCTGTCTAACCCCCTGAAGGTGATCGAGTACTATTGAATGTATACACGGCTACTGCATGAATGGGCCGTTGCCTCCCTTTCCGATTTCGGTTCAACATACCTGAAATATTCCTTAAAAATGTCTTAGTCAAGCTGCTTCCACAGAACGCCGAAAGCCATTTCTTTTCCCCCTTTTTTTAAGTTGGACTATGGATCCGCTGTTGGAAAAAAATATATAATTTATACGGACAACAATTGGATTTAGGGGAAAATGGGAGGAACCTTAGCATTTGAAATGTGTATGTAATCATGGCACCGGAAAAAAAAAAGCTTCTTAACTACCCTTGGCCAGTAGTACAGACTACAACGCTCGCAGATCTACTCCCTTTCATAAATCTCTGATGAAATTATGTGAACGCGACTTTATTTTGAATGATGATTTTAGTAGGGATAAAAACGTTTGGCAACATGCTAACGTTGATGCCCGTTTTCACTTCACAAAAATGCAAATTCTAAATAAAGTTGACATCAAGAAAAACTCACAACGAAATTCACCAGGGTTGCAATGTGTTCAATTTCTTTGCAGATTTAGAGCGTGAATACTTTCTGCATCGTGTAATTCTAGCAGGACGTCTGGCTCGATACGTACATGTGCATGCTGATAATCCAGCCCTTTACTTTTAGTTGAACATACATGTACAATAAGGTTGTGTTCACTATAAAAGTGTTGAAGTCAACATCATACATGTCAAATTCAAGTCGAGTCGCGAGTCAATTTCTTTTTCGTCGCAAGTAATTTTTCAAGCCAAGTCGTGTCTCATATTGCCCCCCCAAAAAAGAATAACTAAACAATGCAAGTCGAGTCATCAACATGGCACATTCAGGTATTTACCCTAATCACAAATTATCAAATGCATTTTTTTTTTTCTGCAGGAAACTTGAAATTTAAAGCTTCAGTTTATTCACAACATGAGATTGTTAATGTTATCAAAATTTTGTTGGCATTTTGTTTTTTTTGATCACTCACAGGTCTCAACCAAAAACACTACTTTACGTATACATGTACATTACAGGAATCATTTCCCAGAACTACAAACCAACATCACAAAACACAAACAACACGGCCAGAGTAAAAGTATGTTCTTGGGAGCAAAAGAGTGACATGCAATGTGCACGTTTTTTCTACCTTAAAAATGCCCGAGAAATATTGGAGTCGGTTCGGCGGCTTCCTGAAAAATACCTAGGCAGCTTTGGAATGTCAACGCTGTGGCCGCAGTCAGTCGCTAATTCCTCTGTGGAGCCGACCACGATCACCGCTGTCCGCACGTATTTCAATAACAATAGGGGCTTTGTTAGTCAGTTGCACTGATATGTAAAGTGAGCGGGACACCGCGGTCGTCGACTTGTAACTAGGGATTGGACAAACCGCGGTGACCTCAGTCTAACCATGGTTCAACCTTTTTGCAAAGCCGCCCTAGGCACCTGAACAGTCATAAGGTCATCAAAAACACAATGTCCTGGACACGCAAGGAAATCACTTCCTTGTACCTCAGCATTCCGGAAAAGGATACTAGGCCCACAAAATCAAACGTGTGTCACAGAGAGAAGTGTCCTGGGCTCCCTTGTCTGCAACCAATTTTGCCAGAACTTCAGGTGAAATCGGCTCTTTGGGGGATTTCGGCCTGGTTAACTTTGGACGACAACCCTCCACTACTGCTTTCACGAAACTGTCCCCAGTAGTGGAAGAAATAGCTGCCAGATCGTGTGCCCATCGGATACTATAAATCGCTTCATCGACTGGAGAAATGGAACAAGCTGATCCTAATAAAAGCTCAATGTATAACACCAGCTCTGTATGCTTGACGGAAAAATCTGAAATTTATGCTGACAGGCAAAAGTTTTCCAGCGCTTCCATCCTCCAAGGTATTTGCTTGTAGTGGAGCTAGCTTTTGAAGCCAAAACGGTACCCTGTAGCGATGTGACCAACCCAGACAGATATTCGTTGCTACAAATGTTGATATCAGATGCAAACTCGCTCCAAATCTGATAGTCAAAGACTTCTGAAATATTAAATAGAAGATGCCTGAGAATACGATACGATATCAAGTTCAGTAACATAAAGCAATATAAGCATCTTCTTTGCAAATATCGTCTTAACAATCTGTTTAATCCCTTCGCGCCGGGACGCGGATAGAGCCGCTGCAAAAATTGAGATCCTCAGCCCGCTTTTCAGCTATTATTCTTGGCCCATGCTCGAGCGAACACGGTGAAAGAAGGCAGATCCTGGCTCTTGTATATATGGTGATTGGCCTTCATGTGTAGCCCAGAAATGAAAAGACCGAATTTGCATCATAATCACCAGCTTCACAATAATCCCCACTTTGAAAAGAGGCAACGGGAATGTGGAAGTGTGAGTAGAGCCGCATGCCACTGAACAATGAGCCTTTTCACTGTGTACCCATTGTAGGTGACAATATGGGCCAGAACGCCGCAGATGGCCATTCAGGTACTATCACAGAACCACTAGCTTTGCATTTCTTCATGTGTTTTACGGTATGCAAAACCTGACAGGCAGGCAAGCCCAATTGTTTTCTGATGCCCAATCTTGGGAAAAACAATCAGCAGCTGTACACCCAGGATTCCAGTACCTGGAATTGAATGAGGGTAGTTGGGTGTTATAAAATGATGCAAATCGATCCACCTTGTGAAGACCAAAGCGGTCATCCAACATCAAAAACACATTCCTGTTTAATGACCAATCGTCCGGATCAGTAATCCAACTTAATTCATATGCACGTTTATTCAGGTCGTATTTTAACCATTCTGGTTCACTTCATACCTGAAATGTCATACAACAATTGTACAATCAGATACTCAAGTCATGCAAATCGGGCTTTGTACTCCCGACTGATATACGACAAGTGTTTTGGCAATCTGTATACCATTTTAATTTTTTGCCCGTCAATTTGGGGCCTAATGAACGCAAAAGGTATAAAACCGCTCTAAGTTCGCGACTTGAACTTTCGTTGGGCTCTGATTCTGACCATAGGCCTGAACACGTGAGGCCTAAATCGTTAAGCTGAATAGAATAATAACCCCCAAATCCTCTTTCACTTGCATCAGAATATACAGCCAAAGTGGCAAGAGATATCGACCTGATGCGATGGCCGTTTACAGCCTAGAAATTCCTGTGCCAGAATTCTAATTCAGCTAAGGAACCTGCAGATAAGAAAACCTGGCTTGAACAAGATTGACGTGATTCTATGTTTTTGTACAAATGCCTGGTGAACAACCTGGATAATCGACCTACAGCTAATGAAGCAGAGATAATGAAACCAGCAACGCATGCAATGAGTCACACTGGAACATACTGTGTACGATTCGCAAAACACGCAGAAATGGCATTCTGCGCCTTAACCAGTTTGTTGTCAGGCAGGCTAAACTGCATGGAAACAGTATCAATTAACATGCCTAGCCTCATACCCGACTGTTTCGGTACAAAATCGCTTTTTGATTTGTTAACTTTCAGACCTGCACAGGCGAGGTCCCTCTGAACAATACGGCTTGCTGCAAGTGCAGAAATCTCGTTAGCATAGCCCAAGATGCCATCATCAATGTATAAAATTGAACAATGCCCCATAGGTCACCATCTTGCTACAAGGGGTCTTAACATTTTTGTGAAGCAATGACTCACAGCATTCAAACCGAAGGGGAGTACAGTGAATGTAAAATAACGCACTTTGGTAGCGAATTTCCAACTGAAACCTAAATACTTTTGATGAGGTTAAAAAATGTCAATGTGGTGGTAACCAGACTCTAAATCAAAGGTGAACAAATACAATCCTGTGGAAAACATTTGTGCTAAGATATCGAGACCTTCGTATTTGACTTTGGACACAAAAAAGTAAATTGGTTAATATGCCACAGATCCAAAACTAATCTGAGCTTTTTGCCTTCTGCAACAGTCAATGGATTGACAACGTGCAGAGGTGAGACATGCTCGTTTATACTACCTGTGGCTAATAATTTAGATATTGCTTCGGCCACAAATTCAGGATGATTCAGACTTGATCTGTTGTTATTTAAATGAGCCTGTGGTGGAAAGATCTTAAAAGGGATTATGTAGCCATGAGCCGAAATACCTTTAACCACTTGCTGCCGGGTGGATTTTTCTTGAGCAAGACAAGATGCCGGGTCATTTTCAAGATTTTCCATTTTCAAAATTCTTCAAGAATTCAACATTTCATTTAATGGCCGTTTATACCAAAATGAAGGACTCTTTGGGCACTTCTCTAAAGCTGACAGGTAAAATTCATTGACTCCTGAATATTTCAACCAGGCCTGCAGCCCTGGTAAAAGAGCCCAGATTGTGCGGTGTTACGTAAGATTCTTTTGATCCCAAAACCGGCACTGCTGACCTCTTTTCAATAGGGGCCAGATTATCGTGCAGCGGTGCTGTGTGGCTCATCTCTGCGGTTGTGGAGAGCTTTTGTCCCCAGTGGTAATCCGTTCGCTCCATATGCCTCAAACTGTGGTATACTGCTTCAAAACGAGGCTGGAATATCTCCACTATTGAGAGCGAAAAAATGTCAGTAATGCCCAGCAGCTCAGTCTTTTGTGCTGAGCACGGTCTTTTGTTGTAAGGCCCAACTCTTTTGTCCCAGTTCTGGACTCCCCGGCTCTGCATATAAAGCCTATGTACCCAAAACCAGTCGCCCGGCAGGTAGTGGTTAACAAACGATGGGGGTGTGTGTCAAACCAATACTGCCTAGAACGACGCAATCAGCCTACCACTCGAGCACTCTCTGCGTATGAAACAAATTCAAAATTCCTTTGTGGGACATCAAGGCAACAGTAATCATTTATACTTAGCTTTTCAAACTTTTCCTCCGGTCTGTTGGTTTCCGGCTCTGTAGGAGCACTGGTATTGGAAATGGCCAACTTGTCCACAGGCCCAGCACGGCTGTTAGGCTCTATTGATTCTAACTGCTCCTTGACAAAGCGGCTGTCTCATGGCACCAACATGGGGGTAGGAAACTGAGCTTGCTGTAAAATTTGCGGGGGTTGAGGAACGAAAATTGGATCGACCCTAGTAGGAACACCCTCGATGGTTGCAAAATTTCTCGCGTTGCTTGTAATCGGCCTGGCGCACTACCTTAGATAGACGCTTGTCGTCGTCAGAATCGCCAGCCAGATTGTCAGAGACATACGCTTAAACTGTGTCCCATCCATGAGTATCAGCAATCTTGACAATTTTTTGACGCTTGTTAATTAGGGCTATACCTTCTGCCAAGCTATCTTTAGCTTTGTCAATTTTTCCATTGTCCAGACTTGACACAGCCTCTTCAAGCTTGTCCTTGACGTCCTCGTTATGGAGATACTGGTCCTTAATTGCAACCCTTCTTACTAAATTGGATAGGAGCCAACCTAGCCCTTTTTACGGCAGCAGCAAACTGGTGTGAAGATTCCTCGGTCAAATCCCGCTTGAATTTTTTGAGCTTGCTATCCAAAATTTCAAAAAGACCGTTCACATCAAGGCATACAGGGGCCTGAGAGTCACTGTTCTGGGTATCAAATACCCTCTGCTCCATTTGTGTTGAGATATTAGGTAAGGCTGTGTTACGCAACATATGTGTTTGAAGAACATGAAAAATGAAGGGTATAGCGTGGTGACCGCGATTGACCAGCGTCCCTTAAACACAGTCCTTAAATATGCTTTCCTTCTCTTGCATGCACCAATGCACTCTAATTCCTACACGTAACAAGCACCTGCCAACCTTTTCAACAAACTATGCTACTTTCCCCTTCAGAGGAGATTTTTCTACCGATGCCAAAGAGAATTAATCATTCTTCACAGGTGTTATCTCATTTAATCGCCTCCCTGTAACACTCAAACAGCCTCTGCCTCCCATTCTAGCCAGTTGTAAGTGCCAGTACAAGAGTCTGATGTTTTAATATTTTATGATATGTTTAGGTATTGCTACTGTCATTTTACAATTCTTATGTAATGTTTGATGTGTTTATTTTTATTTAACCCAGTTTTACTATTTTGTTTACTAATTTTATTTATTTTACTAATCGTAAAATGACTTGTGCTGCCTTTTAATTCATTGTATGGAATGTTTGAGCTGGGCACCTTTGAAAAAAAACAGTGTTACCCTGAAAGGTTCTCCCAGGGTAAACAAGAAAGAAAGAAATGCTAAGAAGGAAAACAATACTTCTTTTCATTAAATCTGAAACAATTTTCCTAAACATTATTACGTGCGGAGAACGCACGGCAGAAGAAAAATCAAAAGACGGGAACCAGGACACTAAAACATACGAGCAAAGAACAATAAAGGAACTAATTTGGAGTAACATTTAATTATAAACTTAAATCAGCAAAGCAGTAAATTAAAACAAAGTAAATCTAGTGGTTTGCTGCAACTTAAACTTCTCATGCAAGAACACCGTGAATCTGAACAGTCAAAAGCATAAAAGGAAATTATTTACATTAGCACAGTCAAGCACAATTAATTACAGTGAGAATTAGCAAGCCGGCAAAAACATATTAATACGCAAAGAGGCAGAGGCAGATTATATTCGGCCGAGTATAATTACCTTAAGGAGCGAACACAACAGAGGAAGAAAACTAGGCACCGCCCAGTCAGTGCCATGGCTAAAAGAGCGCAGTCGTCGGGCCAAGCACCTCCACACTCCGTGCCAGAACAGCCCGGTTCAGACAGGTAGGTCAGTGTCTATCCCCGAGATTCGGCTTCCACATGGAGCCACAACACTCCAGGGTCCACGGTCCCTCTGCGGTGTCAGCCTTGGCCACGTTCCAGCAGTAAAGAGGCCAAGGCGACAAGGAGGTGCTGACCCAACGCTGGCTATTTCGGAACGCACATGCTAAAAGCATATAGGCACTGACTGAGAACGAAATCGATAACTACGGAGTCAGGTTCAGGTTTTTTGGAACATGCATAAATTCCACACGTACCTTTTCAGGGAGACACAAAAGGATTTGGATGAACTGGGATTGTAACGACATTCATTTGTCACTCTTGATAGTCTCAGATTTAATACTTTGAATGTTCATATTGCATTCCAGAACTACAAGCAATATGAACATTCAAAGTATTGTTACATAAACATCAGTGGAAATGCTCAATGTATATTCATTTAGTAGCTAAAAGTATTGAAAGGTAGAAAGTACATGGTTGTGGATACAGTTACAAGAACAAGCCACTTTTTTCAAAGGCGTTAACACCTATGAACCACTTGCTGCCGGGTGCTTTTTTTAACCATCATGCTCTGCCGGGCTGTTTTTTTTTTCATATTTTCATTTTTCAAAAATCTTCAAAAATTTGTATCTGAAGCGTAAACCCCATAAAGTGTCTTGTGGCGAGTCTAGCCTGACAAGCAACTTCCATTGACCCTTCAGTTTTCCAGCCACGCCACCCGCTCTGTATAGAGCCCCCATTGTGTAGTGTTGCATAATCCCTCTTTTGTTCCAGGCATTGGCCCAGCGCATTGCTGTGCTGCGATGTTGCTATGCAGAGGGATTGACGGCCAAGACTCCAATGTGAAATATGCTGTGAGTGCATGGAAAGCTGTGCCCACATGCACATGGCAATGTAAACAGTTAAATGCGTGCAGGCCATGATGGACAAATGAGCCATGCTATGAAACTTGGGGTCTAAAAGTGTGCTTTTTTGCGGCGCTTTTGCATCCAACCTTTGCTTTTTTTTTCTTCTTTTTTTGAAACTATAGGATGTTTTGGGGCATGTATTTTCTCATATATAAAAATTTATATTTCCCCCAAACCACCCTCATATATCTCTCAACTTGCCCAATCCCCCCCCCCTATTCGGAGTTTAAAATGGATATTTCCCACCCCAAAACTTTAATGCCCCAAAAATTTCAAGTAAAACCTTAGAAACCAATAAAACAAGTACACAAAGAAATACACACATACAAATGTTTGCAGAAAACTTCTTTTTCTTCTTGTCATTTCTCTTCTTGTGTTTTCTTTTCATTTCACATTGAAATAGTTCAACTCATAAAACTAATAAAATAAATTTCCACTCTTTGCGATCAAATAAAAGGCAAAACTCATAAAAAGGCAAGAACTTCACCGTAACACATTTCCTGACTGTGACCAAGCTCCTAACACTGGTAAAAGGAATTTTGCTACTTTTTCAAGGGATGAGACTATAACATCCTCAAAGCAGTACTTCTCAGAAACTTTGTCTTTTTTTGTCATTTTTTCAAGGGTTGAAAATATGACCCAATTAGTAAAACCAGTACAGGGAATATTGTTACTTTTTCAAGGGATGAAAATATAACATGTAAGGGACGGAACTATGACAACTCCTAAAACCACAAATAAATGAAGTATTCTTATAAACCAGATAAAAATAGGGCAACAAGTCATGAAAAACACAAAATAATGTCCATGAAAATGGAAAATAAATGTTCAAGTGTCAATCAGTGGACCGTATGGTACTCCTCGAAGCAGGGGCGATGCAGAGGGGTTGGTGGCACGTTTCGCACTGGATGTGTGTCTTCTTCCGCTGATCCTGGGAAGCGCAGAGGACACACCATCAGTAGTGGAAGTCGCCGTAGCTGGTCCTCTCCTAGGGGACGGGGAAGTGGCGTTACTGCTGCTTTACCACTGCTTGAATGGTACTGCTCCTCAATACAACTTTGATTTGTTATCTCCGTAAAATCCACCAAGGCACTTATTTCATCTGATGCTTTCCTGCTTGTCATCCAATATACAACTCATGGGGGAGATTGCTCTTCCACTCATGCCGGCCCTTTTCTCTGAAACAAACTCTCTATTCATATTCGCAATTTATCACTCTTAGAACTTAAAGCAGCCTTGAAAACATTCTTGTTTCCTGGTTAATCACTTGAAACCTGCGGTAAATGTTTTTCGTGTATCTGTATTTGTTAGGACCTTTTCATTTCAATGTCTCCCTAATGCCCCAGCTACCAGGAGGCTGAATTTTACGGTCCAAATTTTGAGAAATGATGGATTAGGATCTAAATTGAAAACATACAAAGTTTGGTTGAGATCAGATGAGGGAATATTTATGGGACAGTAAAGTTTGTGCTTGTTCTTATGGGAATGTCTCCCAAGTGACCCATTTTCGGTAAACAGTTTTATTATTATTTACACCTGGCCCCAATGGAAAGTCCTTGGAACTGCTGTATCAAAAAGTTTCCATCACTTGAATCATGCGATGCTGCTTAAAATGGCAATAAAACAAAAATGTGACATGCTGAAACAGTTTTGAAGTTAACTTTGTTTTTTCCCCTTGTAAGCAAGTTTCCTTCATTTGTGTGAAAGTACATAAGGCACTGGTATGTTATTTACCTCTGAAATATATTATCACAAACAATAATGGAACCAGTTAGTCAAGCACTGGATGAATGAACCCCCATAACGACGAGTACATGTCCAAACTTTAACAGCATAAAACTATTTACACAATCACCAATGGAAATGCTCAAACTGTCAAAACTTAAATGAAAATTTCTGTGAGTTCATACATAACAGTTGCTGTCTTCATGAATTTATTTCAAGGCCTCAATGCTTGCATGAAATGTAATTTACCATGTGAGCATAGCCAGGAAACGCATGTGATGGCTTGTACATCAGTAATTAATTCATTTAATATCATGAGGAAGGTTTGTATCATAAAGTTTGTGTCATATGTAATACCTGGTGACCAAACAGAAATTCTGTACGCAGTGTATCTTGATAATCCAAAAAAGTTAGAAAGTCGTGACTTTTGTGGAGACAGATTTGTAGGCACATTTTATGAACCTTAGTTTAAATATTTCATAAATCTCCAGGCTGCTGTTGTTCACCGTAGCAGTGTTTCACCTCAAATATGTTGAAATCATGCCCATGTTAATGTCTTGCATACATTATAGAGGACTTAAAGCTTCATGCATGTACAATTCTGATTGGCCAAGGAGTACTCAATTATAAGTTGCCAACTACTAGAATAAAGTCTACAAACCAATAGTAACTTAGCATTTTTAAACTTATTGGAGGTAAGTGATGTATTTGTCACATATCCTGCTTGCATGTTTGCAAATGCGCGAGCATCATGTCTTCATGGTGCAGTGAATGCAAAACTACACTGCTGACCAGCTTTTAAAAACCAAGAAGATGAACTCCAAAGATGTTTGTACCACCAAAAGTACAAACCAAGTTGTACAAGCCACATTTAAATTCATAGGTCTACTGCGCTCTACCTACCCAAACAGTCACTACATATGCAAATTCCCCATGTGCGCATGGCCATTGGCTGAATAAGACTTTATCATCTGAGATGCCCAATGACCTCCCACTATGCACTGCGGTCTCACCACCATGATCATCCTTTTCTCAGCGCCGTATAGCAACTGACATATCTTTTAGACATCTTCGAATTGTTCGAGTTTTCTGTGTTGACTTTATCATCTAGTCATTGTTTTTGAATAAAACTTTACCTTGTGTGATTTCATTTGTGTTGGTAAGAGTGTTATTTTCTTGTTTCTTGGTGCCTTTTTTCTCTTTTTGTTTATGTGCATTCTGCAGGTGTTTACTGTGTGTGCTACGAGGAACGATCAACCCTACACTCCCCATGCCACTTGTGTGGTGTACTCGATAAAGCGGCCCCTATAATCCACACAACAATTGCTGCATGAGAAAGTGTGTGTTTTTCCTTATTGCAGCAGCAATTGTGAGTTATGGCCTAACTGCTTGAGAGAGTGCTTCCAATTTAAAGCGGTTTAAAAGGGACAAGGCCTAGCCGCATGGGTGCTTCACCCCTATATGTGGCTCTGACGAGGATATAGGCCTTAGCCGCGAGCGGGAGGGGCCTTTACTGGGATCAGTGCCTCCTGCTCGACAGTCGTGCAAAGGAGCCAACTGATGTGGCTAGATCGAGCCGGTGTGTTCACGCCTAAGCTCTGATCACTGACGGAATGAGAGCAAGGCCAAGCCGTACGAGAGAGCGCTCCGTTTCCTAAGCAGCTGAGACGAGGATTCCGGCCTTAACTGCGATGCTCAATTCCGCAGTAGTCAGATTCCCATGGGGAATTTTCTGACTTATAATTTTTATTTCTCCGCCCTCCAGACTGCCTAGTCAACTGAGCCAGTG
The DNA here is from genome assembly GCF_054643075.1 of Acanthaster planci. NCBI lineage: Eukaryota > Metazoa > Echinodermata > Asteroidea > Valvatida > Acanthasteridae > Acanthaster > Acanthaster planci. The sequence goes on from NC_141787.1 coordinate 3,360,967, forward strand.
CTTCCCAACGAGTGAACCGACAGAACGCCTATGGCTCACAAAAGCCAGTGGACCAACAGGGCTCCTCTTCCCCCACCGCCCACAACGACTTCCAGCCGCCGTAGCTCTGCTACGTGCAAGGCTGCATCCTCGGTAGCGCCGACCGACCTGACACCTAACCGGCCTCATACCGACAACATCAGGGTGGGCTCCCCGCGTTCCACTGGGTCAGGACCGCCTGATGGTTCTCCAATCCAAGGTGCCAGTGTACCCACCAAGAACTCGCCGCGGAACCCACAGGACTATTTCGCCACCATGGTTTCAGACCTCCGCAACCCATCCGCAGCTCTGGCTTCCGGCCTAGCATTCCCGGTAATTTCGGACCCTCCTCAGCTGGCCCACCGCCCCAAGAAGATGGCGTCCATACTCGTCAAACTCCTGTCTGCCCTCCGGAGGATCATCCTTCGACTTTACCCATCGCATCAACTGCTGAGTCTCTCCCTCGTTCCCGACCAGAAAGCAAGCGCTCTTCTTCCCCTTCATCAGTTGTTTCGAAGACCAAGAAGAGACGTCATTCTAAACAACGCGAACGCTCCCCTGAGCCACGGATGACAGCATTCCATTCCATCAATGAATCTCTGTCCTCCTTAGTTCACTGCCTGAGCGATGGACCTTTCGCCCCCGGCTCCCGCAGCCTCAACCCGCTCCACAGTTACAGACGACTACTCGGAGTGTGGTACTCACCAAAGCCTGGGCCAAGTCGGTGTCCCGCGTCAGGAACCTTCGGTCACATACGGGAGCACCCATGGATCTGCCCCTGACATGGCTGCACCTCACTCTGAGTAGCACACACAATCGTCAGGAGAAGACAACACCGACTCGACGGGCGACCTCACCCCCTCTGAAGGCTCCATCTCCTGCAGTGTGATATGATCCAGATCCTCGGCCTTCCAGCACCCACTCCCCCTGAGAGGGGCACCGGCCGCGCCTTCTTCAAGCGCCACACAATCAGGCTGGAGTCTTCAGATCCAACTTTCCCAGAGATCCCCGTTAACCGCTCTTGCATCGAGATCTTCGATTCAATCAGCAAGGCCAAGGCCCTGGCCTTATTACCACTTCCCGAGGGAGAACTACAATAACTTCTTATCGGTGCCGGAAATTCCAGAAGCAGCTCGGGACAAAATCATCGCCGACTCAGGCAAGGCTCCTCGGAAGTCGATCTTCCGCGATAACGACAAGTCCTGCCTCGAGTCAGCCCTGGTTAAACTGGACAAGGCTTTTCGCCTCGGCCTTCGGTGTTCAGCTTTCCTCCTCCTCTTGGAATACATCGCAAGTGCATGCAAGGAGAATTCACCAGTGTCCCCAGACTTCGCGGCTCTGGCACTCCGGGGCCTAGATGAGGGTTTGGCCCTCACCTTCGAGCAATTCACTCGGATCTCCTGCCTGGCTTCCTCCAACCACAGAGCCAATGCCTTGGAGTCGATGCATATCCCTCACAAAGGCGTGAAGTCTAGACTTAAGATCTCCCACTTTCTGGCAAGGATCTCTTTACCGGCAAGTTTCTGGATTCTCTTGAGGCCGAAGCCAAACGCATTGACACCACGAAGAAACTCTCCTTCCAGGAGCTGACGACTGCAGCTTTGCGGCAAACTCAGCCACGTCAGCCTAAGAATCCCAAGCTGCTTCCACCCAAGACACATTCTTTTCGCCCTCAGCTCCCACAACCGACCCAGTGTCGTGCCTCGACCAAGCCCACCTGGCCACGGTCGACCCCAGGATCTTCGTTGCGGGCCCCCTGTTACTTCGGGGTTTGTCCCCAATGACTGCACCACTTCACATTCCACGACCGCCAATCTTGAACCCGGCGGCGGCCGTCTACAGAAATTCGCAGGGTTCTGGTGGGAGATCACCTTGGACGGATGGGTTCTTGCAACCATTACCTACTGCTACTCCCTCGAGTTTATGAGTGCCCCTCCGTCAGATGGCTAGAGGGAAGTCACTTAACCACCGATCTGCCATTCCTGCAACCAAAACCGGCTGTGATAATAACAACCAATGCGTCATCTCATGGCTGGGGGGCCTCCTCCCTCCTCACCAGATCTCAGGAACTTGGCCACCTGTCTTCCGGGCGAATCACATCAATGTTATGGAGCTGCAAGCGATATTCCATGCTCTGCAATGCTTCCTACCATACGTCAGGGGAAAGAATGTCCTGGTTCATTCAGACAATTCTACAGCCGTGGCATACATCAACCACCAGGGCGGCACTCGAACCCCCAAGTTGTGCATCCTCACTTGGAAGATCCTGCAGTGGGCAAGGGAACGTGCAATCAATCTGCAGGCCTTCCATGTCGCTGGCCCAACAACACGTTGGCAGATGCTCTCTCCCGCGGCAAGATACTCCCGACAGAATGGACTCTTTATCCAGGGGTCGTCAAAACCCTTTTCGTGATGCTGGAGAGGCCTCACAACGATCTTTTTGCCTCTTCCTCCAAAGCCCAACTTCCATCATTCTGCACGAGACTTCTGCACCCCCAAGCCTGGGCCATGAACTCCCTGCAGATCAACTGGTCGGACATCCTGGGATATGCCTTTCCACCCATGTCCCTGATCCCAACGGTGCTCTCCAAGGTTGAACGAGAACATTGTCGGATACTCCTAATCGCACCATTCTGGCCTCGCCAACCATAGTTCCCCAGACTGACGAGGCTCCTGGTCCTTCGTCCTCTAGTCCTTCGTGACAGACCAGACGTCCTTCACCAGCCCAACTCCAGCATCCTTCATCCAGCTCCAAGGGATCTGCACTTAACTTGTTGGACATTGTCCAACGATCCTTCCACTCAGCGGGACTTTCTTGTCACGCTGCGGCCATGGCCGCACAGGGGTCTATCCACCCGTAAAATTTACAACAGCAGAAGTTAGTTGCATCTTGGGACTTAAATAAGGTTCTCCGGATGCTGGCCGGTTGTCCCTTTGAACCCTTGAGTAACGCGTCCCTCCTACACACTAGTACTAAGTTGGCCTTCCTCCTAGCCGCAGTCACATCTAGAAGAGGCTGCAAATTACAAGCGCTCTCAGTAGCCGACGGTCATCTCCACTGGGAGCCTCATGGGGTCCGTCTGATCCCCGCTGTTGGTTTCTAACCAAGACCCAAACTCTGTCCTTTGAGCCCCTGGATATCTTCGTGCCTTCAATTTTCTCACATTCTGGGGATGATGCTGATAAACTCTGGTGTCCGGTTCATACCTTGAAATAGTACTTGGCCAAGACTAAGGGTCTCAGAGGATCAATGACTCAACTGTTCATCACCTCCAAAAGCTTGTATCGCCCAGCAACAAGAGACACAATAGCCCGCTGGATGTTTGCAACCATCAAGTTGGCTAACCCGGATTGGCCTTCACAACCTGATGAGCAAGGTAATCACTACATCAGGGCTCTTGACGTTGGAGCAGTTTCTACTTCATGGTCATACCTTTGGGGTGTTCCTATTGCAGACATATGTAAAACTGCATGCCAGAAGTCTCCCTCTACCTTCACATCCTACTACCTGAGGAACATCCTGCGTAACGACTCTGTACATGGCAGGATGGTTCTACTCCCCGTAGCACGAGCTCCGGCAACAAGGGCGGACAACGGAGCTCATGTCTGGGATGTCTATTGGTTGGTTGGTGTGGGCATGAATGGGACATGCTGGTTTCCAGATCCTGGAAGTGTATTGGTTGGTTGTTTGGGCTTGAATTTGTCTAATTATCAGGTGGGGCGTGGGTGGAATTGGTTTGGGATTGAACGTGGCATGTGGGTCCCAGGTCCTGGTACGAGTGTTGGCTGGCCAGCTGGCTGGCTGGCTGGCAATCCATCCATCCATAAGATGCAAGTACCCAGGACCTGGTCAACAGTGGCTGGTTGGTTTGGGCTTAAACTTGAAACATGTGTGCATGTACCCAGGACCAGGCTTAGCACTGGCTTCAATTTGAGATTGAATTGGGAATATTTGTACAATGGCTTTAGGCGGTGGACTCCTCTATGCAAGGCTTGGCCATTTGGCTAGATCTTATTGTGGAGCCATTTCCAAGGTGGGGAGGCAGGACCCCAGATGACTACGGGCCAATCCGCCAAACACTCCCCTGACCCATCCTCAGGTTCAGGAATTACCCTATCCTTGGGAACTGTTGCATGCAGACACAGTTAAATACATGTAGGTTGAACTTTGCAGTTTCTTGTCAAAGCTTTACACAAAGAAAGAAATGTAGCCAGTAATTGTATAACCTTCAAGATGCAATGACTTGGTTTGACAAAAAGTAATAATAATTGGTGACATTTGTGATGCTTCCGACATATCTGTTATATACTCAAGTATGTGAAGACTATATACTGCAGTGTATTAAAACAAAGTACTGATGCAAAGATAACAGTTAATTTGGTTAAAAATAAATTTTACATTTAATGTTTGTTTTCCTAGTTATACGGTTTGGCTTAACCTTTATCATTTATGGTTGAAGGAAGATGAAGTCAAAATGTATTGGGACCATGGCATCCGCTTCCAGGAGGAAATAAAGCATTCTGGAGATAAAGGAATATTGCAATCGTGTGTCTGTACAAAGTAGGTTCAGGATCACAATTTTTGTAATTCAAAGAAAAAAAATTATTAATGTTTTGAATAAATACGACAGACTCTCTTGATTTTTTAGGAGGGGAAAGAGTAACCCTTAAGCCCCGGGGGGGCTAAGAGCATCCTCAACAGATGTCCACAGACCAGTGTGAAACTGTTGAAAGTGTTGGTTAATTGGTAGTGCTGGCTTGTTTGGGCTGGCTGTTGTTTAAGTCATTTTTTACATTTGCCTCTATGCTTTTGTATGGATGAAGCTAGCATCTAACATCTTTCTCCATTTTTGCGTGTGTAAAATTTTGCAAGAACTATGTGCTTCCAAACTTACTTCATACGACTTTTAGCATTGTATTCCAACTTGATCGGGTAACCAAGATCACATACACTGTTCACGTCAGTCTCTTTTTTCTTTGGAACCCATTTACTTCAGCACCTGCAGATGTGGATGTTCACTAACAGTTAGGTTAACATAGTGGTTCTTTTGTCACCCTCCACCCCTGCAGCCTGGGTTCGATTCCCAGCTTGGTCCACAAGTAGATTTGGCTTTCAATCCCTACCTGATTCCATAGGTTTTACCCAGAATGTTCCGCTGGGGTTTTCCTGCCACCTCTAAAACTGTGACTGCTTTTCACTCTCTCCTCTCTACAGGTTTCTTCAGGCTTGCAAGTCTTGGTGTCCTGGCAAGAGATTAAAATAATAAATAAGTATTTGGCATTGATATTCAGTTCAGTTTTCAAATTTGTTAATGTATTATTTTAGGTATTCAAATTATTTGGGCATTTTTCTTTCATAGAAACTTGATTTACTGATGGCGAAGGCTCACAGTGCAGAGGCTGAAGCACAAGCTGCCAAGGATCAGGGGGAAAAGACCTTACAGCAGGCTGAAAAAATCCTGGAGGACCTCTTAGGTGAGAAGCCTTCACCCTTTTCATTCATTAAACGCAGCCTGTTTTCTTCATCAGAAAGAATTTTTCAAACAGAAATCTCTAACCACAAATCTGCATTTCAAATCAGTGTGTTGAATATTGCTTATTGTTTCTGTATAATTAAAGCAACATTCTTACTGAGCAATAACCACTTGCTGCTGGGTGGATTTCCCTTGAGCAAGACAAGATGCCAGGTCCTTTTCAAGATTTTCCGTTTTCAAAATTCTTCAAAAATTCATCATTTCATTTAATGGCCATTTATACCTACATGAAGGACTCTTTGGGCACTACTCTAAAGCTGACAGTTAACCTTCATAGAATAGTTAACCTTTGAATATTTCAGCCAGGCCTGCAGCCATGGAAAAAGAGCCCAGATTGTGCAGTGTTACGTAAGATTCTTTTGTTCCTGAAACCGGCACAGTGCACTGCTGACCTCTTTTCAATAGGGGCCAGATTAGCGTGCAGCGGTGCTGTGTGGCTCATTGCTGCGGTGGTGGAGAGCTTTTGTCCCCAGTGGTAATTCGCTCGCGCTAAATGCCTCAAACTGTGGTATACTGTTTCAAAACAAGGCTGGATTATCTCCACTATTGAGAGCGAAAAAATGTCGGCAATGCCCAGCAGCTCAGTCTTTTGTGCTGAGCACGGTCTTTTGTTGTAAGGCCCAATTCTTTTGTCCCAGTTTGCTCCCCGGCTCTGCATGTACTTGAAAACAGGTCACCCGGCAGGGAGTGGTTAACTTATGAAAACTACCAAATAAAAAGCCTATGGTTATGAAACATAAGTTCTCAATATTCATTTTAGACATCTGCAGTTGTTGAGCAATACATATCTCACTCGGCAAGACTTAGTGATAGGTGTTTTCAGCTTTTACACCAGCCCACATCTTTCCCATCTTCCAATGTGACACCTGTACTTAACTCATCATCCTTTACTTTTTTATTTGTGCCAAGGATTCAATGAGAAAGTGGAGACCAGTAAGATGAATGCCAGTGAGGCACTGCTGAGGATTCCTGAGATTGAGATGAAGATTGATCAGGCCAACCAGACCTCTATAGGGGCCCAAGGTACTATTGATGAAGCCAAGGAAGATGCCTTGAAGGCTAGGGAACAGGCTGCTATGGCTGAGGCTAATGCTACAAGGGCATCTCAGGTAAGTTTTTCAGGGAGTGCATTACAAAACTCTCCATATCGTTCATTGCTATTTTGAATTTTTTGTAGGGGTGGGAATACACCATGTTCAAATAAACACAAGTCAGTGTCAATGCTTACATGTGTTTTCTGTCCAACTTGGAAAAGAGTTGTCTGTTCCATTATAAAGTTTGGAAATTCTTGAAATGTGTTGAAAGATAATATTTTTCATTGTTCCCTGCAAGGTAATAAAAACCTCTTATCTTACAGGTTTTCATTCCTGGGACAAAACTTATCAGTAGATTTCCTTATTCTCTTTCAATCACCATCCGCGCTACATGTATCTGGAGAATGCCTGTAGTGTTTCTCATCTGCAAGGCTTATTTCACCATCTAGCTTTCCTCCCTCCTGTAAACTTATTGTTATCACCGCTTCTCTCCAAGAGGATGTAAACGAGAGCTTCCATTATTACATTGTTGTAGGGAGCTGAGAATATCAAGGCAGCGGCTGATGACATTAACAAGGTAGCCCAGGGACAGAATGACCGTGCTGATTCTATCCAAGGTAATGCCACACAAACCATGATGGAATTGGGAGCATTGGAGACCCAGGCAGATGATGACTCTCAGCTCATCCAGCAGGTGTGTATACTTGAAGTATTCCGAGCTGAAATGTATGGTTCTAATATATGCAGAATGGAGGAGCACTAAGTAGCCAATAAAAAGCTTGCAAAGGACACTTAGTATTTTGCTGGTCCACACACTGTGAGACCAGAATACATGCAAACCTTTTGATGGAATAAAAAACGTGAAACTTAACAATAGGTTTATTTTTCACGTTTTAAAAATGTGATAAGTCCACTTTCACGTATGTCAAAGTATCACATATGTATTGAGCTAGCCTTATTGCTAGGGTTTTCTTTCACGTAAAGAATGCATAAAAACCTTGCTCTGCACACGCCCATTGTTGGCAGCTCAGCAGAGGTCCTGTGAACAGTCCTTTAATAGTCATCTCCGTAGCCATGTTGCTCAACCATGTATACCAACATTTCGTGATCAAACCACAACGTAAGGCGTCATCCCCAAATTGACTAAGCGTTCCAGGACGCAAACATTTCACAGAATCACAGAGAACACGCTAATCCCTGCCAAACAGGAGCCTTTAGCAACCCAGCGGACGGAACGCAATATGCAAGCTTTATGCAAATTACCAACCTCGTGAATACGCCCAATCTTCCGCGTGTCAGCTGGCAACCTTTGGAGGGCAAATCCCTTCGAATTAGCACGTGGTCGAGTTTCCGCTGACCGACTGGTCGACTTCCAGTTTAATAGAACAAGACAAAATGCTGATCGGCCGCCAACTTAAAAACTCAAGGTGGTTTTTTTTTTTCTGAAGTCTGCCGACCGCGGTGGTGGGAATCCCGAAATGGATGCATATACTTAGGTACTGTCCGGGATTTGCCTGTACTTCAATTTGCCAAAGTTGACCGATCTGGGGGGTTGTAACTAAGTTACTTTATGTATCATTCAAGGGACCTGTTTCAGCTTTTGTGTACACTGCTCTGAGAAAAATTGAGAAAATCGCTGTTCATTTTTAACTCTCAGAGCCCAGCTCATTTAATTTGTCTTGAAAAACACCATGGACTGCAGGACGTTCCTGCCTGCCAGGTCAGTTCAGAGATGAGTCGATCAGACCCTTAAGAAAGACATTCTTTTTCCTTCACTTTTCATGGTAATTGTGGTTGGCGAATTTACCTTTAACTTTGTGTTTCATTAAAAGTTTCTAAAGATCGTCCATCTGGACTATCTTTGGAAAAATTTCTCAAAAATGACAGGATTTCTGGCTTTAAGATTTCACAGATTGTCTGACACTGTTACATACTTGACAGTAAGATATACAAGATCTTTGACAGTCCCGTTTTTTGAGATCTTACAAATCACATAGGCTTACACTCCTCAGCGCAAGGCAGAAAGCTGTCTGACAATCATAAAATAAGTCACAGCATAAAATCATGCTGCCATCAGAGCAATTACTGGGTTTGTTCTGAGTTTCAAGTTTTATGAGCGTGAGATATGCCTACCAGCACCCAGTCATGTGGAGGAACAAAGAAAAGGGACCAGTCGCTAAACCACCTTTCAAAAGTGACAGAAAGTGCTGCAGCCAAACTGCCGGATCGAGCCCAAAATCATAAAACATGGTACTTTCAAACTGAACCAAACCAAACCACATGCACTTGTTGGTTTGGGTGTTCGGCTTTGATATGGCATGGCATTGATAGCAAGCAGAATGTACTTCAGAAAACTTGATTAAAAAGCAACACCATGAAAAATGGAAAACAAGTTTCAGTACATCATATGCCGCATCCGCACTCGGCAGATGTGCGAGTACACTTGGCATCACAGGGGTCGAAATTAGCAGTAGTCCGCTAGCCCGAGGCTAGTGGTTTTAGTGGGAGGACTAGTAGTTCCTACTTGTCGGTAGTCCGACGGGCTAGTGCCTTTTTTAGCAGGGGCATGAAAAGAAATACACACTGTAAATGTAACACCGTGCCGTGCAGTGGTATTTTGATTGCAGATGCATGTACATGTACATTTGTACAGCCTACCGTTACACTGTAGACACGACGGGTTCTTTCCATACACAACACGGCCCATGCATACATGTAATCACGTCGAGCTGATACTCTAAACACGTAGGCCAGCCACATGACATTGTACGCATCATACAAGTGTACGTGTGGATTTTACGGTACCCCAACACTTTAACGATATATTGTGCAACAAGAAAAACGTTTTCTATTGGGCTATCGCGAAAATAATCCAGCATTTTGTCCAATCAGCCTGCGTGTTTGAAGAGATAACAATAGTCTTTCCAGCACGTAAGATTGATTTCTACTGGCTGTTACTGAAAAGAATGAAACGATTCGGCCAATCGCATTGTGCGTTAGAAACAATACAATTTTCCGAGCGCACATGGATCGATACCTTCTTTTCGGATTCGCACAATTTAGGAAACGATTTGAGTTCCAAAAATCCAAAACTTAATTATTTTAGTTTGATTTTAAAAATTGTGCAAGTAATATAAATGCTGACAATGACATCGATCATTAACCCTTCCTCTGCTTACGCAAGTATGACAAAAATTGTGAATGTATGCTGTTTTGGGTTACTTTAACTGAAAGTTTTAATGTGAAAATCCTATATTGGCTTGCAAAAACTAAAGTGAACGTTGCTAGTCTGGGGACTAGAATCGTGGAAAGTAGCAGTGTTTGCCTCCTGGGACCTGCATGCCTGCTGGAGAGTAACATAAAATGTGGAATAGCAAATATAATGCATATTAAACTATACTTATATACATGGAAATGAAAAGAGTCCTGCGTTGTTTTACTGTACTTAGGCCTAGGCCTATTAGCATTTTTGTAGGACTACTGAGAAACTCAAAGGACTAGTAAAACAATGACATTACTAGTCCTGTGGGCTACCATAGAAACCAAGTTAATTTCGACCCCTGCATCAAATGCCGCATCCGCACTCAGCAGATTTGCGAGTACACTTGGTGCGTGTACCGGGTATGTACAGAAAATTTGCGATAGCCCCGGATCACATGATGATGTAAAATGCACGTGGTGAGAATTCACTTAAAACCAACCAAGAACATTTAAGGTACAGCATTTCAGCTGCAGAACAGTACTAAATTTTCACTACATCCAATTGTTCGCATGCATATTCAGACCGACATTATGTATGCCAATCTCCAATATTCACACCCTTACATTGCATATTAGGCCAATGATGTCATAAATCAATATGCAAAACAAATGTTGATTGGATGCTGATCGTAGTTGGACTCGTGTTCGATTGAAGGCAACTCCAGAGAGAAGAAATAAAAGATTTTGCCAGGCAGACTATAGCAGCACTTCCGGGACGTGACAAGAGTTGGTTCACGCAGGGACCAAATAAACTTTCCTCTTGTTTGGTAAAATCGGAGTATTATATGTTGTGATAGAATTTTGCCAGAACTCCAAGTTGTTAGCAGATTTCAAATAAAATGCTGTTATCCATTTGAAAAAAAAAAACGATGGAAAATTCAAAATTGCAACTCGCATGTGGTCGCCATCCTGGAAAAGAACGCTGACTTGATACCAGGGTCTTTCAAATATATCGAATGCCACAGTTTGGTAGTTGAACCTGCTTTGTGAAAAAAAAACCAGAACATAATTCACTCGAAATCCAGTTTGAATTTGTATCCTGTAAAGTAGGAAATTCCCATTTGAGCATGCTGTTTATGATCGTTCTGTTGAGTCAAGTGTGGTTTAAACACAACCCTTTTGGTTGGAGAAACACGTTTTATTTATCACACCGCCTCCAAAGATAATATTCCAAGGAATTGTAATGCCTAAATAAACTTTGGAAAAACATTTAAAACTTTGAAATCAAAGTTGCTCATGGATATGGGATGGAGAAGGAGATACAATACTTGTATTAATGTATCATTTATACACGGAAGTACTAAGGCACATTCGTAGCAAGCTCCCAATACGTCTCAATGTGCGTTGACCATTGCACATGTGTACAATAAATGTACATGTACGTATGCACATGGGTGTACATGTCCCAACCCTAACCGAAGCTCAGCAGAAAATTTCTTAATGACCGTAACAACCCCATCGTCTTTAATAAATGTTGATACTGGAAATGGGGAACGTCTTTTCTACAGAACGGCCGTTGGTATTCATGAGGTCCAGAGATATCATGCTTATTCATGATGCTTTTTGTCGCGATGACAAAAGGACACACAGCGGCCCAGCTCATTAAACCCCCCACGCTTCAGTGCACACCTCCGTCGCATCCGCGGATTTCCCCCTACTTAGCAACGCCAGACCAATCGGAAAAAACGCGGACAATAGATGGAAGAACACTTACTCAATTTGGGGATGACACCCAAGTCTCAAAAGGGGATTAGCTGTAAACCAATCAATGAATTTCTTTCAACGTAGAAAAATATGTGAAATGTTGACCTTATCATTTATTTCTTTGACTGACAAGCAAAGCGCTAAATAGACATTGCTTGATGAATAGCCTAATAGCGATCCACTACACTCATGACTGTCATTTTCCTTGCTTTGGATTGGGACAATTATTCAGTGCGACTGCCACTCAACTGATCCACAAATTCACGTGAAATGGGTTTAATAGTTTACCTTTTCTGAAGTATAAACCAGAAAAGTATTTTCTAAATTTAACCTTTTACTCTGGATTTAAAATTATTTCTAATTGTTATAAAAAAACACACACACAGATCCTGCATAAATTTGGCTTTTTGACTGTCCCAATACCATAAAATGTGGAGGCACGTCATGCTTTGAAATCAATTGCCTACGTGTAGTTGGGTACGTTTCAATGTATTTACACTAGTGATTCGGAACCATGCAAAAATTTCAATTCTCTTTAAAAGTTGGTTTGACTCTATAAACATTCGATTCAAGAGTTTTTAGGAGTGTAGGGTATGAAAAAGCATTTGGAATCACATATTGTAAACAATGTATTGCCTGGACATTTTGTGCTTTCACCTTTTGGCTTTCATGTTTTTTACATTCCCAAATCATCTGAATGTCAAATCCCTAGTCGCAAATCTGGCCAAAATTCATGGGCGTAAATCCGATGTATCCCCCCCCCCCACTCTTTGGGATTGGGGCAATTGGCCATGGAATTCATATTTGAAATCTACATATTTATCATGAACATTGACCTCTACATGTACATAGATTCTTATGGTGTCACCCCCACCCTGCTTTTCAAATGTTTATAGCTGGGAAAGTCATCCCTTTGGCTTCCCTTTTATTTTAAGTCTTGTCGTGAATGCTCCTTGTTTGGAGTGGCTGGAGAGGTTAATGGCAAGGCAAATCATAAAGCTCAGAAAAAGACTTCTGTTCGTCCCTGATGCCAAATGTTTGTCTTTGCACATTGTTGTCATGATTGGCTTGTCTCTCTGATTTAAACAGCTGCAGGGCAATAAGTGCAAGTGATGGCTAGGAGTTCTCACTTGGAAGTCTGGGTTATCTGTTGACAACAGCGGGTCAGAAACTAATCAGAAGTATTCAATGGATTTCTATTAGACTTCTATCTCATACAAAAGCCAGACATTAATCTCTTTCACTCAAGCTGTTTGCTTGAAGTCAGCGCAACTGTTCTTGTTGATTTGATACAGAAGCTGATGGAAAATACTTTTGGAGAGAACCAAAAAACAAATCAAACATGGGTACAAAAATTTAGATGAGCGGTAATGGGAATCTGAAGATTAAATTAAATTGCCACAGAAACTCTTTCTATAAATGTTGCACCCCCACCGGCTATTAGAGTAGCCGCCACAGCGTGTACATTAATCATGAATGGAAACTAAAAATGAAGACAAATGGACAGTGGTTGAGTGTGATGTGGTGGTCAATGTTCACTAATCAAAGTCTTACATCAGAATGACCCAAAGAGCATAGCGGCTCTTTCATGTGCAAGTGGAATACTTCACATGAAACAGCAGTAGGCACTATGTATTGTAATAAACATGGGGGATGTCCTAATACTGCAACATAAATAACTTCACATGAGTGGCTGAGATAACTGACGAAATCTCTTGACTCATTTCCAAGTTACAGTGGATACTTTGATACTGTTTTTGAGCACAAGTTGATACATGAACGTACACACATTATTATTTATACCCTTTACACCTTTACCCCAGCAAGAACACATACTGGTACTATCCAAGACTATTCACCGTTTTCTAAACTGTCTAAATGTACTAGTATCTACTAGTATCTCTAAAAGCATGTTGACACTGTGCCTCAGAATGATAAACATGCAACTCACACAAAAATTGTGTTTATACTTCTACGTGTAATGCAGTTATATCAGCATCAGTTGGTGAAATTGAAAACTTCTTTAAAATCAATTACTTTTTTTGTCATTTCTGCAATTTGTAGTATACTATTTGTAATGTTTTTTTAGATCAACTCAAATTCTGATCAGTAGGATCATTTGGAGATTTCTTGTAAACATCATTTGTGGCGATGGAGGTTCTGACAGACATTCTTTTTTCTGTTTATTATATGCCTCCATTTTTCCATTCATATGTATGTCACTTTATATGTATGTACAGACTATTACTTGTATAGACTAATCTTGGGTATTTACCCTCTGTGAAAAATGGCTGCCATATTTCAAGCATGAAATACATGTTTTTGCATGTAAGAAATTTCTGAACCCTCAACACATTTAGAAGGTATAAATATTTAAGTTTTAAAATGGCCGTCATATTTCCAGCCAATTTTGCAGTAAATGGCTGACTCTTCAAAATACATATTAGGATGTCATTCAGGTTGCCTCATATCTTTTAGCCTTACTTAAAGTACAATACAACGGTAGGTTTCTTGGCCAAATATGATATTTGGGGGCCTTCAAAATGGCCACCAAAGGCCACAGAGGGATGCATTGAACTAATTCAAACCCCATTGAAAACACAGTAAAATCAACAAAGTTCAGGGCTCAATAACATGCAAGCTGACATTACCGGAATTTCTCAAACACACATTAAATTATTGGTTTGGCCAAGTCTTTCCATTTCTTTTCAATTTTTGCTTTTTAGCCATTTAGACCCGCTACATTTTTAATTATTCTCACAAAACAAACTTACCCCTCAAAAGTGATAGTTCTCAAGTCTGCTCGCAGCCTTGTTTCAAATGGCTTCCCTCCACTTTCTGGGACACTGAGGACTATTTTCCATCCGTAATTTTGTCAACTCTGCCCTTGGATGGAAGCTCCTAAACCCAGGGAATTGATCCTGGCCCATCTTTCCACAATCTCACCATTTTTCCGGCCAAACAATCTCCTTTTGCAAAAGCAACCATAGGGGTACTTTTTATGCTAATGAGCTCAGCAGAACTTTTTCACTTGATTTAGTTCAATGCACCCTGAGGATGTTTTCAGAGTGACTCTACTTATCGAAAAATATTGTCTGAGCCATTGTCCAGAACTGTACCAAAATTCATACTGATGCATAAAAGCTCACATTCTACCTTGCAGTTACCTCCATTCAGATCACGTAAGATTGTATTGTCTGGTGAAGGAAACATACATGTACCACGCATTCAAAGTATAACAAAGAAGTGATTGTGACTCCCTCTATATAAGAGCCCTTCCACACCCTCTCGTCAGTGTTTTTCTGGTGCATACCACACTTGCTACGCTTTGTTCCTGGTGCGTGTCTTTTGTGTATTTTTTGTATTTCACCGCAGCCATTAGGGCCAATGAGGCTGTTATTCATGTTAACGCCTCAGAGAACGAGTCGCTCTTTATGCATCTTGAGAAGGGAGTTGTGGGAGCTCAAAATGCAGCTAGTGTTCAAGCTGCTCAGGTTTCTGCTTTGCCAGCTAAAAAGTGCATTTCTGAGCGCAAGAATGTTGCGCCTACCGCTGAACCTAGTCCCTCAAGCCACGCCAGTGTTTCAAATTCTGCACAAGATCACAGCTTGCAGGCGTCTGTCTATCAGCTGCCAGCATACAGTCGCATCTATAACCAATGCATTTAATACCTTAACTCTACTGCTCCCATATTATGATTCGTCCTGAGGGAACTGAAGAGGGTGAAATCATTGATTTTAACCCAGTTTTTCATTATCCTGTTCCCAAAAGGGACAACAATGCTTTCAGTGATGTTACTAGTCTTGTACCCGAGAGGGACAATTTTTCTGAGAGAAATGTGGACATACTTCGTCATGGGCAAGAAAATGTTCCCATGTTCTCAGAGCTGGCAGCCCTTGTTGAAAACAATGAAAAAGAGGCTTCGGCCATCAATGATCAGTTGGCTCAAACTATTCATGTTCTGATAAGAGGTAAATTTCAAACCAAAAAACTCATTGAGGAACTGAAGCTTTATTCTAAGCCTCTAAACTGCACAAACTTGAGCTTGAACCAGGTTAACCCTGAAATCTGGTCATTTCTGAAGCCTGTGACACAAGCTCTTGATGTGAAGCTGCAGAAAATTGAAAACTGCTTCATTTATGGGTCAATTGTGATTTCTATTGGGGCCAATGAGCTCCTCAGAGCACGTACCAATAAGGCTGAAAGTAGCCTTGATGCAGCGAAATTAGTTTGCATTCTCATCGATGCCGTAGCTATTCTTGGCCATGGTAATTCACGGTTGAATTTCCATCAGCGGGACACAATTTGACCTGATTTGAGCCAAAGTTACTCTCCACTGTGCTCCTCACAAGTTTCCATGCACAAGCCTTTTATTTGGGGATGATCTTGCTAAGGAATGCAAAACCATTCAGGATTCATATAGAATCGGATCCAAAGTACAGATGCGGGCAGACCATGCATCCCAACAAAGAAGAAGCTATTCTTCCACATGGGCGCACCCCATCGTCGGTAGACTTGCACCACAGACCCTCGGTGGGCAGAGGGTACAATAGCTGCTGAATGAAGGCACAATATCAACACGGAGATGGGTGGTCTCGACCATAATGCACAGCTCCGTACCCAACTGGCTCAAGCAAAGTCGACAAGTTGTTGAAGCAAGCTGTGGGTCGTCTTTGAAGCTATCAACGGCTTGACTAGACAGAACGAAAGCAGCTCACTTTGTGAGTAAGTGCATACCTCCAGTTGATATCCTTATAGCAGGAAGATTGAGACATTTTATCTCAGCCTGGACAAAAATTACCTCTGATAAATGGGTTTTGGACATGGTTGCACATTATCACATTGAATTCAAGAGAGTACAGATTCAGCATGTTATTCCGATCCAGATTCAGTTTTTAAATTCTGAAGCAACGCTAATAGACAAAGAAATAAATTCGTTGTGCACGAAAGGCACAATCATGCAGTAGAACCTTGCCATAGCCATTTTGTTTCCAATATTTTTCTGACACCTAAGAAGGATGGCTCTATTAGGCCCATAATTAACTTGCAGCACTTGAACAAGTTTGACAGGTACCACCATTTTAAGATGGAAACGTTGGAGTTTGCACTGACGCTTATCTGACCTAAGTGCTATCTTGCATCGGTAGACCTCAAAGATGCTTATTTTGCTATTCCTATAGCCCAAGAACATCAACAGTTTTTGAGATTTCAGTGGCAAGATAAACTGTGGCAATTTACCTGTTTGTGTTTTGGGTTGTCCAGTGCACCACGTATATTTACGAAAGTTTTGAAGCCATTAATCGCTGTTCGATTGTTTCTACGTATTAATGGCCACATTTCTGCTAATTATGTAGATGATTCCCTTTTAAGTTGGGGACACAATTGAAGAATGCACGAATAACTTTAAATCTAGGTATGCCTGAACTACATTCTGCCGCGTGCTTTTAACCACTTCCCACCGTGGTGCCCAGTTTCATGCACCTTGTATTTATACGCAGAGCCGGGCGCCCGGTTTCAGACAAAAGAGCTGGTCTGTGTAACAAAAGACTGTACTCGGAAAAAAGGACCTGCTACTGGGAATTGCCTTCATTTTTCGACTTCCATTTTTGAAGGTAATCCGGCACTGTATTGAAACAGTATACCACTGTTTTGGGCATAGCGTGCCCACGGATTAGCACCGCGGACAATAGTGCTCCAAGGCCCCATTGATGTGCAACACAGCACTGCTGCTTGCTAATCCAGCCACGTATGAAAAGACGCTACTGGCATTCACCAGAATGAAGGAAATTATGCAACACCTCACAATTCTGGGCTCTCTTTTACAAGGCTGCAAGCCTGGCTGAATACTCGGGTGTCAATGAAGGTTGCCTGTCAGATTAGAGTAGCCACCAGACAGTCCTTCGTGTGCGTGTAAACTTCCAGTAAATGAACACATGAATTTTTGAAGAATTTTGAAAACAGAAAATCTTGAAAATCTCCTGGTTTTACATCAAGCAACTTTGAATTACACCCGGCAGCAAGTGGTTAATCAAGTGATTTTTCAATCAAAGTCCCGTCATCTCGTCCCGCTAAAAAAAAATCCACCCAGCAGGAAGTGGGTAAAAATGGAGGCCACACATATAAGCGATTGTCGAGATTTTCAGTTTTCAGAATTCTTCAAAAATTCATCATTTCATTTAGTGGACATTTACACCCACACAAATGACTCTTTGGGGGTACTCTAAGCTGACAGGTAACCTTCATTGACTCCTGAATATTTCAGCCAGGCCTGCCTCCCTGTAAAGAGAGTACAGAATTGTGAGGTGTTGCATAATTTCCTTTGTCCCTAGGGAATGCAAGTGGCGTCTTTTCAAACACGGCTGAATTTAAAAACAGTGACAGATTACTTTCAAAAAATGCAAGCCGAAAAATGATGGCAATTCCCAACAGCAGGTCTTTTGTTCTGAGTATGGTCTTTTGTTACCCAGACCAGCTCTTTTGTCCCTTTTCGGACTCTGCGTATAAACCCATAGTGCTCGAAACAGGGTACCAGCAGCAAGTGGTTAAACATTTGGCCAAAAATTGACTTGTTTGGTTCCCGAACCAACTACCAGTTTAAACCTTTTGTGTCATGGTATCCGGACCCAGAGGCGGTAGCCTGTAATGCATTCTCATTTTCGGGGTCAGTTTATGTATTTTGTGCCTTCCTTCCATTTTCACTCATTGACAGAATCAAGCAGAAGATACAGGACAAATCCACTGGAGTTTTGATTTTTCCACTTTGGCAGACACAACATTGTTTCCCGAGACTCCTGCATCTATTGGTAACACACCCAATTATCATCCCAGGAGTGCCAAGTCTACTCCACTACACACATGTACCCAAACATCACTAGAGAATCAACTGGTCTTGACAGCAGCAGTTTTATCAGGTGGTCACTCCAAGCAAGAGGACTTTCAGATAGGGACTGTTCGTGTCATCCCTCAAGCCTGGAAACCAGGCACGCAGAAACAATATAACTCAGCCATATACAAATGGCTTCACTTCTATGCTTAACGGATGCTCCATCCAATACCTCTTTAAATTCTGAATTACACTTTCTAGCATCAGTAGTGGATGATGATGCAGAATACAGCATGATCAACACAGAAAGGAGCGCGCAAGGAGTGTCATCATTGTTGTGGTCTTCATAAGACTTTCATGTCAAATTTTGGGCTCACCCACTGGTCACACGGTTTATCCGAGGTGTGTTTAATTTGAGACCACAATTACCTAGATATTCTCACATATGGGATGTTAGTCATTTGCTTAATTATGTCAGTGAGTTAGAACCTATACATTCTCTAAGCCTGAAACAGTTGACCTTAAACTGGTTTGTTTGTTAGCATTGACTACAGGTCAGAGGACACAAACTTTGTCATTATGTGATATATCCAACATGATGCTTTCAAATAAACAGGTTAAAATTAAGATCACGACGTTAATTGAGACCTCAAAACCTGGTAAGCCGCAACCAGTTTTGATTCTGTCACCATATCCACAGAACAGTAAGGTTTGTGTAGTCTGGACGTTGTTGTAATACTTGAAACGAACCAACCCTATTCATAGGATTTCTAAGCTTTTCGTAAGTTTGCCACCTCACAAAGCACTAAGTTCCGCAACCATTGGCCGATGGTTGAAAATATGCTTAAATAATGCCGGTATCAACATCACTATCTTTAAGCCTCACAGCTTCCGGTTAGCTTCGACATCAGCAACCGCAAATAAATGTATTTCGATAGATTCCATTTTACAAACAGCAGGATGGACGTCGGAAAAAAACTTTGCCCTATTTCATAACAAAGACAGTGTTGCCATGAACAGTGAACGAGAAGTAGATTTTGCCAAGGCAGTGCTTGGCTGAGATTTATTTATTTAAGGCAGTTATAACTCCTTGTAGCGGTCCATGGAACTGGACCAGACCATTGTTTTTCTGTTGTGAGAGCCAACTTCTATATTAATTATGGTTGTACTGTAGATTCAGTTGTCGCTCTAGGGGCATCTTCACTAAGGCATATAGAGCCCATGTTGATGAAATTTCCCCTTCTGTGTATTATTGTAATTTTGAAATGTACATGTTTCAGTGTAAAACCTTAGCGGCACAGAGTCGGATTACTGGTATTACATAAGCAAAGGAACCCACTAGCTATGTTTATTGAGAGTGATTTTGAATTGATCCAAATTATTCACACTTAGCCTTTCTTAATTTAATACTGCTCGCATTAAAAATTTGATCAAGTGTTCAGCCTTGATGTTTTTCCGTTGTAGGTATCCTTCACATTACACAGACTAGCTTTGAAATCTCACATGATCCAAATGGAGGTAACTGCGAGGTAGAATCTCCCAATTAAACAAGTGAAATGATGTTTGATTGGGATTCTGCTGAACTGTCAACAAAATGAGGAATCATGTGACACCCTCCTGATTGATCCATTCTTATATCTCTGGTTTGGCTGTATTGCCCACCTCTTTCCAGTAGGCCTTTGTAATTGTCTTCAAACACTGAGGAGATGGCATGGGGAGGGCTCTTATATAGAGGGAGTCGCAATCACTTCCTTTGTTATACTTTGAATGCGTGGTATGTTTCCTTCACCAGACAATACAATCTCACGCGATTCCTCATTTCGGTAACAATTCAGCGGAATCCCAATCAAACATCATTTCACTCCTTTAATTGGGAAATTTTTTTCCCACATATCCGCCTAACTATAAAGCCCTTTTGAGACTTACCTTGTGGTTTGACGATTACAAATCTTTGGTATTTGTGGTTCAACAAAATGGCTACAGAGATGACTAACAAAGGACTGTTCACAGGACCTCTGCTAATCTGCCAACAATGGGCGTGTGCAGAGCAAGATTTTTATGTATTCTCTACATAAAAGAAAAACCCTAGCAACAAGGCTAGCTCTATAAACACTTCGACGTGTATATGAAAAATTGACTTATCACGTTTTTTCAACTTGAAAAATTAACCTATCGTTAAGTTTTCACATTTTTTATTCTAACAAAAGATTTTCATGTATTCTCGCTTCATTGTGATTTACTAGCACATATACTACCACTACCTTTGATAAGTTTTGATAAAATCTTTTTTATACATCAGCATTGTCCCAAAATATACTGCAATAAGCATAAGTAATGTCTGCTGTCTTGAGTACTTTGATTACATTTATACCATGTAATCTGGATTTTCTGTGCAAGTATTTTTTGCAGTCTCCAGCTGTGGAATGACCTGATGTGTGGTGGTGTTCTCACCTGCACCTCACATATGTACCCCAACTATGCTAAAGCTTGTCACAGAATGTGAGATATGCTTAACATGACTAGTCTGAGTATTTTCAAGTTGAAAGTTAGTGAAACTTCTTTTTCTTCCCATTTAATTTCTATACCCCATTGAGTATTTGCCACAGTAGAAAGCCAAGGAACTATCAAGGCAGACAACCTTACAGAATAATGATAATTCTCAGTGAGAGCCAGGGTTGGCTGATTTAAATCACCGATTAAAATCATGATTAAAATGAAATGATTTTTTAAATCATAGATTCAAATCAACACTTTCAATTTTGGGGGGGCAAATTGTTTCAGTGTTTAAATTTTTTCAACTGATTGGTAATTTTGAAGGATTTGCACATTTTATGCGGAAAATCCCCCCTCTTTGATTCTTTCAGTTCCTATTATTGATAAGTATTCGTGCATTTGCATAGGTATTACGCACAATCTGGGTTTGCAGGAATTTTGGTTTGTTCGTTTGTTTAATTCAACCACTTGTTTCACATCAGCTTTTTGGATTCAGTCAATGAAGATCTGAAATGCTCATAATGAAGTGATTTTTTAATCTAGCCTAAGTCATTACTTTGTTTTTCTCTCAGTTATTTGATACACAAAGGAGTACCTTGTTAACAAATTCTTGTGAACTGTAGTTCTGTTAAAACTTAGAGTTCAGTGCAAAACCTTGTACACACTTTATCCTTAGTATATGTACCTGTCTCTGAAGGAAGTGTCTTCTCTGCAGGAACATGTACTGGTACATGTAGGTTCTATACTTCATGCATTTCACCTGTGCTTAGACAATAGTCAAAGTGGTTTGTGAATTTAATCAAATTACTTGAATAAAATTTCCTTATTCAAAACCAAATGTGTTTAATTTGTAACAAAAGAGATAAATAAAGCAAAATTAATACATCTGCAGCTAATTTCCTTGCTTTTGAAAGATAATTGAGCCAACCTGTCTCCAATTTTTATAAAACATTTTTAACAATTGGATTGAAATTTGTAAAACCTCCAATTTTTTATATATATTTAAAAAATTGCCAACCCTGCTGAGAGCATAATACAATTAATTCTTTCATGCTGTAGAGAAAAAGAAAAGATGCTTTTTGAGTTGATGTTTAAATATTTCCAATTTATGAAGTGGTTTGGAAATACAGGTTTTCATACAGATGCAAGCTCTTAACCATCTCAGCACTTAAAATCCACTGCTTTTGACTATATTAGCATAGGCTGCCTCAGTCATGAATTAAATTAATGTATGAATCCATGCCCTTAACCACATCATCCTATACTGTACTCTTGTTTTTGGTAACTGCAGGCCCAGATGAAAGCTAATGAAGCCAAGCGCAAGGCAGATGATGCGACTGCTGCTGTCCAGGATGCTCTAGATGATGTCAGACGATTGATGGATGAACTTAGTGAGCCAAAAGTTTTCTAAGAACCATTTCTCTGTGGTTATTTTACAGTTCATATCAAATTCAGACTTAACATGGACAAAGGCCCAGGTCTGAAGACTTTTCTTGAACCATTGATGTACTGTACTGGCGCTTCAGCATGCAGCACCTTCATGGTTGGAATGTCAGCGCTGTGGTGCGGTTTATACACTGGTGTGGCTTATACGCTGATTTCAAATCTTAATTTGCCAATTTTTGCGTGCTGCGGCTTATACACCAGGCGGCTTATATTCTGAAAATGACAGTAATTAAATGAAGTTATGTAACAATGACTTCATCATCTGGTTTATTATTACCGTTTGAAGATATAGTAGGTCCCTTTTGACATTTCTCTGAAATCACAAGTCCGATTTTGGTGGAAATGTATATTCACAGTTGGGTATTGTTGTCCATGACTTTTACTTTTTTCAATGACATCACTGTAATGATGCACTCCTAAAACTCCAATATCTCAGGAACTAAGTGCCTGATAAGAGATAAGTGCCTGATAAGAGATAAGTGCCTGAATGTTAAAGGCTGACTGTTGCATTCGACTTTCACTTGGCATCTCTTCGTAAATACACCCAATTCTTAATATCTAGGGAGTTACTCAGTAAAACAGGTCGCTTGTTACCTATGTTTAGAGGCAGAAAAGAGTTATATGTTAAAAAAGTGCAGACATATGGTGACCTTACCCTCTGTGACATGTCAATATTGGTACCTTAAAGGTGCAGTCTTCACAGGCAAGTATCCACAGAACTGTACATATTTTAAGTTTATTTAAAATCTAAATTGAAAAAATATTGTTATTATAGGAAAGATACGGAAGTCCAATCGTGCCAGGTTTTTAAAGTACATATTTTTTTTTTAATTGCAAAATAACGCGATAGATTTGCAAAATAACGCAATACTATTGCAAAATAACGCTGATTAGGTTGTCATGATTACTGTTGTTTTGTTGATTGTGTTGGCCTCCATTGATAATGATAATAATAATAGTAAGCATTTAGTGAGCGCTGTACTAAGAACACAGTGCTTTACAAATGAAAGTAATAATTTAAAATTAATTAAACAATTAACATACAAAAATATAATGAAGTTGGAACAGATAGTAAACTAAATGTGTTTGAATGCCCTCAGTCCGGGAACAAGAACATTTTGAGGAGGCGTTTGAAGACAGGGGTTTACGCCACTTCCCTGATGTCACATGGCAGCTGGTTCCATAGTTTTGGAGCAACAACAAAGTAAAAATTATCTCCAGCTTTTCTGGTGGAGCGTGGGACAACTAGCCGAGTGACATCAGACGAAGACCAGAGTCTACGACCTTCTTCCAGGCAACCAGTATTGTACAGGTTGAGATGTTCAGATAAATAGCTGGGTGCCTCTCCATGAATAGACTTGTAAACATAAAGAAGGATTTATAACTTAATTCTTTCTCGCATTGTCAACCAATGAAGAGATCAAGGTCACTGAACTGAGCTGTTTTCTCTGCCACATGCGACCACAAGACGCACCGCTTTATTTTGCAGGTACTGCAGACGCTGGAGATCAACTTCCCGGGCACCATACAACAACTAGTTTGTGTAGTCAATGCGAGAAAGAACTAAAGCCCGTACATTGTGAAGACAAGACTCCCAAGTCGGAAATCAGCGAATACGCCACAGATTACGGATATGAAAGTTTACACTTTTGCAAATGGAATTAATATGACTGGTCATGGACAGCAATGAATCAAACAAAACACCAAGGTTTCTAACAGTAGCGGATAGGTTAATGGCTTTGTCCCCAATTTTAAGCTGAAGAGCAGGTAGGGAGTTCAGGTTCCTAGTGGAGGCAATAATACAGAATTCAGTCTTATCCTGATTCATCTGTAACCTATTGTGCATCATCCACGCATTGATCTTTATAATGCACATGGAGAGGTTAGTGAGGGCTCTATCACAATCACCAGGAACCTTAGCCTCAAATTCCACATAAAGTTGAGTGTCATCTACATAAACATGAAAATTTATATTGTGATTATATTACCAACTGGGTGAGTGTACATAATGAAACATTGTGGTCCGATGACAGAGCCTTGTGGCACTGAAAATTTTAAGACAAGTTCAACTGACTGAGCATGCCTAACAAACACTCTCATACGCCGATTATCGAGGTATGATGTAAACCATGTCTTCACTGTTCCTGAAATTCCAAACAATCTTCCAAGCCTGTCAACAAGGATTTGATGGTAATCATCTTAAGGAACACAAGGTTTAAAACCCTTGTAAGCTTTTACTTCTCTTTTGGTTTAAGGCATTCTGACATTGTATGGTTTCTAGCTGTGAATCACTGTGTTATTGTAAGTTTAAGAACATTAAAGCGACATTTGTCACAATACGGACTATTTTTTAGAAGACATGTCGACATAAGTCGTCTATAGTCGATGTTGCTCTGTTTTTACTGGAGCAAACATAAGAGTCTGGATTTCAAAATGGAAACTGATGGATGCATTGAACAAAAGGGCTTATTGGCAGGATTCACCATTTCAAGATCAGGGCCATTTTCCAATACTCGCCTTTGTGTCCGTCTCAGGCTTCGTTCCCCAAATTAATCCCCGATTGTGGGCCTGAAGCATTTAAATTACATTGGATTACTCTAATTGTTGGATTTCTTGCATCTTATTTGATGTTCTGTGGCACTATTAGACTGATTACACCTTCAAAGTCAGCTAGTAATAAAAACAGTTGAAGCCTGAGACGGAGCCAAAGTTTGAGTATTGGAAAAGGGCCCAGATGTTGCCTTGCTGCTCTCGGTTTTGGACAGCTAACAAAAGAGGGCGCTTTCTTCGTGTATATGTATTTCGCAAAACTATTGCGTTATTTTGCAAAACTATTGCATTATTTTTTAATAAAAAAATATGTACTTTAAAAACCTGGCACGATTGAGCATCCGTAGAAAGATCTGGTAATGCTTGCAATTTTTATTGTGCCAAAGGATACAAAAGCCTTTTGTTCTCCTGTGCAGAAGACAGAAAGAGTTCTACTTCTTTATCTTGGACATGAGACTGAGGATACTATGTTTTGTAGAGACAGAGATTTACCAAAGTACATGTATTGTGCGTACAGTGACATGAAAAAATTAGGGAGAATATTTTTAGCTTTCTTTGAATTGATTGAGATGCCTCTACATTCAACTTTGCCAAGTGACAATTTCTCTCTGAATGCCATTACCCAAGGTTTATTATAAAGAAGAATGGATGACATCCGCATTGGATAGTTTTGAACCAGCCACTGTTTCTCTTGACTTCTGTCCACAGATGCTCTGAGTCCCGTCGATCCTAACCGCCTCCAAACCATCGAAGACGGCTTTATCAATGTCAAGCGTACTTATGAGTTTGACCTTAACATTGATCAAATTATGCAGCGCCTGCGTGATGCTGAACAGCAGCAGCAGGGCTGGATCAACACCTACCAATTCTCCTTGGATGACCTTATTGCTCAGGTGGAGAATATACAGGATATAAGTAACTCCCTTCCTGACTTCTGTCCTAACTTTGACAGGTTGGAAAACAATGGTAGGCGTTAAACTCTGGGTTTTTGTGTGGTGATTATCTTAGCTGCCTCACCCTATCTTGAACTCCTTATTTAATGTTTGGTTTTAATTTAGTCTTGTTATTAACATTATTTCCCACAACAGTTCCCCTGATGAGGTAACAATTATCTAAAGTATGCGTGTTTTTTTTAAATATCATAAAAGCAGAATATTTTAAACAAACCATACAAGCATTGTGAACTTATGTGTCATTCATCTTCACGGATTTGAATGCTCACCATTTTGATTTCATTTTTAGTGGAAGTCTCATCATACTTAGTATGGATTGAATTTTTAGAATTTCTAATTCTGTAAAAGAGCAGTCTATATCATGGATAAAGAATACAAAAGTTCAATTACAAAGTTAAGATATTGCTTATTTGTATCTAATTTTTAGTTTGATGTACTATGGTGTAACTCTTAAAATGTGTTGGGTTGGGGATTTTGGTCACAGCAAAGGTACTGTAATTGGCATGTTATTACTTTCAAAGAATGATTCCTTATACACATACAAAAAGTGGGTCCCATAGTTATATGGTAGCAAAATGTCATTTAAATCAGTGGAGCAAGAATTTCATGCATTGACAATACAAACTATGCAATTTTTATACGGGGAAGAGTAAATCTGCACTTTTTTTCATTTATTAGTTCAGTGAGCATTTTAAAATTATTTTAACATGAATGTAGACAGGCATGGAATTTTTAATGCCTAGTTTTGTAGACCGTGGGAGAATTTTAAGGGTATACTTGTATGAATATAGAAAATACTTCTTAGACATGTTATTTATTCAAGTGAAGAAAAACTCTTAATTAGTGTTTGTTTTTCTGTGTTCAATTTGGTTTTGGAAAATCAAATTGTTTGATATTAACATTTGATTCATAACAAAAGGTATCAGTAAGCAATGATCAACTGCTGTGTATCTGGTAATGGTGCTGAATTTCAAATTTAACTTTTAGCTTTAATTTGAACATAATGACACTTTAAAACAGACTTTCTTAGTCCCCCGTCTTATCAGAAAGACAGAGTCACTATGAAAGAGGCATATAACATCAATAAAATTATGATTTGGTTTCACAGTTCACGGTGCTAAACATAGTGTTTCATGATATTGTGCTGATCTACTTTGTATATAGAATACTGCCTATGCATGCACTATTAACATAGTTTAGACTTAATTTTTGCTAACCAATAATCAAAAAAGCCCAGTCTTACAACACCCAGATCAGTGCAAAAAGTGCCTTAATACATACGACTACATTTTCTAAATGAGACTATATTTGTCATGTACCAATTTTTGGCAACACCAGCTGGGGGCTGTAATAGACCGATTGTGGCCGCTAATCGTGACCTATAGTGGGTATCAACCCCATAGCAATGTGTGTTTTGAGTGTTATTTACAAATAATACAGCCAAGTCATGGTATAGAACCCACTATAGGTCACGTGAGTTAGCGGGCGCAATCGGTCTATTGGTTTGCAAGAGCACTGCACAGAGTTAGTTCTGGTGACTAGTAATGTTTCTTTCAAAATATTTGGTTACGGGTGACAAGAATAGCTGCATCCATGTAGCACCCATTTCTACTTCTGATAAATGTTTGCTCTATGACAAGCAGTGTTCACACATGGCCCGAGTCAAATAATTGTACTTTGGAAGAGCAAGGTATATTAAATAATGGTAAACTTCGTGGCTGTCTTTTCAAATAGAGGGAGAGCAGCAATAGTTCCAGAAGGGTTCAGAAGTTTGAATACGCAAAATGGGATTTGCAGCATTTACACTGTCTGATTGTCCTTGAAAGAAAAAACATATTTTTGTGCTGTCTTTCTGAAAAGTAAATCACCAAGATTTGCACCTCTGTCATTCTGAGATAATTGGTTTGACAAACAATTTGCTCTTTGCACACTGCCATCATAGGCATGCATAGCCTCAATCTTGATCTTTATACAAGCCGGTTCAGTGATTCCCATGTATGTTGCTTTGTGATTTTTGCACGTCAAGCATCAGCTCTTATACCATGCGATTGGACAATATTTGAAACCTCGGTTGACAAGACTCTGACTAGATTCTACAAGCTGCCCGATCGAGGCTCTGCCTATGGTGGCAGCGTGCAAAGAGCAAATAGACAGTCCCATAAGAATACCTACATTGTGTGGGCTGTATGCAACTGTGCCCTCAACAGTTGGTAGATGCTTGAACATCATCAATATGGCCTATGTTGGCCATGATTGTGTACATTTACATGAAAATATTCTTAGTCTTGCAGTGAGCACCAGATATGTAAGAACTAGTGTGATTGTTCACTGACCTTCTTGTTTGGTAATTCACTGTTTCTTGTGCATGCAGGAAACCCATTGTTCAAGAATTCTTCATGAGTGTTATATTATTCATTGCATAAATTGTCAGCAAAATACTAGTTATTGTAATGTAACTGGTATAACCTTAGAAACCCCACTTTCATCAAGTACTGATATTTTATGTTCAGGCCGTTTTTTGGTGTGTTTTTTTTTTTAGAATAAAATATTTTGATAACTGGGAAACTGGCTCCTGACACGTGTGTCATTAAGCGTTAACCACATCATGCTAACATCAATTCTCAAGCTTTTCGATTTTTGTCTCAAATTCACAGGTCTTCAATGAACGACTAAATTCTGTGCTTGGTTCACCAAATTTGCCCAAAATTTTGCTGAAAACTGACTCAATTCTACAAACTTACAGAATTTATTCATATCCTCTTTAAATTAAGTGCTGCACTAGTCTCCCTCTACAATTTGAAGTTGGTAGAGCTAAAATGTGTCATCAACTCCCAAGGAACGAACCTTCGGTCGAATTGACCTAGTGCACTTTGTCTTTATGCAGGTTTTTCTTTGATTTCAGTGGCTTTGTTCTCCAGGCAGTCCATCAGGACCCGCATCTCTTCCTCTGTGCATCGTGTGAAATCCATGTTGGGCAGGTAACAGTGTGTAACCTTTTGATCTCAAAAATAAAATGACTTTTGACCTTTCGTAGTTGTATGGAACGAAAGCACTCGTTAAATCAATCATAAACCTATACAGTAACTTGTATACATGTCATGGCCTTCAATCCTGAAACAATCTGAAGTTTGCTATTGCAAAGCACAATTTTGATTTAATTGAACTTGAATTTGCAGGCATGTACTGGTTTCGTTCCTGTGATAATTGATGGATTCCACTACAGAAAGCAACTCACTTCAGTTTACCTACATTGGCACATCAGCACACACGCTAAGGGAAACTCGCTGAAAAAGTTGCCCAAGCTACACCCTCCGTACACACTGCCTGCATGTCCCTTCAAAGACTGTTCCTATTTATTTTATCAGCTGTTTCAGTGTTTCGGCAAAACAGCTCTTGATTCGTTAAATTTTTTAGGTTCTCTTTCTAGCTGTTACGGCAAGTCAGCTGAAATAGCTATTGTCTTCTGATTTTTTTTTTTTTAGCTGTTTCGGTCCCCGGCCGAAGCAGCTTCTATTCTTCTTAAGATTTTTTTCTTTTCATTTTATTGGCTTTTCTGCAAATTGTTGAAAGGCACTCTTTTTGTCAAGGTTCTTTTGGCTTTTTAACATTCTTTCTGTTCTGTTTTTTTTTTCTTTTTCTTCTTCTGACCAACAGTCCATTCAATTTGTGCAATTTTTTTCTACACACCACTTTGGCCCTTTTGCAATTATGGATCTTCATCAAGCTTATACCAATGAAGGACCCTCATGCATAGATGTGCCTAGAATATTGATGTCATGATGAAGTCATCATGTGATTTATTAATTTTTAAATATTTAATCTATTGTGGTACCTTATTAACTGTTGATCGTCGTCAGAGTTATAGCAAGCACTAACTATAAAACGAAGATAATTCTGAAATATTTGTCATGATGACATCATCAAGTTATTTATTATTAAATTTTGAATATTTAAATATTTCATTTGATTATACAAATCCATATAAAATCAACCGTGGCCTCCCGCAAAATTCTGTTTGCAGCAAGTGGCAGAATAAAATGTGGTCTTGAATTCATCTCGTGTGAGTCAAATCACACTTCACAATAAGACCACTTCCGGTCAAACCCGGAAGTGGTCTTATTGTTTAAAAGTGGTAATAGGTATCAAGTTGTTTTCAACAATGTTAGTCTGTTGGGGATACACTGTAGTATTCTTTAAATCATCTACTGATGACATCACCTAATTGTCGAGCTCCCTGTAGCGACAGGTTATCAATTCCGAAAAATGCATTTTGAATAGATGTCTGCAGCAAAGTTTGAAAAGCTTGAAAATTGATGTAGATGACCATCTTTACCCAGTCAGCACGTGTGTGAAGTTTGGGGCTAATGACGTCATCAGACCGGAAGTTACAATCAAAACCTCTTGTATTCTTCAAAACCGTAAGCGATATACGCGTGAATTGTGCACGAGATGACAGCTAAAACATTGGAGTCAGCTGCATGAAGTGCGTAACCGGTGTACTTTTTCACATGCATGAAGCGCCGTCGACCAAAAACCCTTATAATATAAATTGCCTGCTCGAAAATCCCATTCGCATACTGTGCATTGGCTATTGTGTGTGTGGACGCCCAATAGCTGTCTGTAACATTGGTGGCGCATAGGGCATATTCTCGGGACTTGGCAAATTGCCGAGCACGTGGTGGAGAGAGAGTGGATCGCATTGTATGGAATGCCAGAAGGGACAAACTATAATGTTTTGTTTTGTATATTGTATTGTACATGTCTTATTGGGTTGAAACCTTGCAGGTAGTTAGGAAGGGAAGGTTTACAAATGGAAATTGACCTCATGTGATGACAATATCATCAGCAGACGAGTCACATGACATTAAAAGTGCCTCGTTTAAAGTAGTATATCTCCTGAAGTGCATATCCAATTGGGTTCAATTCTTGGAGATATCTTGAAAGGGGGGTGCTTTAGAGGTATAATGACCTCATGTGATGGTGATGTCATCAGGAAACAAGTCACTTGACATTAAGGGTGCACTCTTTGAAACCATATATCTCCTAAAGTACATGTCCAATCGGGTTCAAATCTTGCACATATCACGCATATGCCCTTACGTGATGATGACTTCATCACGACACAAGTCATGGGCCATTTAAGATGCAGTTTTCAAAGAACTGTACCTCTTGAAGCACATCTTTTTGGTTAAAATCTATATATGTAAGTGTATGAATATGAACATTTTGTGCTATGCCAACAAAGCACTTTTCTTCACAACCACAAAAAGACGAAAAAGCCCTGTGTTCTGTCCTTGAGACAGACGCAGTTCTCCTCCTCCTCAATGTTCTTCTGCCTAAAGCCCCTTCCTTTTGTACAGGGTTTTTCTGCACGGTACTTTTTTCCCTTTGCAAGCTCGTATCTTCATCAAAGTTGCCTCAAGCAAAGACCCTATGGCAAAGATGTGCCGCGAAGCATGGCACCATGGTGATGTCATCATCAGATTTTTAATTGAATTTTGAATATTTAATTTTTCCCCATTTGTTTGTACCTGTTTTTCAACTGCCAGAATGGCATGGACTTCGGCCACTCCACAAAATGAAATTCGGTCTCACCAAAGACTATACAGCATAGATGGTAATGGAAGAATGGCGTTACTTTGCCATCATGATTTATTATTTAATTTTGAAGATTTAATTTCTCCCATTGATTTTGTACACCTTTTGAAACCCAT
Source organism: Acanthaster planci (assembly GCF_054643075.1). Lineage (NCBI taxonomy): Eukaryota > Metazoa > Echinodermata > Asteroidea > Valvatida > Acanthasteridae > Acanthaster > Acanthaster planci. Next base: position 3,392,497 of record NC_141787.1, read on the forward strand.
GTATACAAGTGCCGTTTTGCTAAGCGTTTGTGCATGTCCATACTTTTTGCGATCAGCTGTTCCATTTTCCAATACTGAAATTCGACTCCGTGTCAGACTTCAATTGTTTTTTTACTCGATGACTTTAAAGCTGTAAACGCAGTAATCAGTCTAAAGGTGCCACAGAACATCAAAGAGAAATGGTAATCGGATGTAATTTAAACATTTCAGGCTCACAATCGGGGATTGGTTTTCGGAATGAAGCCTGTGACGGAAACGAAGTCGAGTATTGAAAAACGGCCCCAATCTGTGCGATCAGCAGATATAAGGGCTGTAGCAAAGTCTTATTGCATGATATAATTTGGCAAGAAAGTTGTGAAAAATTCCTGCAAAATATCGAGGGAAATGAACTCGGATATTTTATGTCAGGCCTCAACCAACTGTTTAAAGCATTTCGTCCATGCACGTATCGACCATTTGCGCGGTCACAACCCAACACCAGGACAATATTTTCGACATGCACATGTGTTTTCTCAGGACCTCTCTTGGGACCCCGTAGACGTGAATTTGCACCAATTGAGTGCTTCATGGGCTTTTCTTGATTAGAGGATTCTAAGGTATTTCCACAGAAGCTGAACTTAAACCAAATTCATGCACCAGAGCAAGAAATTGCCGAAGTATCCGGTTTTGACAGGGAACACACTCTCGTGATCACCGTATTGATCGTTAGCATGGGTGTACCCAACGGTAGGCAATCACACGTATGGGGCCTACATGTACATGTACGAGTACTCGGACGGTATAGTGCAGCAGGCAGCCGGGTTTGGAAGCTGGATGGATTGAAGTGCTGGAACTGGTTCTGGTAGGCAATAGCATTTAGAAACATTCTCAGTTGCTTGCAAGTTCTTGTCTGCACTTTCTGTGCTCTGTAGCTCTGGAAAGTGATGTTAGGGGAAACAGATTACAGGAATTAGCTCTAAGTTTGCATTGACATATCCTGAGTGACACCTGACCATGTCCAAATCATTAAAAAGGCGATTTTCTGAGTTTGAGTTACTCAGACCATAGCTCTGACCAGCATTGACAATTATTATATACATGTAAATCCTATGTGTTCAGCACAATCCAGAGATGAACTTGCACATACTCATTATACTCCCTTCTGAGCTCATTATTCGATGATTTTAGTGTGATGGGTTTTATTCCAAGGTAAATCAAATCAGAATTTGCGAAAGATTTACGATTATGCTGAACATGGACATTGAACTGACTAAAGTCCCCTAAAACACTCACCGTGCACCTATGCTTCTAGAAGACAAACCATGTAATTACGGGGTCATGGTGTATCCAAAATTGTTTGAAGTTTGAATGTAGATCTATGGTTATTTACATGTACATGTAAGCTGATTATATAGAATGTTTAAATTTCCTTGTGTTTTATGTGTATAGGTATCATTCATGTTTCTTGCTTGAGTGAAAGCTAGAGAAAATCTGTTTTCCTTGCTAGATCAGAACATTGGAATTCAACATCACTGAAGTTACATGGAGGTAGCAGAGTCCCGGGTAGCCACGATAAAGGAAGCTGCTGTGTTTATAACCAAGCAAGGAAATTAACAGGTAATGGCAAAAATGCCTACTGTGGCACTGACATGCAAGCAGATTGCCTGTTCTGATTATTGCAATCATGAAGCACAGTTTGTGTGTGCGGGTGCAGGTGGGTTTGTTTCTGCATTCAATTGGGGACCCTGAACAATAAAGGACAAAGGTCCTCGATTGATAACTGTGTACAAAACGTATGGGTGGTCTTCTAAAACAGACAAGAGTACAAAGAGAAAAGGAACAATAGGGGGTCCCCAGTTGCAGGCACTTTTGTTTGTGTGATATGGGGGTCCATGTACCGCCATCATGAATGGTTCCCTCATCAACATCCACGTGCCTGGTCCCCCACTTTAACGTTCAGGTCCCCACGTATTTCCCATTTAGTGAGAACCCAAGGTTGCTACATACATGTATGCCATTAAATAAATATACACATGTACGTTTACACCATATTATTGTGTCCAAGTTCTGTTTCACTTTTCCATTCATCAACACATGAAGTGGTGCACCTGGTATAAATCTTTTCCTTTTGCGATGATGCAGATGTTCATCAGCACATGAGGGGAGGATTCATTCATGTTAAATGTCCCTGGTTTCATTGATGCTTGCAGTTGAAGCAGAAGGACTAAGCCATAGAACAGTGAAAAGAGCTTCATCGAAGTACTCGTAACAAGATTGTGTGAAAAGCTGCAATCGACAGGAAGTCCACTAACTTGTATGTGTACATGTAACCATTATAATTTTCTGAGAGACAACTGCTAAACAATTTCCAAACTGGTATCAGAAGAATAGTGTAAACATTTCAGCATTCATAAGATCCCAATATCTTCAATTGATCCCTATGTTATTTGAAGTGTCTGGAAATCTTCAGGACAGAAAAGAAGTCAGCAGTTTTTATATGATACACTCAAGAAAAATGCTCTAAGACATGACAAAGGCAGTTTTTCTCCTTCATATTTTCAAAACACAATGTGCATATTTCATTGTTATTCCCCAAAGACAAAAACATTTAATTACTGGTTCACAGTGTTTGATTATTTACATGATTACGTACATGGAAGCTGTTCAATTTCTTTCTTTGCCTTCTGTGCATAGGTATCCTTCATGTTCCTGCTGAAGTAAAAGCATTGGGATTCAACATAACTGCAGTTACATACATGTAGATGTCAGAGGCTTGGGTACCCATGATAAAGGAAGCTACTGCATAACCAACCAAGGATATGGTGTAAAGGCCTACTGTTGCATTGATATATACAAGTAGGCATATTGCCAGTTCTGATTAATACAGACATGAAGCCAAGTTTGTGTGTGGGGGAGTTTGTTTTTGCATTCAATGGGGACCCTGAACAATAGCGGACAATAAGGTCCTCAATTCACACAGGGTCCTTGATTGACAACCGTGTGCAAAATATATGGGTGCTCTTCTAAAAAAGTTGAAGTTCAAACAAGTGAGGAACAATAGGGGGTCCCCAGTTGTAGGAAAATACATACGTGTATGGGGGGGGCATCCATGTACCGCCATCATGAATGGTTCCCTCATCAACACCCATGTGACCGGTCCCCCGCTTTACGATTCAGGTCCCCACATACTCCCCATTTAATGAGAGTCCAAAAATATATGCTCACATGAGCGATGTTTGTGTCCAAGTTGTGACATCAGTTTTTTAAGCATCAACACATAAACTGGTGCACCTGTGATGTTTTCCCTTTTTGCGATGATACAGATGTTCATCTGCAGAGACACGAAGGCAGTCTTCATACATGTTAGATGTTCCCGGTATCATTGAGGGAAATGCAGTTAAACCAGGACTGATCCACAGAATGGTGAGAACAGCTACATCAAAGTACTTGTAACAAGATTATCTAAAAAAATGCAATTTACAGGAAGTGAGATTTACTTGTATGTGTACGTTTAACTGCTACAACTTATTGAAAGACAACTGCAGAAATTTTTCAACTAGTTTTGGAAGAATAGTGCAAAATTTCCATCACTCACAAGATCCCAATATTTTCAGTTGATCCCCGTTATTTGCTTTGTGTGTAAATGTATCGTTCATGCTCCTGCTCAAGTGAAATCTGTTCTCCATGATGTCAGTTTCAAGGATGGGAATGTAATGTACCTGCAGTTACATGTACATGCACCGCTACCCAATATGAAGGAAGATGTTGGGCAACCAATTGCAAAGAAAATAACAAGGTAATTAGTAGTGAGAAGGCCTGCTGTTGGTATTGACATGCACGAGAGATGGCCAGTTCTGATTAAGGCAGTCATGAGCAAAGAGGAGAGGGGGACCATGCACAATGCAAATCGCTTAATTAATGATCAAATTCCATATGTTCGGTCCCCCTATACCATTCCTAATCTGATGTAGCTAAGTGATACCAAAAGTGCTGAAACTTCCAACACCTTTTTCCAGGCATCAACACATGAACTGATGCATAATGAATATATTTTCCATTTTTAGATGAGACAGAAGAATGTTCAGCAGCAAATACATGGAGGAAGTCTTTGGTGTCCCAGGTGTCATCAGTGAAAATGTAATTTGTACCAAGATTGTTCTACAGAAGGACGTCATCAAAATACCAAGATGATCTGAAAAACTGCATATAATAGGACATGAGAAGTATATGTATATCGTCCCAACACCTTTTTCTAAGATTACCGCAAAAAGTATGAATACAATTTTCCGAATTATGCAATGTCTTAGCATTCACAAGAGCCTTATATTTTGTGTTCCCCATGTCTTCTAAAGTATGTTTCGAAATCTTCATGCAAAAAAAAACCACTTCACCGATTTTATATAATTACACAATAATAAAATCTCCTAAAGCACATACAAATGCAGTTTTTCCCTTGATGTTTTATCAATAACAAACGCGCACGAACAAAGAGACCATGGCACGACACTGCCGGAAGTGGAAGGTTGTTAAAGAAATTCTTATTTTACCCATCTCAAGGTGACTTTTCCTAAGTATTACTTTAGGAAAACAAAGTTAAAATTCCAACATGGGTGTTTCAGGGGGTGGTTTCATTTAGGAATCATTATTCCCAAAATTATTGAACATGAGAGGTCAGCCCCCATATAAAAGCCCCATAGGCGGAGCGCGCTAGGGTTCCAGAAGCTCGCTGCGTGACTTTTTACTTTCAGGCTCTGTTGGCTCATGTTCAGTCTTCAGATTTTTGATACTTCAACATTCTCATAAAGCCGAAAGTAAAGGTAATTCATCGACTGGTAGTCTTGGTTTCAAGACGTTAGTGCTTAATAGCGGACACCGTGCATAGTGTGCCCCCTAATGACTCATAGTTAGACTGTGCGCCAGTGTGCGAGGGCGCTCTTCAACACTAATAAAACAACTACCTATCACTGACGTCTTGGGCCAAGACTAATCGACTTGAAGCGGAACAAAAAGTATAGTCCAACTGTGTGTTATCCCAGAATTTGAACTTTAAAAAAGTCAAACGGCTACAGACAGCTTGTAATTTGATACCTTATGGTCTTATCCAAGGGCAGATCCAGAACGTAACGGCACAATTGCTGTTCAAAATAGCATTCCTTGACAGTTTACTATAAGTTCCATGTTGAAATTACTTAATGATGGGTAAAACTTTTTTTCAAGCACATTAATGTAGGGATCTGGGTATTCCCGAGTTAAGTCAGCGAATTATGTGACCTTTAAACCTTCTGCACGTCTCCAAGGCGTGATTGGGCCCACATACACACTAGAATGTACGTGTATTTTCTTGAAGTCACGCCTGTCGGCCAGAAGTGGCCCTACAATGTTATAATTTTTGGCGTGACTGAAGACATCTAGCTAGGGGGCTTCGGCAGAGCTGTGCTGTGCTAGACAACTGGGTGGGTGGACGTGGTAAAGGCTCCCCTGGGAATCACATAGATTGTAGCATGCCTGGCCTCCAATTCCCCCTTCAGTGGCGGACGGACCGCCACCCCCGAGCGATCGGCCGGGGACCGGACCGCTACATTAATAAGTACAGAAACAGATTTATTAGTCACTGAGCAATAAAAGACATGACATAATTTTTAGAATTTGTTTGACCTTTTCTATACTCGAAGTTAAGCTGTAGCTTGTAAAAAGTATTTTTAAAAAGAAATTTTATTGCCACGCAGAGAGACTTGTTTTGTCATCTCTCTCTCTCTCTCTCTCTCTCTCTCTCTCTCTCTCTCTCTCTCTCTCTCTCTCTCTCTCTCTCTCTCTCTCTCTCTCTCTCTCTCTCTGGAAAGAAGGTATCGACCTTGTGTGAAGCTTTATGCAGAATCAGAGGGCATATATTTGACGTGCACTGCTGTTTGGGCAACCGATCCCATACAAAAGGCGGTTGGTGTCTGTCATCGGGTTAAACCACAAGTCTCAATGAGCCCATCAGGGTCCTCCAGCTCAAGGGTCGACAATTATTATATCAAACAGCGAGTGCTGAAAGTGGAACATCAGTCTCAATTAGGGTTTCTTCGCTGTCAGGCTTTATCTTGCCGATCAAGATACCCGAATCGGACAACTCCCGTAAGGCAAAAACTGCGAAAAATGGGCGATGCAATGCATCCAAACGAGGTCTCGCGTAGAGTCAAATGTTTTAAGCCCCACCCCTTTTCTATGACGTAGGAGTGTGTGGTAGATGATGACAAATGCCTTCAAGAAAGCGGTCAATCGACTTCAATCACACGAAGTTTAGATGTTTCCGTGGCAGGCTTAATTATCGAACCAAGTTGTTGAATGGTGTGCGAGATAAATGCTGGTAGCGATGTGTCATTGCACCGTTTCTGGATCTCGGTACCGAGTGATCTGTTTAGAGGTTTGGGACAATTCGTATTTTCAAAACCTGATTGTAGACTACTCTTGGGAGCACGTGATGACCGCAAACTATGACTTAATTTCTGCATCGATGACACGTGCACATGAAACGTATTTACTGAGTGTAATTTTGTTATTCATTAAGTCGATGCAGGCAGAGGTCCAGCTTTTCCTGTTTATTTGACGAACGTGAGCTTGACAAGTGTCTTACAGTACACCTTATCAAGTGAACTATGAAAATTGTGATGTTGAAAACGCAAGTCATCTAATGGATACATAGAGAAGGTTTCGGGATTATTCACCAGCCTGCAGCACGACGTATTTTCCTTTTTCATCTGGACTGAATTAATTTTTGTTGTTGGGAGACGATGAGTGAATACACGAAGAAATCCTTCTTTATCAGAGACATCTTGGCAGATGGTCTACCCCTGGATCAGCGTTCTCACGATAAGGCGCTACTCGTACACAAACCAGGTATGCCATCTTACAGCGTATCATGATTTTTCTTGCGGTTTGTGAGATTATGAATTATATTGAGTGGATGATTTTATCTTGTAAAGACCATCTGAATAACTGTTTAAATACCTCTGTAACACAAAGAGAATGAGACTTTAATTTCGTCTTCATACATCGTCTAACTCAATTCCAAATTTCGATTTGGAAAAGCCGTCGACGTAAACAGGGCAGTCTAATTTTAATTTGTTGGGATTCTGAAACTTTCTAATTGCAGGAAATTCGTTTCGTGTGGCCAGTCGGTGTCGTATCGAAACAAAAGTTCATTTTGGTTTATATAAGCGCTTTTGTCATTTCCAATTCAACAGTATTTATTTGCTAGTATAAGAACCTCTAGGACAAACAATTTATGGATATTTCTACGTTTTCTTATCACTCCTCATAAAGTAAAAAGGTTGGTTACTTATACGGCAAGATACTTGATCAAGAAAGATACGAGCCACTTGAAGTTAAGGATGGTGCAGTATGTACAATAATAAATTATTTTGTCTGTCTATACGCGAAAGAAAGGATTGCCTAATTTGTACTCCTTGTTTAATGTTAATTTTTGACACATGGGAGAAGAGTCGTAAAAACAGCTTTTGAGCTACATGCATTGTTTGGCGTGCACAACGGTTTATCCTCTGTACGAACCCAGGGCGAGGGATTCTCTCATTTTGTCATCAATGACGCAATCTACATTCAGAATTCGCATCTTGGCATGAACAGAAAAAGGTCCTTTTAAGCTTGTTGTAGTTGTGCTCTGAAGACAAAGGACAATGCGTTCAATTTGGATGCGTTCATATTTATTCGAAGATAAAATCAGGGGAGATATGTTTTCCTTAGAGGTGTGCTTTAAAGGACGTGACACGTTTTGCGACTGTTACGATTAAGATAAAAAGAAACGATATGCAATATCCACGAACGAATTTTCATTACAATGCCAATCGCCACACGACACGAATTTAGTCATGTTATCACGTTTAGGCCAAATTCGAATGCTTCACATTTAATGCATATTAATTGAAATTTGCTAATGAATTGTTCAAATCGAAATCAGTTGGGATTGAACTCGTCAGTGATTTGGGAAGTAAATTAATGTATCATTCTTATAAATTTGCGTTATAAATGTCTAAATAAGTTTTTATTTTGTGCAAAATGTACACAAAACCCGATTAAAAGCTTTTGAGATTCATGCAAAGATGTGCACAGCTACACGTGTTTACAAGTGTTGCAAAGAGTTTGCTCCCATTCTTAACATCTCACAGAAGTGTGATCGCAGCGAAACGGTAATGTGACGCAGTCACGTCATTTTTTTCCCAAACAGCTTGACTTTTCGCGTAAATGATGAAGCCGTCAGTGTGCTAGTAAAGAAGTAGAAGAATGTAGTTACTGTCGCGATATAGTAATTAACCCCTGCGAGACACAACCGTCAGAAACATTTGCTAGTTTTTATTGCTTCAAATCACCTTCATCATTCTATTTTAAAAAGAGAAACATGCGTGTTTTCATGTCATTGACTTTTGAAAATAATCTATTTTATTAGAACATCCCAAATATAAGAAGTCCTTTCAAGTCTGCAGGTGTTTTTTTTTTGTTAATTTTATAACTCTTAGAAGACACTCGTCTTTAATTTCCAGATGATTACCCTCATACCCCTCTTAATTTAAGATGAGGTGCTAAGGAAGTTGGGACGTAATGAACACTTCTTAAGTTTGGTGAAATCGATCACACGACAAGTTGCGGAGTTGCGAGATATGGCAGGATACCCTTCCTGAGACATCTATTAGTGTTTCGTGAAATTGGCTCCCAGGTACAATCTTACTGTTCATGTAATCATAAGAGGCTGTTGTCGTAGACCGGCCGGACAGGGTTCCACCCCTTGACCCCTTTACAACCTAGGGTTTGACGCTGCAGTGAAGATGACTTCATTTGCAACTGTCGGGCACCATCTTTAATTCCAGCTCAACATCCATCCAAACTTTTCACAAGGAGAGCTACAAAAACAGTTACCATGTACGCCTCTTTGGTGGATTGACACAAAGATTTTTAATTTCCTAACAAGATTGAACAACTGAGTTGAATTAATGCAATTTGGAATAACTGTCATTGGTTTAGAATTCTGGTAAAATATTCAAATAAATCTTACAAAACTAACACTTATTGGCAGATGTTTGCATCGTTGGAAGTTAGTATCCAACTTGTATAAAATGAGTTGCATTGGATCACTTTCCTGCGGATAGGGAGAGCGTAAAATGGGATTTTGTGGGATTGTTTTTGTTTTGTTTTGTTTTGTTTTTTTGTTGTTTTTTTTTAATTAAGTAAAGCTTCAACAGATATGGAACCAGAAAACTCGTTTTTACTATGTTTATATATATATACTCGGACATCATCAACATGATTACCAAAGAAGTTGGAAAAGTCACACTCAAGGCCTATATTGTACAGAGGGCAGCAATATTTCAGGGCTGTTACAATAACATGGGCATAATATTTAGGCTTCTTGCCATACGTTTGTAGGTCCAACATCTTGGAAATCTAAAGGTCTGTATTGTATTTTCCAAGTGATTGAAAGATCAGTGAATTACCAATCATCGACACGTGTTTTTTAATCATCTCTGCTTGCTCTCGGGTCAACTTGACATTCGAGTTGCTGTGATTACTACGGATTGTATGTTGGTTTTGCACGGGAGCTGAACGTTCACGAGAAAAATAGGGCTAGATTTCGTGATATCTTGACAGAATTTGAAACCATCTTTTTGGACTTTAACATATCTTAACAAGTTATCTTGAAATGAATTTCCAGATATACATGTACCAGGCCTATCTATAATCAATTCACCAATAACTTCATAACATTTAGAGGTGTACCTTCACATGGATATTGAAAGTATTGAATTCCCTTTCGCCCGTGAGAGTTCCATTCCAAGTGTATTATTTTCTGTTCAGCTATACCGGATCGCGTTTATAAATCAAGTGTTTTGCATTATGTCCCCGAGTCATTTTATCAGTGTTTATGTAACACGCCAAGAGTACCTTGTGTAGAGTATCATATTCAACATCATTCATTAAAAAAATATTTATTTTTTAGGAAATGGCATTTTGTGATAACATGGAAATTTTCCTTAAATTTTACCTGCACGTACCCCCCCCAAAATTGTAAGAATGTGTTTACAATGTTCCACTTGAGTTAAAGGAACAAAACATACAAAGCCCAAATCTTACCTGACAAAACCAAACCAACTCTACAAGCAAAATACTCCTTACGACAAAATAGATCTACCGTGAAGTGACTGACCTTGACCTTACTTCAAGTAATATGTAAATGATAAATTTTTAATCAAATGTTTTGTAATTTCCTGCTTACTTTTTCGGGTTATTCGTGATTATTTTTTGAATGGCATCCATGACAATTTTATTTTTCCTGCAGTCTGATGTGGGTGGGTGCATGATTTTTTTTTGTTCCTACAGCCTCAGATTATGATTGAAATGAGTAAATCTTTGTTGTCAGACCCGATGCGTTTTGTCGAATTTTACTGATAAAATGGTTCTATAAGTAGCCTCTTCCAGGGAACTATGCATTTTTATGACAGCAATATTAGGTAACAAATTTGCCCATGGAGTGGGCAATGACATGGTGAGTCAAAAAGTTTATTTTGATTGTTATTTGTAAACTTGTGTTTCCCGAGGAAAAATATAAAAATGGTACCCAAACTTTTGATATTGGGTTTTTCCATTAATTTCAAATGGAATAGTGTGAAGACTGTTGACTTGCCTGCCCGGAGTCCCTCCTTGCCTCGCAGAGGCTTGTTTGATAACTTGTACCATTGGATGTATTAACACTGATAACCCAGGATCACTAATGAAAATAAAGAGCCAAGGTTTAGATGATCAAGTTTAAAAATCACAATATACAGGAAATATGCTTTTATGTACTGTTAAACAGTATACTTATTTATAATACATTCATTTGTCAGCATTTCAAAAAGCCCCGTTTTCGCACAGAATCACGATTCAGCTGCTTGCTTGCTTGGTCGCTGTTGTTGTTGTCCCGAATAGTGGACTGATTTCCATTATTTTATAAGGCAACAACAAATTTCCTCTTGAAAAAGAAGTTGTTTTGCATATTTACCGCTCACTGTGGTAGAACATGTCAACTTGTTTGTACAAAAAAAACTTTTTTGGTTTTTCTTTGTCTTTGATTACAATGCAATCACCGCAACAGTACTGCTTTTATTTACTGCACTTTGAGCTCAAAAAATGTTCAAGAAAAGATTTGCTGGCCTCAAAAAGGAAGGCCATTAACCTGCTGAGTGTTGTGTCAGGAAAACCATTATGGTAATACGTTTTCACCAAAAAAATCTGAGGATTCGTCGTTCTTCAGTGGGGTTAAGTTTAACTGAGGTAAAATTATTATTGTCAGGCATCTCAATGAATTATGCTCGACTGGAAAAAAAAGTCTTTAAATACGATTACAAACTACATGTAATTTCAACCGTACCAACTTCTGTAATGAAAGTATTCAATTTTTAACATTCAAATTTAATAATTTTTCCACAAAAGGAGGCAAAACCTTAATTATATATAACGGGTTTGCCCTTACCCAACGTATATTAATAAGCACTGCGTTGGGGAGATGTTAATTGTATATAACGGGTTTGCCCTTACCCAACGCTTGCCGACCCCGGCAAGCTCGGTGGTCGAGTGGTTAAGACATCTGCACTAGTAAGCAGGAGGTCGTGGGTTCGAGTCTCACCCGAGTAAGCTTGTGAGGTTTCTTTCGCAAGCTCTCGGACAAGCACTGAGCATACAGTGTTTAATGTTTGTAGACTTTTTTGTTCAGAGCTCATGTTTGGTACAGATCGTGTCATAAAACAAACCAGGTCCGTGACGGTTGCTTAGTCTGGTGCCGAAGCGCATCGCATAAGTACCCAAGTCCAGCGAGGTTCAAGATGTTGGCACAGTCTGGTGCCACGACACACCGCACAGCAACCAAGACAAAGCACACTGAGTACACCCACATTGCTGCTCATCGGACCTGTATGACAATGTCCGACAGTTGATAAGAGCGGCAGCGGCAGCACAGGCCAGCGCGGGGCCCCACGGTCAGGGGCCCAGACTGCGAAAGTGACGTGGAATTCGCCTGGGTTGGCGGGCGAGCTGGAATCATTCCTCGCGGGGAATCTGGAACCGTCATCCAGGAGTGGGGGGCAGAAATTCGAGGGTATCGAGTGCGTGGCGTGGGAGGAATTTGGGTTAGGTCCCCTGGAGAATGCGGCCACGCCTGCGCAGTCCCCGGGCGACTTCCCCCTCCTAAAGTTGAAGGGGTGAGGAAGGTGCGGTTCCAATTGGAGCACGACCATTTCGCCCTGGTCGCTGAGGAGGAGGTGGGGCATTCCGGGCGACATCCCCCAACCCCTCAGTAGTACTCCCATTACTGGCGTCTGTGGGGGCGCCCTGTGGCGGTGGGGGCACACTGGAAGAGGCACTCCAGTTGGAGCGCCCTCAGGGTGGGTCCACGGTTGGGGTCCCGACGGGAGCCGGTTGGAAATTCATTCATGTCTTGTGGAAGCGTCGGGGAGCCCTGTCGCAGTACTGTCGTGGCCGAAAGAACGTTCCTCTCGGAGCACGGCTGGGCGGCTGCCGCGGGGTTGGAGCCTCGGCGCAAATTGATCGGAGCTAGCGGGCCCGTGGCAGATTTCGGGGCACCCTTGCGCGCCGGGGACGTGGCTGGCATGGTGTACCCCCTGGAGCGCTGCGAGGCCGCAGCCACGGTCGTCGGGAGGGGGTTTCGAGATGGGCTAGCTGGAGTTTGTGAGATAAATAGTGAGATGCGGGCGCCCCCACGCGACGAAACTGCAACGGGGGGGCGCGATTAGGGTGAATCCCCAACCGGGGATCCGCACGCGTCTGTGTGAGGCGAATCCCACCCTCCCGAATCCGCACACAGACATACGATGCAGATCCCCGTGCGGGGGGAGCCGATCAGACGGACCGAAGACCGGTGATACTTCTGGACCGGTATGATAAAAGCTCGTCCTGGGCGAATTACCTCACGCACTTCGAGAGTGTGGCCTCCGTCAATAGGTGGAGCAAGGCCGAGAAAGTGGGGTACTTGGCCTCCCATCTGCGTGGACTAGCCCAGGAGGCATTCACCGACTTGTCGCCGGAGGCCCGGAGGGACTAGGTGAGCGTTCTGGAACACTTTGAACGGCGGTTTGGAGTTGCTTCGCAGGTGCAGCTCCATCGGGCTCAACTTTCCATACGGGTGCGCGGTCGGGGAGAGTTCTTGGAGGAGCTGGGGAGGTCCATCCGGCGGTTAGTCCTCCGGAGTTACCCCACCTTGCCCAGGCAGGTGCGTGAAGATCTGGCGATGGGGGACGAACAACTGCAGTGCCATGTCTTGGTAAGGAAGGCTACGACCCTGGCGGAGGCCATTAGCCTGGCCACTGAGATGAAGGCCATTTTGGAGTCCCAGGCCTATCACCGGAAGGGTAGGATCAGGGTCAAGTAGGTCGGGGTGGTCGAGGAACCATCCGCAGGTACGCCAGGCAAGGTGGGGGCGGCGGGTGGAGACCCACCCTTGCCGAGCGCTCCCTCGCGGGTCCGGTGCCGCGAGTATTGGCATTTCCGCCGGGATTGCCCACGCGGGAAGAGCGGCGCCGTCCAGGGCTGCCTGAGCCAGTCTCGATGGCGCCGCCAGGGCCGGCCCCTGCGCCGCGGCTGTTGGCAGCAGAGACAGGGCCAGTGGCCCGACACAGGGAGACGCCGACGGCAGCGCCGGCGAACCGGGCCAACTACGCCATCGGCAAGCTAGCCGGCAAGACAGTGCGGGTGCTCCTAGACACGGGGGCGACCGTAAGTCTTGTGTCGGCCAGGGTCTGCTACGCGCTTGCCGGCGTCGACAAACCCAGGTTGCAGCCAGCTGGACCGACTCTGCGGATGGCTGATGGTAGCCCAATGTTAGCGCAAGGGACAACGCCGCCCATCCAGCAACCTAATCGGCGACTTCCGATCCACAAGCGGTTGGAGGCCCAGAGGCAGGTGGACCAGATGCTGGCAGTTCGGATAACTGAACTGTCACACAGCCCGTGGTCTTCACCGGTGGTCTTGGTGCAGACGAAGGACGGGTCTGTCCGCTTCTGCGTGGACTACCGGCGGGTCAATGCAGCCACCCTAAAGGATACCTACCCCATCCCTCGGATCGAGGATAACTTAGACGCACTCGAGGGGGCCAGGTGGTTCAGTACCCTGGACTTGGCCAGCGGGTACTGGTAGGTCCGCATGGCAGAGAATGACAAGGGGAAGACGGCTTTCGGGACGCAGAGCGGCCCCTACCAGTTTACTGTGATGCCCTTCGGGCTCTGTGGCGCTCCGGCGACCTTCGAGCGTCTGATGGAGCTCGTCCTGCGGGGTCTCCAGTGGCAGGTGGCTGTCGTCTACCTGGATGGCGTGATAGTTTTGGGGCGGACCTTTGAGGAACTATTGCACCACCCGGAAGGAGCTCCTGGTGGTCGTGCACTATTTTAAGCACTACCTGTTGGGGAAGAACTTCCTGTTGAGGACGGACCACGGCTCGCTGCGCTGGCTCTTTGAATTGAAGGACCCAAAGGGGCAGACAGCCAGATGGCTACAGAGGCTGGGGTGCTACGAGTTCGACATAGAACACCGAGCAGGGTGGAAACACATCAATGCCGATGCCGTCTCTCGGATACCCTGTGACCAGTGCAGGCGTTCCCGAGAGGTTGACAAAGAATGTTACACGGGGCTGTGCTGGAAAACTGAACCTTTCCGAGTTTAAACCATTGCTTCGTTAGGTTATGGAGCATCTGTATGCCGGCGTGACGTTTTCGTCTTTACCCACTGGATATGGTAAGAGCTCCCATATTTCAAGCACTGCTGTTTTGCTTTGTCTATTCGGCCTTGATGAACTACTTGCTTGGTGTTACTCCAACGTCAGAATGTAATGGGACATTCTATGTGATTACATGTCCTTTCAGGTTCACCTTTGGTTTGACAATTGCATTATGGGAAGATTAGAGTGGATTCAGTCCTTTTATGTGCAGGTCTTCGGTCATGCCGCATCATGTGTAATCATACTCTGTATAGTGTAAATAAACTAATCAGAATGTAACAGAGTCAAGAAGAATCCTCATTCTTTCCCCATCCGAACCTGGTAATGGTCAATCCGACCGTTACAAGAACCCTCCCCCACCAACAAGCATCAAAGTTGTCATCTCACCACTTATTGCCCTCATGAAATACCAGATGGAAACATTGCGTAAGCTCTTGAGTTGATGCCGTTTATTTGAACCCGGGTTGTTTGATTTAAATCACTCGATTTAAATCATTGATTTACAGCATGATTGAAATCAGTGGAAAAAATTTAAAAATCACCAATAAAAATCACTATTTTATTTCTTCATTTTTTCAAAGAAAAAAAAGTTAGGAACTTCAAAGAAAGTGCTCATTAAGTTAAACTTGTGCATTAACATTATGAGGGGCCAACATATTATGAAGCAATTTATATGTACATGTACTACTTGTAGGCTATGTTAAATTTTAAGTGATGTTCCTATAGTATGTATACCTGCACCGAATTAATCTCTTGCCTATGTACCATTAAGTTTTATTTGCTCATAAACAACTGTCATTAGCTGTTATATAACATTCTACATGTACGCAAATGCCCCCTGATTTACAGGCCATTAACAAAACCATTTTGTCTATGGTCAGAATAGCCACATCAGTGATAGCAAAGAAACAGTTCACATGTAATATACATGTATGTCTGTGGATGTAAATAAAGTATACATGTAGTGAGTGTCGTACATATGAATGGTACCAGTAGTTGCAATAGAAAGGATTGAGAGTGAATTTGGGTTGTTTCAACCAAATGGTCATGATGATTTGGCCCAACTGTTACTTAGCTTATTAAAAATTCTATTTAAATAAAAAAATGATTTAAATCAACAAAATCTGATTTAAAATTAAAAAAAAAATCCGATTTTTTTTATTTAAACAAAATCATGATTTTTATCAACCCTGTTTATATCGGAGACTCATCTGCTTCGACTATTTACATGAAATTTACGAATGATGCATATCAGAAAGCTTATGAATAATTCGCCACAAAAAAACTCATAATCAAGTTGAAAAAGGCCTCGTGGCTGCGCCACTCGCCTGGTCCCCTATCCAGTCGCTTTGCAGTTACACACACACACAGCCATGAAGGCCTTGACGCAAGGCTACCTGAATCAAGACTTTGGAGATAGAAATACAAAGTGTAACTTTGCACCCAAACAATCCACAGAATCGTCACGAACAGTGCGCCATTATCACGGCAGTTACTTGCGCAAATTCAGTAACATGGATTTATCAGAAACAGAAATCAGTCAGATTCAGCTGAGAGAAGCAGCTATATAAGTGGTCCTTGAACAAGTGTTAAAAATAAACCATATTTTTCTGGTCAAAAACTCTTTAAATATAAACATCCGTTCGTAATTAACATGACGAAACCGATCTATTTAATAGATCAAATCCGTGTAACACACAGGGTATTTCAAGCGTAAGAAAAATAGCCTTTAATTATCACCAAACTAGCGGACATAAATTACCACTTAAAAGAGTTAAGGTTTAGTTAACATGTCATTGATATTCATCCTAGTATTTAGTCGTCTAATCTTACTCATTCCTGGCCTCGATCTATACATATCTATAAAGGCCTTCCGGTACGGTACGGAAACTCAGACAAGGAGGACCTTGTCTGAAATTCCGTACCGGAAGGCCATTATAGATATGTATCTCCTTATTTTAACCAGATCGTATGATCTGTTTCTTTGTACCTCTTAAGAACGACCGTACCTTACCTGGGTCGTATTATTTTCTTACCTTCCAGTGTGTCGTTAATCTATGGTGGCCCTGGCGGGACATCGCCAATCGGCAACATTGATGTCAATATTTGCGACTAAATTTACGACCCACTCTTCGGTCGCAAACATTGACGCCAATGTTCACGACTAAAATTCACGACTAGCTCTCTGGTCACGAATATTGCCGTCAATATTCACGACCAAAATTCCCGAATCGCTCTTCAGTCGCGAATATTGATGTCAATATTGGCGACGAAATTCACGACTCGCATCTCCCGTCACAAATATTGCCGCAATTTTTTTATTTTCTCAGCAAGCTAGGCGTAGATGAAGCATTCATGCGCTCGCACAATGACCTACATTTTTCGGCTTGGTCTCAAGTCGTTATTCGGCTGGGCAGTTTGGGAACAACATTGAAAAGCAATTGCTGTGTCTGTAGCGGAGCAACTTCTCTCTCTACCTGGCTTGCTTGAAAAACGAAATTCGCGGCAGTATTGATTTTGTGACCGAAGATACGAGTCATGAATTTCGTCGAAAATATGTTGGCGTCAATATTCGCGACTGAAGAGCAAGTCGGGAATTTGAGTTGCAAATATTGACGTCATTACTGACGATTGGTGACACCCCTCCAAAACCACTACATTAATCTGAATATTGTCAGAACCCCACGCTAACCTGAAGAGCCAATCGAGCAACATTATATATGACACAGAGACCGGCAGCGTCTTCCGGAAATGTACAGGTGCCCTCACCCTTGCTGAAGTCTGGTGTACTACATCGTAGCTTAAGATGTACAACCCTGTAATATTTCCAAGGTTGAGTAGAACTCAACAACTGATGATTTTTTGGGGAGTTGTTGCTCTGATGACTCGAAGCCGTGTTCATCTGCTCATGTTAAAATTGCTAACAGTTCAGAGCGTTATGCTGAGCTTATGGAGCTTTATAAGGAAGCGAACCCGATATCATTTTCTTATCGGCTTATTGGCTTTTTCGCAATTTTGCGAAAACGGCATTCTTTTTTATTCTTTTTTTTGGGAGGGGGGCTTTTTCGCAGTTTTGTGATTTTGAATTCATCTCGTGTGGGTCAAATCACGTGACCTTCCTTCCGGTCGAAACCGGAAATGGGCTCATTGTTTAAAAGTGGTAATAGGTATCAAGTTGTTTTCACGGTGTTAGTCTGTTGGGGGTATAGTATTCTTCAAATCACGTACTGATGACGTCACCTAATTGTTGAGCGCCCTCGAGCGACAGGTTATGCATTTTGAATAGATGTCTGTGGCGAAGTTTGTCCGAATCGCCTGAAATTTACGTACGTGACCATCTTTACCCGGTCAACACATGTGTGAAGTTTGGGGCTGATGGCGTCATCAGACCGGAAGTTTCACTGAAAAATTCTTGTATTCTTCAAAAATTTGGTAAAAAATCAACCGTAAGAGATATAAGGGTGAATTATGCACGAGATGACAGCTAAAACATTGAAGTCAGCTGCTCGAAGTGCATAACTGGTGCACTTTTTCACACACATGAAGCGCTGCCGACAAAACCCCCTAAAATATAAATTGCCAACTCGAAAATCCATTAGCATGCTGTGCATATGCTACTGTGTGTGTGGACGCCCAATATCTACCTGCAACATAGGCGAGCGCACAGTGCGTACTACTGTAGAACTGACATTATACTCGGGACTTGGCAAAATGCCGACCACATGCTGCCGAGAGAAGATCGCATAGTATGGAACGCCAAATACGTCATCTATGGAAGAGGTATGTCGTAAATAGTACATCATAATATCAACAGTTCCCACGAATTCTCCAAGCAAAGCTGACAAGATGCTGTCATTCCCCACACAAACTGAGTCAACTCCATGGACCGATTTTTATTATAGAAATGAGAAAATGGTCGCCTTTATCAATCTCGACTTGCACGCGTTCTGTCGTTGTGAATGTGGATGTGCATGATGCCGTGAACGCCCCGACACCAGTAACAACAAGATTGGTTAGCTCTAAATGAATTATTCGTGTTTTACAAGCTTATTTCTATGTGATTGGTCCAAGATAAACTTAAATATTCATTATCCTACGTAACTGCATATCGTACCCCCCCCAAAAAAAAATCGTCAAAATGTGGATAAGGAAAGATGGATATTGAACCGGAAAGTTACGGGCCCAATAATGCAGTCTTTTTCACTTGACAAGCCATGCATTACATGCACACATATGCACACTATATCTACATAATACGGTACATGTATGCGCGCACAGCTTGCTCTGTGATGGGTTTGCCGTAGTGCATGGCCTCTTGCTATCCGGTTCGTAAGTGTGACGTCACTTCAGTTGAAACCGCGCCCACTGCACGTGCACTGCACACGATCGCCATTTACATGGAACCGGAAGTTAACACGTCTTCAGCGATCGTCCAATGGGAGCCTGTAAATCGCTGCGCGTCCACCTTTGTGACGAAGTCTCTTACGAACCAGATAGAAAAACCCGACGAGATTTGATATTATATTCTTGTCGATATTCTGAGCTCGGTGCTAAGCAGCCCGTCCATATTTTTCTGACATTCCGAAGGGCCATTTACACTCACGCAGCTATCTCGTGGTATAACAAACTTATTCGTTATACACGCTCATAGATAGTGAAGTTTTATTGGTTGCGAACCGATTACAATATATGTTACAAGTGCGCATGTATCATTCACGCGTCGCGCGCACTGGCGATGTTGCCGGGCCCCGAAAAATGATGGATCACGGTAATATTACCCAGAGTTGATGTGTCGCGTCAACTGCGTTGTACATGTAACTGTGTAACCTTAGGTACGCGGATGGATAGCCGCAATGGTACTTCTTCGTTCGTGGAATGGAACACGAGTACGCTCTGATCACTGCTTCTGCGTTGATTGCCGTTGCTGTTTATGTAAAGCGCTGATGCGTCTCTATGCGTCTCTTCAATCTTGTCAGTACAGAATGCGCGAAATTTGCCGACCTAAACGCGCGTTATGATTGGCCAACGCGTTGCAAACTCTTCGGCTGGCGCACAATTGTGAATCGCCCGTATTGAGAATTCAAGTTTCCTTAAAGATAATATTCCATGTTCCACTAGCGCTCGTAATAGAGATATCTCTATTAAAACAGGGCGTATAATAGAGTTATCGATCGCTGTTAGGAATAGAGATATCTCTATTAGGAATAGAACTCTCTAAATCAGAAAGAGTGAAATTAGGGACAAGACGTTCTCGGAGTGAAAATCACTCTGAAGTTAGACTGAAAAAGGCTGAAAATAGCCCCTTCCAGTTGAAATTCGAGTGAAAGTTCTTTTGGAGTGAAGAAATTTCACTCCAATTCGTCTGGTCCTTAATTTCAATCGGAGGGATTGAATTTTCACTAGAATATAG
Organism: Acanthaster planci; assembly: GCF_054643075.1. Lineage (NCBI taxonomy): Eukaryota > Metazoa > Echinodermata > Asteroidea > Valvatida > Acanthasteridae > Acanthaster > Acanthaster planci. Next base: position 3,412,638 of record NC_141787.1, read on the forward strand.
TAAATTGTTACTCTTTGAGATTTAGAGAGAAATATCTCTGTTAGGAATAGAGATATCTCTATTAGGAATATAGATATCTCTATTGATAATAGAGATACCCGTATTAGGGATTGAGATATCTCTGTTCCTGGTAAGGATCTCTCTATTAGGAATAGAGATATATTATGACTGGGTTATCTCTATTATGAATGCAGATATCTCTATTAGGAATAGGGATATCTGCATACGCGGATTGAATGCTAACGTTGCACGCCATACTCTATGGTTGCACCATACATTATATGAGATTCCATCATGACACTACCCGCATTACACATGATGGACCCATAGCTCAGCTGACCAAATTACGTAATGTGGTTGATATTATATTGCAGTAGTATTTGTAAAGTCTCACGGGGAAGAGACTAGCTGAAGAGACGATTAAATTTCCCAGTGTCACGATAGGCATGGGTGTCGCGAGGGGGGGCAAGAGGGTTGAAAAAAATGGGAGAACATAAAAACGTTGGGAAAAAACGAATTAAATAGAAGTAAGAGAGGAAATTGGGTGGAAGTCACGGGCTTGCTTTAAAAATATTGCCCCTCCACCCTTTAATGGGTTTATCATAAATTATCGAATCTCATATGTCATCAGGATTGTTTTATTCTTTTCCCATTACGTGTCAAAATATGGTTTTTCCCTACCCCGGAAAAAAGGGCGACGCCCATGACTAAAGGCCTACATTTATAAACCTGTAGTATGTCTTGTTTCACATGCTTTATTCTACCGAATTTCCTTCGAGAATGAAAACGATGCCCAGGGAAGAAGAAAGGGGAAAGATGGATCAGCGCTGACAGTGCGTCTATTTCAAGCACGTTATAAGGAGCTCATTAATTCATTTGAAGTATCAAATTTGGGGGGCGTATACTGAGCGAACGTGCCATCTGTTAGGTTCAACAGTTTGCAAAGGTACGACTGAACAAACGTTATTTCGATCCCCTGAGATTGATGATGTGATCTTGTTGCACCAAGCGTCGAAGCAAACGTGATCAAACCAATTAAGAGGCAGGCGATGTTGGGGTGGCTTCTCGAGTATCCACCAATTACTGAGCATTTAACAGATTAAAACTCCCCATTAAGTTATCGTTAATCATTTGATCAAAGATTTGGCTAAGTGCAATGGTGTTGCCACCGACGGGAAAGGCGAAGGACTGTTTAGAAAACCTCCCATGCAAGACCAGCATGACAGGCAGTGGTGGTACCCGAATCACTGAGATTGAGACGTTCTTTTTATTTCGAAGATCGATTGTTGTTTTAAATGACATATCAGAGACTTTGGGGCGTTCTGATCAGTCCAAAGCCTGTCATTTGGTTGATTATAAGTGGCCTTAAGCCCGATTAACATAATTATCTACTTCTGCGGGCCATTGTCATTTTTAATCGAAAATGATTATCTTGAAGTAGGCCTAAGTACATGTATAGGCTGGGTTTTAAACCCGTAGAAGGATGTGGACCGTGCACAACGGTTCACACAGAATGTTTTGTATTTTCTTATCATTAGGACTTTGCGGATCAATATTCTGATGGGTGCCACTTTGTCATCGTTGAGTATTTTTTTTAAATTAATTAATATGCAAATGAGCATAAGCCATGATGGAAAATACATGGTCTCCGTATGTAAACACTTTTGTTCAAACCAATTAAGGTCTTGTACCAATATTTAAGGGTTATCGGATTTATGGGAACATTTCTAATCCGAGAGGGCATGTGGATTGTGCAAAATATGCAAACTATTAGCTGCCATTGTTGGAAATGTAACGTTTATCTTATACCTTGGCAAGTGTTTGTCCAACCCACCTCATGAAGTGTCTAAGCCCGTGTTTCAGAGGCCATCAATATTGTTTTAAGCTAATGTTACTCTGGTACAGTACACATTTTAAAGTTTAACGGATCAAAAATGCAAAGTAGAAACTCACGTTTGTTGGGTGACAGAGACAATGAACTTTAAATTGTGAATACCTTTATGTCAAAAGTGAGACAGAAAAAAATTGTCTCACGAATTTGAGCGTGTCTGCCGTGTAAGTTTAGCTACCTTCTCAAATACCTTTATAGTATCACTTGATGGCATCATCATGATGTCATTGCAGAGAAAAAAAATGTAAACTGCAACTCCAATGACGTTTTGATGTTTCTAGGCAAGGTTGGTTTTAAGATCGAAATTGACCCATTTGAGGAATCTACTGAAAAAAATCCAGAATCTAATAATGAAGCACCTGACAACGTCATGAATACCTCATTCCAATCAAATATGTCATCCTTGGCCAATGTGGGTAATACAACTCGTCATCATGACGTCTTAAAAAATGTCCAAATAATATACATAATCACCTCGAGCACGAAATGTCTGTATGGCAAAGGACAGGTTTTTATTTGGTTCGATGCACAGTACGCAAATTAGTTGAAGGTGCTGAAATAATTTCTGGATTCAGAAATCCATTGAAGTGTTGAATTTAATACGGTATGTTTCACTCATATTTTAACGGATACTATTTCTGTTTAACTCTCCTGCTTTGAATAGATTCTGCTGTTTGAAAAGAACATTTCACAGAAAAGATTACTTTTTAGTCCTCAAATTAAATTACTTTCAGATCCGAAATAAATTTGTTTCAGCATGGAAAGACAATTAGCTTATAAAAAGTCAGACTTGGGGGGCAAGAAAATCTCAATATTATTAATTAGGCCAATAGTTTTAGATATTATGCTGGCCACGTCATCAAAATGCTTCTTTAATGCTACATGTATGACTGTACATGTACTATGATTGGTGTCATCTGCAAATGAGGAATAATGATACAATGCCAGATGTATTAATATTTTTTTACATATAAATAAGAAATTAGAAAAGGATCCAATACAGAGACTTGTGGAACTCCGCCAGAAACAGTGTGCTCTTCATTACTGATACAAATTGTTTACTCTTAGGCATCCTTAAACTGCTCGTACACCACAATGATCCAATTACATCTCCGAGAAGTCCAAGAATATTCCAATAATAAATGCTGTTGTCATGTATGGCATTGATTTATTTACAACATTCGAGATTGCCAACTCGGTAGATCAATTGTTGTCCAACACAAACTGTGACTCAGATACAAAGTTATGTTTGTTGATGAAATAGCGGCAAAATGTTATTTTTTTTCTGATATGTAACTGTTTGTTATTCTAAAATTTGCAACAGTCTAATTCACCTTTGCACTTAAACACCTCTTTTGTCGTAGTTTCACAGGACTGGCTGATCACGGGGTATAATATTTACTGCAGCTTTCACTTCTCTGATTTGTTTCATGTTTGAGTCAACTGCTTTGTGAAAAATTGAGAAAACAGAACGGAATTTTCAACAGTTAAATCGAGGAAACCTTGTAATTCATCTCGCGTAAAATCCATGCACTACAGGGCATTCGTAGTAAGCAAACAGTACCCGTGGGGTCAGGATGGCGAATAGGCATGAGAGGTTCAGAGCATGAAAGTAAAAGATAATCTGAGATCGTCTGCGGCGATGGTACACCATGGACAGGACTGCTGCTGGTACAGCGTCGTCAGGGGCTTGCATAAAAAAGCACGGATAAAAAAAATGCAGGACCAGGGAATAGATCGTGAATATTCACATTTCCCGTTGACCAATCCAACAGGAGGGTTTCAAATGGTACCACGTCGCACAGGGACAAACGCCACATCGTGATGCGAGAATAACGGGGACAGCTTGGACGCATCATGAATATTCAGCAAATTTTACAGGGACCAATCAGGCCGGAATGCCGCAGCGGGTACAGCGCACCGGTCCTCGGCCAAACCCCCTGAAGATAAGCACCGGGACCATCGCACACACGCCCAATGGCAAAGACCGGTAGACACCGCCACCCGGCGGCCAATGAACGAACGCGACACAGGCACGGTTCGGGAGCGATCCGGCCGTATCCAGGCAAGATGACGCGCCCCTGCACCCAACGGCAAAGAGCGTCTCACAACGACCGACGGATGGGTCATGCGCCAATGGACGGACGCGACAGAGGCGTAGTTCGGGAGCAGCGATCCGGGCAATGTCGTTTTGTTCATTCCGATTGGTTGCGTGTGTGATTTTTACTGGATTAATTTCTCATTGATTTCAAGCCAAAATGACGCTTTCCCTTACAGCATATCTTGCTTAATCCTTTTGAGTTTCACTCACAGAACGCAAGAAACTGTTTTAACACAAATGGAGAAACAACTGAGAGCCAATCCGACGATTCGTAATGTAACAAACGCCTCCGGTGCCTGAGGACTCCGCCGGAGCATGCACCGCCCCTATTGATGAGTGAATCACGAACTCTGTGAACTCTATTGTGTTTTGGGGTCGCGCTGTGGCTCCAGAAACACGCCTGTAATTGGACACCTATTTTGCGGTTGCGGCCGGGTGCAGAACAATAAGGATTGGCGCGCCCGGGAAAAATTAATTGGGCCACTGCCAAAATCGAGTGAATGTAATTGTGCTGATGACGAATGGACTGTACAGATAGAGGAGTCTGGGAAAAGTCGTAAAGAAGGAAGGCCGAATAAATGTGTTGTGTTCTGAAAAGAAAAACCCACGAAGGTCTACGCTACAAATGGTGGCAGCGGTGACGATTTAAGGACACAAAGATCAGAGACATGGCGAGCTACAGATCATTTTCGGATATACAGATGGCCTTGGACGAAATCGAGAGGTCGTTGGTGGAAACGGAGTCAGCCATTCTACAAGGTCAAAGTACACCGTGGCAATTTGGGCAGAGAAAATTGCCAACGGACCTGAACGACCAGCTCGGGGGACAGTACAGGGAGCCTGCAAGTGTCAAAATGAAGGCTGGTAAGTCCCACGAATCTCTGCGCCTAGATCCCTTAGCGACTCCGAGCGGCGAACCTGGCTCGACGGACCCGGCGGTCGCGGGGCAAGCGGAAACCGCTGAAAGCGGTACTCCTGCTGCCATCGCCGACCAGCGCACCGCGAGCAGGGCCGCCGCCGCAGCTGCACCGAGGATTAAGGCCCGTGAGTTCGATGGCTCTTCCGGCCTAGAAGAATATCGGGTACACTTCGAGCGGGTGGCAAGAATAAACCAATTGGATGAAACAGAGATGGCGGACTACCTGCTCGTGTCCCTGAAAGGACAGGCGTTGGAAGCAGCCTGCTCTCTTAGTAAGGAACTGAAGTCAAACTACGCAGAACTGATGAAGTTCCAGTAGGCCAGTAGGCAAATGGCAGGACAGTCAAAACCACGCGGAGACAGTGGACATTGTGGAAATGCTGCGGGGCGTATTGACCACCCTGGACCAGCAGAAGAAGACTAACACTAAGGACTGGAAACCGGGATGCTGGATTTGCGGTAGCCTGGAACACTTTCGGGTAGGTTGCCCACAGGCTAAGAAGAAGCAACCACCCTTAAACTAGAGGAGGCTGGGCTTGAGAGCCAAAGCCCAGCCGTACCCGACAGCAGGCTCGAAACTGACAAACCATTGGCGGTGAAGGCAACCTCCTCGGCGTCGCAGACTCATCCAACATGGGTCGCCCCGCTGAAGCAGGTTGCACCGCCAGCGAAGGCAACCTCACCGACGATGGAGGCCCCGCCGGAATGGGCGGAGGCAACGTCGTCAATGTTGCCTGATACGCCAAACAATTCCGCCCCACATGAGTCTCGTTTGCCACTAAACACATTCGGGATGACAACCGACTTTTCGGTGGAGAACTCTGTCAAATTAACGACCGAGAAAGGCACATCGGTGCCTTGTAAACCAGGAGCTGGGTTGAAATCTTCGTCCTCCACTGCAGCTGGACTGTATGTGAGGGGAAGGTTGGAGGGTGTGACTACCAGTTTCTTGCTAGACACCGGAGCGACGGAGAGCTTCGTATCTACTCGTCTCTTTGAGAGGATAGCGCTGCGAGGGAAACCGACTCTCATCCCCCCTGATTGCACATTCCGCCAGGCCGACGGAAGTGAGCTGCATGTGGTGGGACGGGCCAAAATGCAAATAGCATTAGGAGGATGTAAGGTGAACCACATGATGTGGGTCACAGACGTGAGTGATCAAGCGATCCTTGGACTGGACTTTCTACGAGAACACAAGTGTACATTGCTTTGGGAAGACGAATATCTGCAGGTGGGGAGTTATAAGATGCCAATGCAGACCCAACCGGGAGAGCCTATAGCCTGCCGTGTCCGAGTAACAGAAACCGTAATAGTGCCACCTTTAACCGAAGTCATTGTTGGATGCCAGGTGGTACACGATCGACCGGGAATTGTGCCCACCTGGGGTGTACTGCAAAACAAGAACCACAATGCTGAAGATCGCAGTTTGCTGGTCGCCAGCGCCTTGGTTGGAGTGCAAGATTCCGTAGGTCCGGTGAGGTTGTTTAACCTGTCATCTGAGCCTAAGCTACTTCGGGCAGGTACCAATGCTGCTACGCTTGATCCGGTGGACAGTGTGACGACGACTCGAGCTCAACATCAAGCTGAAAAGTCCGATGCAGCCCTGACTACGGAAGACAGTGACGCCGACCAAGCTGTTTTGGTGGTCCCGGAACATCTGACTAGCATGTTTGACCTAAGTTGCCAAAATTTGGCACCGAACGAGCAAGAGGGACTGGCGTCATTATTGTGGAAGTACAGCGATGTATTTTCCTCAGAAGACGGCGATATTGGCAGGACCAGCATCATCAAGCATCACATTGTGACCGAAAACGCTCAGCCGATCAGACAGAGGCCAAGGAGAGTCCCCTTGAGTCAGCACGAGGTAGCGGACCGGGAAGTTGCAAAAATGCTCTCCCAGGGCATAATTGAGCCGTCCGACAGCCCTTGGTGCTCCCCGATTGTGCTGGTGAGAAAAAAAGACGGGTCGGTCAGAGTGTGCGTCGATTACAGGAAACTGAACGATGTGACGAAAAAGGATGCCCACCAATTGCCGCGTATTGAGGACAATTTGGACACGCTTGCCGGATCTCGATACTTCACAAGGCTCGACCTTGCTTCCGGCTACTGGCAAGTGGAAATCGCCGAGGAAGATAGACCCAAAACTGCTTTCTCTATGGGGCGTGGAGGGCTGTACCAATTTGTAACAATGCCTTTCGGACTTTGCAACGCCCCGTCGACGAGTGAGTGCCAGCAAGCATTCGAGATACTGAAGCATTGTTTGACCTCTGCTCCAATACTGGCTTACCCAAGTGCCGAAGCCGAATTTATTCTGGACACAGACGCAAGCGGCTTTGCCATTGGGGCCGTGCTGTCCCAAGTGCAGGATGGAAGGGAACGAGTACTGGCGTATGGGAGCAGAACGCTAACCAAATGTGAGCGCAACTACTGTGTAACCCGCCGGGAACTCCTTGCTGTTACCTACTTTGTGCGAAAGTACAACCACTATCTGTATGGGACACGTTTCCGAATCCAGACGGATCACCAACCGCTGAAGTGGCTGCGCGAGGTCAGAGAGCCACAGGGACAGTTGGCGAGGTGGCTTCAGAAGCTGAGTATATACGACTTTGTCATTGAGCACCGCCCGGGTCGCCAACACGGTATTGCCGACGCCCTGTCAAGGAAGTGTTCCCCACAAAGTGACCACTCGCTGGAGGACGGAGATATCTGTGCGGGTGCGGAACTTGACGTGAGAAACCTACGGCACACAGGAAACCAGATTAGAACCATCAGACAGGCCCCGCCGGTGCAGGCAGCCCCGCCGGCACAAGCAGCTACTCCGGCAGAGAGGGCCATCTCGGCTCCGATAGGCCAGTCAGATTGCCTGGCGGTATTGCAACCTGTATCCTTTCCCAACACCGACGAAGAATCGGACTCCCTGGACAAGGCGAGTGATTTTAGCCCGGGAACTGTTGGTCGATTACAGCACAAGGACAGAGATTTGAGCAGGGTTCTGTCATGGTTGGAGGTGCGTGGGCAACGACCTGCTTGGGAGGAGGTGTCATCTGAAAGCAAGGAACTGAAATTTTGGTGGGCCCGGTATGAACAGCTAGAGGCAAGACAGGGGACCTTGTACATCCGCTGGGAGGCCGCCAAACCTACGGACCGGGCTCGACTGAGAATGGTGATCCCACCGGAAATGAGGTCGGCAGTCATGAAGCATTTTCATGACGAGAAAACAGCTGGTTACCTCAGAGTTGCAAGACTTTTCCCGACTGTGTCGCAGTGATTTCTACTGGCCGTCCATGCGACAAACTTCGCGCCGCTGGATTCAGAGTTGCCAAATGTGCCAGAGGAGAAAACAGCCGTCGAGGACAAAGCGAGCAGAGACAGTGCACTATCAGGTAGGGGCGCCCCTTGAGAGAGTCGCCGTGGACATTGTGGGCCCTTTTCCCGTGACCGACCGCGGGAACAAATACATCATGGTGGTAGGTGACTATTTCACAAGGTGGATTGAGTGCTACCCCATCCCAGACCAAAAGGCCTGCACGGTGGCAACCAAGCTGGTGGAGGAGTTCATAGCCAGATTCGGCATTCCACTAGACCTGCATTCAGACCAGGGCAGGGATTTTGAGTCTGCGGTCTTCGGAGAGATGTGCACCCTCTTGGGGCTGAAGAAAACACGGACGACACCATACCATCCCCGCTCAGACAGCATGATAGAGCGGTTCAACCGAACAATGGAGGCAGTGCTCAGTCTTTGGGTCAATAAGGCCCAAACGGACTGGGACCGACATCTGGCATTGCTCACCATGGCGTACCGGTCCTCCGAGCACGAATCAACAAAGGAGACACCCAATGCAATGATGCTGGGTCGGGAGGTTTCGATGCCGGTTGACCTTCTAGTAGGTGCAGGTGCCCCATCAGAGGAGACAAAAGTGGCCACCGACTATGCACAGAAGTTGCAAGACAGACTTCAACTCGCCCACGAGGTTGCCCGGGAGGCCCTTAGCAAAGCAATGCATTCACAAAAGAGACATTACGACCGCAATGTATCTAAACTTGTGTACAGCGAGGGAGCCGTGGTTTGGTTGCACTGCAAACACTGGACGAAAGGTCGGTCTCCAAAGCTAGATCTGCACTGGGCTGGACCATACGTAATCATCAATAAACTATCTGATGTTGTCTACCGAGTTCAGAAAAGCCCCCGTGCGACCCCCCTTGTGGTACATGAAGACCGACTGAAACCCTGCTATGGAGTCACGAAGGAGGACTGTGGCTTTAGGCTTCATGGCCAGGAGGCCACATCGAGTGCCTGCGCTGGTGGCGATGCCGAGCCTTCAACGCCGACGCCGAGCAGGTCTGCCGACCAGGATCAGACGGTGCAGGTTCGGGGTTCTGTCCTACGAATCACTAGTGACGAGACGGTAGGAGCTCACCGAGGGGGATTCAGCCCAGTAGACATGGCAGATGCGTCAGTGAGGTAGCATGTCAGACTGAGCCGGTCTTCATGCGGGAGGAGTTTACCACCCGCATGACGGAGTCAATTGAGGACCAATGCCGAGGAACTTATACCATTCGCGAGACTGAATCAAAAGGGATACGCGAAACTGGTGACATATTTTGGAAGACGTGGCACCGGGAGTCTGGACTCCCGGACAGTAACTCTTAGGCCCTAGTTGTTTCCTTCTAAATTCCATCATTCTTTTCCACGTTCTGGTAGTCACCAGGGATTGCTGAATGAACGTTCGATCTGAGTAACCAGTTTGGGGACCAGTATCGACGTTGACCCACATTCTCAGGGGAAACAAAACGTGAGTGGTTTTGGAGTTCTTTTTTTTTTGTGCGGTACAGATTCTAGCTAGTATTGTAAAGTTCTTGTTGAAGAATAATTTTCAAAAATTGTATTGGAGCAAGTTTTCTCAAGTTTTCAGTGTTAAAAAAAAAAAAGACTTAAGTGAATTTGTGTAAGTTGTATGTGTATCTATATTTGTGAACCAATCAAGTAATGTAGTGGTCGACAGGTCAGTCGTATCACTTATTGACTCTGAGTCGGCAGTCGCGGACCAGAATCATATTGATCGACTTTCTCTGGTGGACACTGGTGTAAGCGCTGTTTCAATTCGAGTTTGTAATAATTAAAGTCACCTATTCGGGAGAATAGGCCCAATCTAAGAAGGGGGCAGTGTAACAAACGCCTCCGGTGCCTGAGGACTCCGCCGGAGCATGCACTGCCGGAGCCCCCTATTGATGTGTGAATCACAAACTCTGTGAACTCAATTGTGTTTTGGGATCGCGCTGTGGCTCCGGAAACATGCCTGTAATTGGACACCTATTTTGCGGTTGCGGCCGGGTGCAGAACAATAAGGATTGGCGCGCCCGGGAAAAATTAATTGGGCCACTGCCAAAATCGAGTGAATGTAATTGTGCTGATGACGAATGGACTGTACAGATAGAGGAGTCTGGGAAAAGTCGTAAAGAAGGAAGGCCGAATAAATGTGTTGTGTTCTGAAAAGAAAAACCCACGAAGGTCTACGCTACAGTAATATACGGCCTCCAGATGTATCATTATGACCCTACCCTTCCCAGGGACATGCGGCAGCACGCTCCCACCACCCGCCCGCTTTCACTGCAGGCGCCAGAGCCGGGGACGACGGTGAGAGTCAAGATGGCGTGGATCAAATCCAAGATGGCGCGACCCAGGCGAGTTCTCGCTCTGTGATGGGTCAGTTTTTGACAGGATATTTCTCTTATAGATCAGGTAATTTTTCAGTTTCTATAAATTGATATAATAGCAAATATATTTCAAAGCCCATTTTTTCATTTTTTTTATAAAGAGGAAACTGAATGAAAAATTTTTCACAAATTCTGAAATCTTTGCACGTTATATTTCCCATCCAAGGGTTCCGGAAGCGCGCCATCAGGGTTAAATTTCAGGCTCTTTAATTTTATCAACTGGATATTCCACCCCTAGAGTAAAACTAGAGGTAACACGCGGCAAGTACAAAGTTGTCCCATATTGCAAGAACTAGGCCTCCTTGAAACCAAGAGTGTAAGTGTACTGGTGGGGCGTGTTCAGCAGACGCAGACCTACGCACGCTGTAGCGAATTGGTATGCACACACATTCATACAAATGCAGTGTATAGCTTGCAAATGTATATGTCTGTTCTAGGACAGCATACTGCATGATAGGAAAAGGCATGATGGGATAGGTCATCAAGGTTTTTTCATAAAATGGCGTCCGGAGATGTGGTGAGATCATTAAAGTTGTGTTATATTATCGTTATCAAATCCGCCTAATCCTGTGGAATATTGTGTGGACTTTCTGTCTCAGGGATCGTAAAACAACCTGTAGCTATCGGCCCGTTACAATCTTGGCGTAGTCGGCAGGATATTGGTAGGAAAGTTGCATTTTGTTCATGGATTTTGTTGGCGGGAAATAACTTGACAATGTAACGAACTCATGCATTGTGCATCCACCAACATGGATAGAACCACATACCTAAACCGCTTCACTGCCGACCATATTGGTAGACTGTGTGAACTTAACCACATTGATACATCAGTCATTAAGACCAAGCAAGAGCGCGTGGCACGTCTCTGTGATTTACCCACTTTGATAGAAGAAATGATGCCGATGCAGAAACCTAGTCTTGAGACTCTCAATCTGCTCAAAATCCTCCAGGAGATGGAGACTGTGAGGACACCACTACTTTGTGAGACATAGGCCAATGCTGTATCTGAGTCTGCCAAGACTCCTCCAATTGTGAACGTTGGCCCAAAGTTACCTGATTTCCACAAATTGGGCCCAGATGATGACATTGCGTGCTACTTGAATACTTTTGAACGACTTGCTACTGCTGCAAAAAAAAAACCAAAGGAGGAATGGCAGCATTTACTGGAGCCTTACCTCACAGGCCGAGCACAAAAGGCATTCCACTCTCTAAGTGATGCCGAGAAATCAAACTATGACAACATTGTTATGCACTGCCACTACTTTCTGACACCAGAGTCTTATCGTCAGAAATACAAGTCAGACACAAAGAAGCCGGATGAGAGCTTTGAGGAGTTTGCACATCGCCTTGAATGGAACTTTGACAAATGGATCCAACTCCTCATGGCCAAAAAGGAGGATGCGAACACAAAGCGAGCCTTGAATCTTGTCATGATAGACCAGTTCTTTTCTGACATCAGAGATGACCAGCTCCGTCTGAAGCTACGTGAAAAGAAATTCACGTCACTACACAGTGCTGCCAAGGCTGCAGATGAGTTTGTCCTGCACCGCCTTTCCAATCACCCACCCAGCTCATCATCTAGCCGACCTGAGGTGAAACACCACCCTACACCAAGTGTTCGTTGCCCAGTTTCCGCTCCACCGACAACCCGTGTTGACACTTCGGCTAAACACACAGCCACAAGTGTACCCTTGGGACAGCCTCGTAACAGGTACAACCTGGTGTGCTATCGGTGCTATCTGAATGTAGCCAGTCTGCCCCAACTCCAAAGACTGATTCAGCTCGACAGCCAACCAAACCGCAACCCTCGCCGGACAAACCCAATCGTGTCAACTTTATCCAGTGTACCCTTTTGCCCACCATGGAGAGGCAGGATGCTCCTGCCTGCCCCAGAAATGGCCCACTGATTGAGGCCATTGGACAGTTTCGAGTCATGACCTTGCTTGATACAGGATTGACTCTGTCGCTAGCGACGGACCACATTTGTAGGCAACTTCATATTTCTCTGTCACAAGGAACTGCTTCAGAGACATTGACCATGCTAGATGGAACAAGAATGCCTACACTGGGAACAGTGACCTTGTCCATCGAGATCAGTGGGATGCAAACAGACATTTTGCTGCACTGTGTTCAGCAGCTGCCCACACCCATTCTGCCGGGGCTCAACTTCATCCAGAAAGTCAACCTAACTCTCGACTTCAGCTGAAACTGTTTTAGGACGGATTGCCACTCTAGACCTCACGTAGAATTCCCCATACTCGTCGTGTCTATGCCCTCTACTGTGCTTCTTGAGGACGAAGGTCCGCAGGCTGTATCACCGCCTCTAGTGAAAGTGGCCGACCAGCTCAGTGACCAAGAACACAAGCTGCTCACTGACCTTTTGGATGAATTTCAAGACGTTATCGCAGACACAGCTGGCCACACTGACATTGTGCACCATCATATCGATACTGGAGATTCTGCCCCCATCCAGTTGCGAGCTTACAGGATGTCTGGAGATCGCCGCCAGGCCCTGAGGGAGGAACTTGTCAAGCTGTTGGCGACAGGAATAATTGAGAAATCGAGTTCCCTTTGGGCCGCTCCTGTCATCATGGTACCCAAAAAGAACAATGACTATCGTATGTGTATTGATTACCGCCGTTTGAATACGATAACCAAGTTGAATGCATACCCTATGCCAATCATCGACTCGATTCTTGAATCCCTTCATGGCGCACAAATCTTCAGTTCCCTGGACCCCCGCTCGGGATACTGGCAAATGGGCATCGCTCCAGAGGATATGGAGAAAACGGCATTTACCTGCGAGGAGGGACTTTTCCAGTTTCGAGTACTCCCCTTGGAGATGTAAACACGCCTGCAAGCTTCCAACGACTCATGACCTTAGTTCTGGGTGACCTGATCAGACGTATTTGTTATGTGTATTTGGACGGCATCGTTGTCTTCTCACCTAACTTGCAACGTCACCTCACAGATCTCCGTCTAGTATATAGTCAATCAGGAGAAATGCATCTTTGCTAGCCAGCAAATGTGCTATCTTGGGCACAGGATGGGGAAAAGCCCAACCCCGAAAAGGTGTCAGCAATCCTTGTGTAACAGTGAGAAGATGAGATCGACACGGATAGTGTGCATTATCTCACTCCAGTTCTTTATTGTGGTGTCGCCACAAGAAAAACCCTGGAAAGATACAATAAGTAATTTCCATGTAAATACAATGCCTTGGAGAATTCCAATTAAACAATGTAAATTACGAAGAAAGATATTATAACTGCAAAATATTCTAAATCATCAAAGAACAGAAAATGAAGTCGTGCAGTTCACCAATCTAGAATTAAGTAGAGTTACATTCCAGTCTAAAAATACAAGGCATGCGTATGCTTTAACTCGCAGTCAAGAAAGGAATTAACCTCGAAAAGTGCAACAACTTCCACTGTCTAAGCCACAAACTTAAATCTGTCCACTCAGCATTATAACTATAACCTAAGGATCCATGAAGAACTGACTTAGGATATAACTTATCTCAACAAGTCAAAGCAACGGTGATACTGTACTAGCATATTATTAAACTCAAAGAAAAAGAACACATAATTTTATAATAATAAGAACACATAATTTTATAATAAGAACACATCTAGTATTAGCAGAACCTTAGGGGCTAGTATGCAAGTCTACTAAAGCAACTGCAATGTAGTGGCATTATACCTCCATTGCACACACACCAATAAAAAATGTGGTCAGTGAAGTCTCTAGAGGGCAATGAACCTTGTGGCTCACATCCTGTCTCCCAGTACTAAGGCATGGGCAACTTCCAAGAAAATGTGTGCATCTCATTATATATGCGGCAAACTAAGGGAGTAAGGGCTGCACTGTGGCTCTATGCTCTGATACACTGCACTGTCTATGGACACTAATGCAGAACAAAGAAACTAAGAATTTATACACTAAAAGATACTAAGAACTTGCAACACTAACTATGAATGTAAGAATGTACACATAAAATGGTCAAATGACAAGTTAATAGGGAATTTAGTAAAAGAAGTAAAGTAATGAAACTATTCTAAGAATTTCCTTAAGTTGAGTGGCCCAAACAAGAAATAAAGTGGATAAAATCAAAGTATTACTTCTTCCTAAACTCACACTGGAAGAACATAGATCAATGCACAAAATGAAGTCACCATTGAATATTTCCTGAAGTTCAAGGTAACTCTAACTTCCTTATAAGACCATCAACAAATCAAGTATTCCACAATAACCTTGGGATAATTAGAACACCAAACTGCAGGCGCTTAACCTAGAACTAATCAATAATTCATAACTAAATGATAAGGAACAAACAAAACCCAGAAACTGATTGTAAATGAGCCAAAGTAGTAAACACTAAACTTTCTGAATTGCTGAAAGTAAAGAACACTCTTATCATAACAAAGATATACTTGTCTTAAGTGTATCTAAAATATACTTAACAAAGGTAATACATGTAATTGAGCTTCAACTAACTCTGGAAAACCACAATAACTTTCTGAAAATACAAAAGTGAAAAATCTAGAAACTACTACATCAAGAACAAAATGGACTTACCCTAGCCCAGTCAATCTAGGGCTAACACGAGGTGTAAAGGCTATAAATGAAACTTCTGCCAGCAACTACTGTGGTGTTGTCTGTAACAGCGCTGTGGGGTGAATGACTCACTGAACAAAGAGCTGGCAATAAACTAATGTTGAACAAGCATAGCTATCAAACGAGGGCGCTGCGCAAGGGCTATATGTAAATGACCTGTCACATTTGCATATCCTGAGCCTGCGACGGTGAAACAACTCAAGGGTTTTCTTGGCATGATTTCGTGGTTCCATAAATTCATACCAAACTATGCGACCGCTGCAGAACCACTGCATAAGCTCCGCCTTAAGAACGCAAACTGGAACTGGACTGCTGAATGCCAATCTTCATTCGACCGCCTAAAGCAGATGTTGACAAGTGACCCAATCCTTGCCTACCCAGACCCAAACGAACCATTCATTGTGCACACGGATGCCAGTGACATGGGACTCGGTGCCGTTCTACTTCAGTGCCATGCTTCCACTAAACACCCGGTCGCCTTTGCCAGCCGCTCTCTCACTGCTGCCGAGCGAAACTACAGTGTCACTGAGAGAGAGTGCTTGGCAGTTGTGTGGGCTCTCGAGAAGTGGCACCCCCATCTAGAAGGACAGAAGTTTCGCGTTGTGACCGATCACCAGGCCCTGTGCTGGTTATTTTGAAAATCAAAACTAACTGGAAGACTGGCACAATGGGTTCTCCGCCTGCAAGACTTCTGCTTTGACGTGGTATACCACCCTGGCTCCCAACACAAGGTTCCTGACGTGCTTTCGAGAATACAGGAAGTTATTCACATTGTTGGGATTGTCCGCACGCTGCCCCAGGACCCCGTAAATGAGCCAGATGATGAACAGACTGCCACGCCTCTCACATCTTCCTTATCAGCTGGCAGAGACCCCCCCCCCAGTTGCTAGTGTAATGCCCCCGGCTATGCCCGTGTTGGCTACCAGTGATGGTGCTATCGATGGTGACAACGATCTGTGTGCTGCTGAACCCTGCCTTTGCCCCACAGATGACGTCATTGACTGGGTGCAGTGCGATGAATGTAGTAAGTGGTATCCCCAAAGGTGTGTGCACATCCGAAAAAAGCGTGCCCAACAATTGCTTACCTTCTTCTGCCCAGCATGCTGGAAGAAATGGTGCGTCAAGCAGAAGGAGTTGCACTGGAAGAATGTTGTCTTGTCCTTTCATGCTTTTCCCCACACCACGTTCATGCAAGAACTCCTCATCGAAGCCCAGTCTCAAGACCCTGACTGTGCAAATTACATTCAGTATCTTTGTCACACTACGCTGCCAAACGATGCTTAACAACACCGACTTGTTCAAAAGCGAGCAGCGGAATATCGAGTTGACAGTGACATTTTGCTACACTGTGCTAACTCCAAGTGGAGCATTGTTGTGCCAAAATCCCTCCAGCATGATGTACTACTAGAGTGTTATGCCAAGCCATCTGCGGGCCATCAGGGCAGAGCTAAAACGTTCCAGAGACTGAGAGACCTCAACTTGTGGTGGATGGGCATGTCCAAGGATGTCTACAGCTTTGTTCGTGGCTGCCGCCGATGCCAGGAGACAAAACCAATATTCCGTAAGCCAGCAGGTATGATGCTATCAACGCGCTCACAGGAGCCATGGGAGGTAGTAGGCGCTGATCTGATGGGGCCTCTCTCTAAGAGCCACGTGGGCCATGAATACTTACTTGTGGCAGTAGATCACTACAGCAAATGGGTTGAGGTCTTTCCCCTTAAGACGGCTACCAGGAAGACCAGTGTGTGTTTTGGTGCGCCAGTTATTTAGCCGCTAAGGAGCTCCACGCTGTCTGTTGTCCGATAATGGCCCCCATTTGTTAGCCGGGCCTTAGCTGCAGTATGCACTGAGTGGGGTGTGAACCAGTCCTTCATAACTCTCTATCACCCACAAACAAACTGGGTGGAGTGTGTAAACAGAAATATAAAAAAACATGCTCCAGGCCCCTTCACTACTAAGGACCATCGAACGTGGGATGTTCATGTCAACGAGTTTGCTTTCGCACTTAACTGAGCCAGTCACGAGACAACTGGAATTGCTCCCTGTCGCCTAATGATGGGTTGCTCCACGAGATCTCCTCTGTCCAATAAGTGGAACAGTACGCGCCTGAACCAAAGTACCTGAGGACGACAAAGACGTTCTCCGCCAACAGGTCGCTAAACGTATAGAAGTGGCCTAGAAAACATGCGAACAGCAGTATAACCGCAGACGTCGGCAGCCAGACATCCACGTACATGTAGGTGACTGTGTCATGATCAGGACACATCCAATCTCCGATGTACAGAAACATTTTAGTGCTAAACTTGCTCCGCACTGGTCTGGTCCGTACGTGGTGAAAGAACTATCAACACCTGTCAACCCTGAAACTCGTGGACATGAAAAAGCCAACTAGTGAGATCATTGCCCATGTTGACAAAGTAAAACTGTGCCCACCTGAGTGACTTTGGGTGAAACATGGACATGCCAAACCCTGAACAGTGCTGTAAATATCTTCTCCCAGCTGTGCTGGAAGTGCTACATTGTTGAAAGTGCTTTTCAAAGTGTTTTTTTTCTTTCTTTAAATTTTTGGTTTAAAACAACACATGACAAAAATCTGTCATTATTTGGATGTATCCCATCCCCCAAGAAACCAAAATAATCCATGTTCGGCAGAAAACTCTTTGTTAAAAATTAAGTTGTTTTGGATGATAGTGGAAAACGTGAAATTATGTGCGGCTATGTGAAGAATGCATCCAATGTGTAAAAAAGTTCAAAGCCAAAATTTAGCAAATTTCTGTGTAGAACCAGCTACATGTATACATGCAGATAAGATATTGCAACACTGCACGTGGAACTGCAGGTGTAAATGTAAGGGATTTTAAAATACATCTTGTGCCGTAAACACACCCCTGTGCACTTGGCAAGAGAGCAAAACAAAAAAGTGTTAAAATGTAGAATTCCTTCTGTTTTCCTCTATTCACCGATGTTCAGCTCTCTGTAATCCAGCATGTTGAACTTAGGAGGGGAGAGTGTAGCAGGGGAGAGTGTAGCAAATTGGTATGCACAAACATTCATACAAATGCAGTGCATAGCTTGCAAATGTATATGTCTGTTCTAAGACACCATGCTGCATGATAGGAAAAGGCATGATGGGATAGGTTATTAGGGTTTTTTCGTAAAATGGCATCCTTAGATGTGGTGAGATCATTAAAGTTGTGTTATATTATCGTTATCAAATCCACCTAATCCTGTGGAATATTGTGTGGACTGTCTGTCTCAGGGATCCTAAAACAACCTGTAGCGATCGGCCCGTTACAACGCCAGCAATGGTACGTCGGCAGGACCACGATAAAGTCTTAATTTTAATCATATAGGCCTACACTCACGGGAAAAAATATGCTGACCTTCATTCATACATGGAAAACATGTATTGAAAACCGCCATGTGGCATACAGAACTGTAACTGTGAGCAGCTATAACTGAACAACCAAACTATACGTTACCACAGACACTGTAAGTCAGATTACTTGACATGCTTGAGTTCACAACTTGACCAAAGATTTACATTTAACTACTTTCTGGAATGAAAAAAGGTCAGTCAGTTTTAACTGAGAACAAATAATTTGATAATTTAAACAAAGTTTGAATTTGATAATTTAAACAAAGTTTGAATTAATTATATGACCTTGAATTTCCTTGTTTGTTACTCATTCAACAGAAACGTCATCTCTCTGCCTACGTTTTGGTTTCATTTCTGCCCTGAAGAATTCTGTCACTCATATCATATTGTCTGTCACACTATTTGGTTTCAATGCATCTGCAGATGTGACAAACACAAATCATGGCTTTCTTGGAGCTTTTTCCAGTGAAATCTAGGGACAAATTAATTTTCCATTTTGTGTGAAGGCCAAACAAAAAATGGTGTGTTTTACGGTAACCCCACCGACCTGAAAAATTTTCGGCCGAATTGCCGACCTCAAACTTTCATTGTCATTTTGAAGGTTGATATTCATAATTTTAAATGAAAAATTCAAATAATAAATTGTTTTCCACTCTTGATACTGACCATGATTTTGATACAAACATACCCTGTTAAACATGCAAAAATCGTGACGATCTCATCAGAGCTAAGACCCGCCGTGGACTCACCGGTGCTGGTTCGCGTGCAACTCAGCGCACTCACTTTATGCACTTGTTCAGGACCTTTTAATGTGGGATGTTACTTGCGCGCGCATGCTCTTGCATATCACATGAGATAGTTTAACCAATACAAACAATGGAAATTAGTGTCGAGGCAGTGTGTACGCTGTTCAGTATTGTTGATGTATTCCCCGCAATTAAGTACATGTACATTAAAGTTGAATGTAAGGCACAGAGACAAGAAGTGACCTGCAGCTGCAGCACTGTGGAACACTGGCCCAATGCATTCAAAGTTATTATGAGGACGACTGAGAAACCCTTTCAAAAACGGACTAAAAGGTAGGCGGCATTATTCGTTTCAATTCATTTATGCAAGGGCAAGTAAGCCTGGGCAGGGTTTACAATTTAGGCTTAGGGGGCCTAGACTAAACTGCGCTTTTGCCTTCAATGTAGGCCTACGTGTACATGTATATGTACTGTACGGTCGGCCATGTGCGCCATGCATGAACGTCCAAGGCTAGCTAGCTATGCACTATACTAGGCATTTGTACATGCAGTCCGAGATGGTAGTGTTCACTGCATTATTCTATACAAGTACTAAAAGTAGCCTATGTTGCCTGGGTCCCATACCACAAAGCAGAATGCAGCAGCGTTTGTTCAGGCTAAGTGACAAGAGTGGAGTTGCAAAACAGTATTTTTTTTAACTTGTGTTCATTGATGGATTGATATATAGAGAGGACTTGAATATTTTCTTCAATTTCTTTTTTTTATATAAATATACGCCTAGTAAATGTTATACTTTTTAATATTCCACACAGACAACAGTTTATTATGAATAAGATAATGAATGTCCTAGACATTTATTATCTTGTTTATAAAAACTGTATGGCATTGGGTTCACCACCCGTAGGGGAACCTCTGGCCAATTTTTTTATTTAGTACAAAATTAACTTGTTTGATTTTGAGCTATTCCTAGGCCTATCGATGGAAGAGTGGATTTGAATGTTTCTTTTTGGATGATAGCATTTCAACAGTTTGTTATGAATGAGACAAAAATATCTTTGGATATTTTTTTTATGTTGTTCATAAAAACTGTAGGATGTTGGGTTACCACCCATAGGGGAAACCCTTACCATTTTTTTTAAGTACACAATTTAAGTAGCAGCAGAATGCGATATATGTGTGTACTTTGAAGGCAAAACACAGTCTAAGCTTAGTTGCAAGGTCCAATTTAGTTTAAAAACCAAATACTAGTCACTGTAGATTAAGTTTTAAAATCTGTTTTTTCCCCTATCATTCTACAGTCCAAGAATGAAAGTTGGGCTTTCAAGGAAAGATGAGCTGTACAATGATCTGGTGACAGACTTCAACAAAAGACTACCAAAGACTACGACTACCAAAAGGCACTTCACAAACTGAGGGATCTTACATTGCCATGGTGCGCATTTACACATGAAAAATGCATATTAAACCACTGGGCAAGCAAGCACACCCCATGATGACCATGTTTTGGGGTACCCAACACAATTGAACACATGTACATGGACTTTTTAAGTTTATTTTGTCTTTTCATTTTGCTTCATTGTAATTTTGTTTCAAAACAAAGCCGATTCTATCACTAGGGTTCACATAATTTTGGCAGGAAATGAAGGAAGCTCCATGTACTCAAGAAATATTAATAAAAGTGCCAAGTTCAATTTTATATGGTCGTTTTGTCTTAAACTGTTATGCTGCGTACCTGAAGAATAGTTGATAGGATCACCTCTGGGTCATCCGTCCATCAGTTTGCTTTGGGGTGAGGCTCCAGCGGACATGGACTGTAGGAAGCTCTTTGTCATCTCAACACATTATTTCAAAACCCAGGTACTCACAATGCATGTTAATGTCTGACATGACAAGCTGACATTATTCCAAATGAATAAGTTTTCGCAAACCGTATTTAAAACCTTTTTATTGCTTTTCAAACATGCATTGTAAGTTTCAGCTCTGCTGTTTTTGTTAATGTACACCTTGCATCACTGAGCCTACCGAGTGAAGACAAAATAAAATCACCCAGCAACCCGTAGGTTCATCAGTCTGGGTAAAAAGCAAGTACTGTATGTGTACAACAGTCAGTGGAATGAAAGATAAACAAAATTTACATTCTCATATTGAAAAATACTGAAATCCTTGTCCATCTTGATTTACATGTACTTTTTAATGTGAGACAAGTCTCAGTGAATACGAGTAGAACAGAGATTAGTACAGAAATATGGTTAGTTTCAAACTGCCAAAGAACAGGCATGGGATGCAGAGCTGAAATTGAAACTGCGAAAGAAGCATGTGCATGCAGAACTGAAATTGAAACTGCGAAAGAAGCATGTGCATGCAGAACTGAAATTGAGAATGCGAAAGAAGCATGGGCATGCAGAACTGAAATTGAAACTGCAAAAGAACATGGGCGTGCAGAACTGAAATTGAAACTGCAAAAGAACATGGGCATGTAGAATTGAATTTACAAAAATTACAAAATAAAATTACTTCCCTACCTACCTACCTGAATTTTTTTCAGGCCGTTATTGTAAACACACCATTGGTTTTTTTTGGCCTAACCAATGAGGAAAAAATTTCAGACAGTCCCAACTTCGATATAATGAAGTCTCACATACAAAGCCTGATAGGCTAGATAGACTGTCATGAATTTCTTACTATATAGGCCTAGGCCTGAAGTCAAGCGTTATAAAGTAGAAGAAATTTTCTGAAACTAATAACTTCAACTCGCATGTCAAAAGCTGTTCCTTCTTCCAAACTTGATTTACCATCGATCTACGGCAATTCACTGCTTTGCACACCTCAGCCATCATTCTTTCCAAATTTATCCATTATGGGTGCAGAATTCCGTTTCTCGATCCTCGGAATTTGTATGAGGCGCCTTTTATGATTTTATTAGTACAAAAAGTCAAATGAAAATAATATATAAATGACAAAACTAATATGACAGAAGTACATTTAAAGGACAATGGTGATTTAGATAGGACAAAAACAAAACTCATATATGGGGCAGCATGGACATCTGGGTGTTTTACATAATAGTGGGTAGCAATCACCACGCACCTGTGAAAAGAACTGCAAGGACAGCACATACGTACTGATCAGAGAAAAGATTGTGTAACTCGATCCTCGGACTGGCTGGTGCATGCATATGTCGCCATGGTCGCTGTTTTCACAGCCGCGGTACCTGCCATTTTGTGAGAGTCCTGATTGTCTGCGTTGCCCCAACAAAGAAACTAATAAATAGAGAACGAAAGTAATAACAGCAACAGCCGCAGCCACGTTCTGGATTTCGAGTCGTTTAATGAGGAAAGATATAAAAAAAACAATGTTCGAAATCACAGAATGACGTCATCATGACGTTATTAATCTGGCACAATTCTTGTATTAGGGTCTTTGTTGGCTACCACTTTGGTAACAATCGAATATCGTGAAGTTACCAGAATGGTGACTTGAAAACATGAACAAAGTCAATGGGCTAAAATAAATATCAAAAATCAATAATGAATAAGAGGATGACATTATCATGACGTCATCCATTTAGAATATTTCTCAAATCACGGTCTTTGTTGTCTTTCACTTTGATAACAATCGAACAATGAGAAGTTACCAAAATGGTGGCTTGATTTGATGTTCAAAGTTAAGAGGCTACAAACATGCAGGGAAAATGGTCCTTTAAGTTCGTGTCATGTGATTTTTGCTTTTAAACTGAAAACAATGTATGAAATATTATTTGATTCTTGGCAATATTTCAAATCGAATAAGAGAGCGTAAAACATACAATTTTCTCTTTTGTTTTCATAGTAATCTTGAGCCAAAGTTCAGGACTACTCAGTCATTAGTATTCAGTAGAAAACAGTACAAACCCCATAGAGAAAAACTGCAGCCTTATCTCAAAATGACTCTGTCCTGCTACCCTCTGTCCATGGTGGACTACGAGTGTACATAAATGGAATAAGTCAGATTGACCAGAGTGCTGAAGATTAGCTGTTAAAAGACGCTGTTACTAAACCTGTGGGGGAGAATTAAGTATCCAAAAATCAAAAATTGGGTTATGACTTCATCATGATGTCATCAATTAAGCAAAATTCCTTTATCAGGATTTTTGTTGGCTGTTAATTTGACAATGATCAAAGATTTCAAAGTTACCAGAACGGTGGCTTGAAAACGTTTACAAAGTCAATGGGCAGAAATAAACATTGAAAAATTAATAATCAATCGGATGCAGAAAAAACTGCTCCTTTAAGTTCATATCGTGTGATTTGGACTTAAACTGAACACTTTTCATGAAATATTACTTAATATTCTGACTCTTGGGTATATTTGTAATCGAACGAAAAAGGAAAATGTCTGGTTTCCCTTCGTTCTGGTAGTAATTCTCGGTCGAAGTTGAGGAGTACTCGCCCATTGAGCTCGATAATAGTGTACAGTACAAAAATGTGTACAAACCCTATGGCCAAATATTCAAAATTCAAAAATAAACCACGTGATGATTTCATCATTACAAATTTGTTATACCATCCTTGGATGATTGTCTTAAGGTCTGTCAAGTTTGGAATCGATCAGATGTATGAAACTATCGAAGGCCTATGGGACAACAAAGCGTGTCTGAAAAAGGAGGGGGGGGAACCAGAGGTCATCTGTCTGTTTGCGGACAGAAAAGGGGGCTTTTTCGCATCCCTTTCTTAAGTCGAACAACCAATCTACTGCACAACCTGATGGCATAAATCTTCATCAGGACCATTTTGGTGCAAGCTTTCAACCCAATCAGGAATGCTCTTTTGACTTGAGTTTGATGTAGAATTTGACTCATCTGATGATGTCATCATCACATCTGGTAAATTTTCATCTAGAACACTTCCTTTCCTTGTATTATGCAAAGTTTCAATCCAATCAGACATGCTTTTCGGGAGATATAGTACTTTAAAGCATGCACCTTTAATGTCGCATGACTAGTCACCTGAGGACGTCATCATCACATTAGGTTAATATCCATCTAAATCACTCACCTTTTAAGATATCCGCAAGGTTTGAACCCAAATGGATGTATACTACAGGAGATAAACAGTTTTAAATTGTGCAATAGGTCAATATTTGCCGAAAGCACTTCATATCCAAGGTATCAGCAAGGTTTCAACCCGATCAGACATGCACACAGTTTCAAGATATATAGCGCTTGGAAGAATGCACTTTGAATGGTCATCTGATGACATCATCACATGAGGCCAATTTCGTCTATAACACTTCCAAATTTCTAAATACCTGCCCGACATGCACTTCAGGAGATATAGTACTTTAACGTCTTATAAAGTACTTTATGTCCCCTGATGACATCATCACATCAGGTCAATATGCATCTTAATCACTTCCTTTTTACGATATCTGCAAGGTTGGAACCCAATTGGACATACACTTTTGGAGATAGAGAGTTTTAAACAGTGCACATTTAATATCACGTGACATCATCATCTGATGACGTCTTCTTCACACAATGTTACATTTGATCTATAACACTTCCCTTCCTAAATACCTACCAAGTTTCAACCCAATCGAACCTGCACTTCAGGATGCTTATTTAATATCATGTGACTCATCAGCTGATGACATAGTCATCACATGAGGTCAATCTCCGTTTATAAACCTTCCTAACCCAACTATCTGCAAGTATTCAACCCAATCAAATATGTACAAAACAAAACATTTTATCTCGGACAGAGCGCAGATTAGAGATTTTCAGCATTTGTCTCTTCTGGTGTCCCATACAGTACGATCAGCTCTCAGCACCATGTGCTTGGAAATTTGCCATTAGACCATTTGGGTCCAATGCTTCAACCATTAAGGTATGCGCTTCTGGAAATAATATACAATAATGAATATTTATGAGTGCAGCCCGTTGATTGGAACAGTTCATCTTTCAACTCATGACAATATTCT
Source organism: Acanthaster planci (assembly GCF_054643075.1). Taxonomy (NCBI): domain Eukaryota; kingdom Metazoa; phylum Echinodermata; class Asteroidea; order Valvatida; family Acanthasteridae; genus Acanthaster; species Acanthaster planci. The sequence continues at coordinate 3,437,961 of NC_141787.1, forward strand.
TTCCATTGCACGAATGAAAAACATTATTTGTTTTACATGTATGTAACATCTAAGTAGATTTTTGTCACTTGATTGGAGGATAACATTTATAAAATATATGAATATAAATATGGTACTTATCTTCTGTCATCGGCTTTTTTCAGCTTACTCATCATGGCTTTGTAGACCTTGTTCTGCTTCAAGTTACCACTGTTGGTTACATCTATATCCCTGGATGTTAGAAAGTGATGATGCAGCCCATACCGAATTGCATGCGGTGACTTTTTAGTGTACAATTTTTTTTTAGAAATGCAGCATTTTTAGCTTTTGGATTTAGTGACAGAATTTGAAATAAAATTTGCTTTCAAAATTGATCTGTGTGACTGCGGAGAATCTGTTTTCTTCGTTTCTTTTCTTCTTCTTTTCTTTTCTTTTCTTTTTTTTTTTTTAAAGTCCAAAACATATTTACATCTGTGCTTGTTGGCTGTGTGTTTATGTAGTGAATGTTTGACTGAATGTGTAGTTGTTTTGAAGGAGAGGTAGCACTCAGCAAGTGAATGCCATCAGCAAGGTGAGTTCAGAGTTCACTGCACAAAGTCTTTGAATCGCACAGGAGGTTTGCGGACTCGTGTGGATCGACGGAGACAGGACTTCAGACTGGGTGTTTCCTCGATGTCTGGTGCTGGTTTGAAGAGAGAGGGGGAACTCTGGCTTGGCAGCGGTTCAGTGACTACTGGTACGTCTTCTGTGTGTTCGTCGTCGTCTTCCTCGTCCGAAGTGGTTGGGTCAGGGGGTGGGACTTGGACTTTCTTGAAGTGGGAGATGTTCCGTCTTGTGACTTTGTCTCCTCTTGAAGCTTCAACCATGTTTCCTCTTCTTGATGTAACTTGGAAGGGTTTCGGGTTGAATGGTGAGGTATGCTTGGATTTCTTTGGTTGGCGCACAAGGACTGTGTCTCCTGGCTGGAGGTTGGATGGTTTAGCATGAAGAAGAGTGTCTGTGCGCATTTTCATCTTCAACTTCTGCTTCGCATCTCGTTCTCGCATGAAGTTGTCATGATGGTGTGCATGTATGGGAGACTGGAACTCAGGTAGTTCGCACTTCAGCTTTCTGGAATTCAGTGCTTTGCTGGGGGATGTGCGAGTGGTGGAGTGAGGGGTTGCTCTGTATTGGCGAAGGAATTTCTGCAGTTGCTGTTTCCAGCTTACACCTTCTGTCTCGGCAGTGCGAATGACTTTGCCAAGTGTTCTGTTCAGTCGTTCAACTTCTCCATTGGCTCTTGGCCACAGAGGGGTGACTCGGCAATGGGAGAAACCTAGGTATGATGCGAATTTGGCAAATTCATTACCATGAAACGGCGGACCGTTGTCTGTCTTAACAACATCGGGTATGCCTTGTCTGGCAAAGATTGCATCAAGCTTTGGGATGGTTGCTTTGGCTGAAGTGGAACTCACAATTTCTACTTCTGGGTATCTGCTGTATTCATCAACTACGACTAGCAAGTACTCTCTGGATGCGTAAGGGCCAGTAAAATCAACAGCAACTTCTTTCCATGGGGATGAAGGTAATGGGGTCATCTTCAGCGGCTCTGGGCGTTCAGTATTCTCTGTTGTGGCTGCTTGGCATGGTATGCATTTCTTTACTTTGTCTTCCACCATTCTGTCTATTCCTGGAAACCAGACTTTCTCTCTGATGAGGCTTTTGGTCTTCACAATCCCTTGGTGGCTGGCATGGGCCAACTCGATGATTGTATGTTGCAAGCATGTCGGGATTGTTAGGCGGTTTCCACGTAGGACTACTCCATTGCAGATTGTTAGCTCACTGCGAACTGGTTTGAACGGTCGCAAGTCTATGTCATCCCAGTCACGTGACTTTCCCGACTGGATGGTTTTCATCAGCTTCTGCATGATGTCGTCATTTGCTGTTTCAGCTCGGACTTGCTCTATGTTGATGGCTTTGGGGACTGCGTTGTTACAGATGTAGTTCACGTAGTCTTCTGCTACTGACTTCTCTGGCGACAGTGCTTTAGGATGTCTACTGATGTAGTCAGCAGGATTTTCATCATCTTTTCTGGGTTTGTAGATCACCTCGCAGTTGTATGGCATTATGCGTAAACGCCATCGATCAATCCTGGCTGAGGTTGGTCTGTCGCTCTTGAAGATTCCAAGAAGTGGCTTATGATCGTTGATGATGCGGAACTTGGCACCATACACATAGAGATGAAAGCGCTCAACTCCCCAAACTGCTGCTAGCATCTCTCGTTCGGTTTGTGAATATCTGGATTCTACATCTGACAGGGTGCGACTTGCATAGGAGATGATTTTCCCATCTTGGCATAGCATTGCACCTAGTCCAACTGGGCTTGCATCAACAATGACATCTGTTGCTTTTCTTGGGTCGAAGTAGGCCATTACATTTGTGTTGGTCAGGATCTGCTTCAGCCTGTTGAAAGAAGCCATCTCATCTTTACCCCACTTCCACTCTGAATCTTGATGGGTGAGGATTCTGAGGGGGTGTGTGACTGTTGCATACTGCGGTATGAATCTGGAAACGTATGAAGCTAAACCAAGAAGAGATTTCACTTCTTTCTGGTTCTTTGGAGGACTGGCATTGATGAGAGCTTCAATCTTTCTGGGGTCGGGTGCAAGACCATCTTTGCTGAAGGTGTGTCCATAGAATTGGACTTGTGGCTTCTCTTTGTTCAGCTTGGCATTGTGACTCTGAAGTCTGTCGAGTACTGCTTTCAGGTTCTTATCATGCTCCTGTTGGTCTTTGCCATAGACGATGATGTCATCTGACACATTCTTGCATCCTTCTAGGCCAGAAAGTAGTTGTGCTACGGCTGTCTGGAATAGTTCTGAAGCGGCGTTGATGCCAAACATCAGACGTTTGTATCGAAAGAGGCCAACATGAGTGCTGAAGGTTGTGATGTTGCGGCATTCTTCCTCAAGCTCGAACTGGTGATAGCCTGCTGTCATGTCCAGTGTGCTGAATATGGTACTTCCGTTGAGATCAGCAACGATGTCATCTAGGGTAGGCATAGGGTGTCGCTCTCGCTGTATGGCATGGTTGGCTTGTCTCATATCGACGCAGATTCTTATCGCACCTGAAGGCTTCGGCACGACAAGAATGGGGCTTACCCATGGGGTCGGACCGTCAATTCTCTCTATGATGTCAGCATCTTCCAATCGCTGTAGCTCACGCTCAACATCTTTACGAGTGTGGAATGGAATGCGTCGATGTTTTTGTTGTTTTGGTTCGACTTCTGGATCAACATGAAGAGAGATTTTGACATCTTTGATTTTTCCAATGCCTTCAAACAGGTTGCCATACTGCTTCATTATCTGCTCATGCCTCATGTCGTTGGCAGGTGTCTGATTTGTCTGTTCTGGTACTGGCTGGAGATTACAAGTCACGTGGTCTGAGTTGAAGGAGATCAGCTTCAGTTGCCTTGCAGTTGTGAAGGACAACAGGTTGCAGGTGTCTGTGTTGACCACATGGAACTCAGCACAGCAGGTATTCGGACCAACATTGACTGTAGCTTCAATTATGCCATGTACTGGTAGGGGTGTTTTCGTGCCATAGGCGAAAACTTTTGATGTAGATTTTCGGGTCTGGAACTTCAGGCCATTGCTTTGAAGGAGATTGAATGACTTGAGATTGAGCACATTCACAGATGCTCCTGAATCAATCATGGCAGTCAAGTTAGTGTCGCCAATGGTCATCTCACAGGTAGGTAACTTTGCGGAGTGAATGACATATGCCGAATCAGGCTGGTTGGCAAAGATGTAGTCGACATCGGAGTCATCATCTTGTTCAATGGTGCTGATAGTTTCAGACCGGCGTACAGAATCAAAGTGTCCGATTTTTCCGCAGTTTCTGCACTTTTTCCCTTTTGCTGGGCAGACTCTGGCATGGGGGTAGGCTCCTCCACAGAAGTAGCAAGTACGGCTAGGGCGTGTCGATTGTCGGTGGCGGGACTGGGATCTTTTTCGACTTTTGGATGTGTCTCGCTGTCTGGGCCGATGGGGTTTTGAGGATTTCTCAGAATTTGCTTTGTCACGTCTGCTTCTGCCAGTTGCTCCTTGAGAGGCAGAAATGGCATTTGCAGCTTCTGTTCTGCCAGCTTCGACAACATCAGCATCTCGCTCACTTGTCTCGAGGGCACGACCAATGGACAGTAGGCTTTCTAGCGTCATCGGCTCACGGAGTGCTCGTCTTCTTAGGCGTTGGGACTGGCAGTTTAGGATGATTTGGGCACAAATTTCTTTATCAACATCAGAGAATTCACATGTTTGTGCAAGTTGACGCAGTTTGGTATGGAATATGTCAAGAGTCTCAGTCTTGCCTTGCTTGGCCTGCCTGAACTGGTATACTTCATATGCTACATTGCGTCTTGGAGTGAAGTATTTCGTGAGCTGATCAGCTGCTACTTGGTAAGTATCACCAACATTTTCGAATGCCTCTAAGACCTCATCCACATCTGTACCAGCATAGTGTAGCAATAAGGCTCTTTTTCTGGCATCATCTTTCACATCCATGGCTATGAGTAATCTCTCAAATCTTTGCAGCCATTTCTTCCACCTTGGACCAGCATTAGCATCCTGATGTATGTCAAATTTCGGAAAGGTAGGTAGAAGTGCCATGGTTTACAGCAACGATGTATAAGTGGGCTTATTGTACTGCCTGTATAGCTTCGTATATGGCTTTCATGTAACAGTATCCACCTTTATCAGTTACGTACGGTATACTGACGTTAGATTGTGTCTGCTTTTCCGACGATTTCCTCGGCTATTTTACTCGTATTTTAAAGGGAATTGTGACTCACCCTTTAATTCAATGAATCGTTGACTGTCTGGGCTTTGATCACTCGGATCCTCGTCGCCAAAATGTGGTGACTGAGTGGCAAATTAGCACGAGGAAGGTGGAACTTTACGGCATGACAAACTGGTTTATTACACGCCATCTTGGTTTTCATGACAAACAACAGAGGGCGGTATCCAACAACACTACACCTTGGTCGGGGTGGCCTTAAGTTAAGAACACTCTTGAAAAAATGCTTAACAAGATGATGCTGGCCAATGCAGAGGCCACCTACAAATTGGTGGGCAGAAGAAGTAAGGGTTCTATACAGCAAGCCATCATCATACAGCTGCTGCAAAAAGGCCAAAAAATCTTGTCATGTATTTGCGTGGGTTATACCGGGGGTAACAATGTGGACAAGCGACACTGGGAGCTGCCATGTTGGAAAAGGTGATTTGTTATGCTGACACTGCGTGACGTCATCAGTTACATGAATATTCATGGTGTGCATAAGTAATACAGTTCTGATCATGCATAATATATTAGACTTCCTCCTCACCATTCATATAATTATTGAAATGTTAAGGAAAGTTCAGATTGGAATTGTTCACAAGCTGGAGGAGGCTTCCAAATAATGATGATGCAAGTGAGTATTTTGTTAAGGTTTTGCAAATGAGTGCATCATAACTTGTGATACAATAAACATTAATATAATGTTAATTTTGAAGGTATCCTGGACGAAATGGCAATTTTTTTTTCTTTTTAACATGTAACACAACGCTTCTTTTGATGTGCTTTTCTTAATTTTTTTTTTGCTTATGCTGGTCTCTAGGCTTATAGAGAAGATGCAAACCAAGGTTTAGAAATCAAACAGTTAAAACATAATGCATGTGTGTTTCAGGTTGGGTTTTGTTTGAAACAGTCACAGATTGAGTCTGTCTGGGGGTTTGCGATTGCGCGATGGGTAGTGGCGTTCCACCACAGTTGGGCTTGGTTGTATGGGTGGTTCTACTGGAGTTGGTGTTTGACTGGGCACAGCTTGTTCAGGCTTAGCATGTGCAGATGGTGATGCAGGAACGACTTGGTCTGGTAGAGGTATCTCTGGAACTACATCAGGTGGTTTGTTCAGATCCGGTCGTTTTCCAGTGTTGGAGTCGAATCATGTTTGGTCCAACACAAACTTGGTATGACAGCGGACCAGATCGTGCATGTATGATCCCTGGAATCCACTTCTGCTTACCACGGTAGTCGTGAACAGAGACTGTCTGGCCAATGTGAAACTCTCGGGTCACACTGGCAGCATTGTATGATGTTGCCTGGTCCACCTGCTTACTGCTAACATGGTTGCAAATGTTGGGTTTCAGAATGTCCAATCGCGAACGAAGATTGCGTCCCATGAACAATATAGCTGGTGACTGTCCAGTCGTGGAGTGAGGAGCATTCCTGTATGCTAACAGGAAATTAGCCAGTTTAGCAGATGTGCTTCCTTTCTCTCCCGTCATGGATTTCATTGCCTGTTTGAAGGTCTGCACGAAACGTCCAGCTAGGCCATTTGTTGCCGGATGGTACGGGGCAGATGTGATGTGTTTCACACCATTGCGCTTGAGGAACATTTGAAACTCATCAGATGTAAACTGAGGCACTCACGAGTTGCTCTGGCACTCCATTTCTCACGAAGATGGCTCGGAGAATATCGATGGTGTGCGATGAATCAGATGATTTGGTGCCTACCACTTCTGGCCATGTGGAGTGCGCATCCACTACAATCAGGAACATTTGACCAAGGAATGGTCCAGCATAGTCAATGTGGATACGTTGCCATGGAGACATGGGCCATTCCCAAGTGTGAAGTGGTGCTGATTTGGGATTGTGTTGGACTAACTGGCATCCAGAACAACCCTTTGCAAGCCGTTCAATGTTACTGTCAATGCCAGGCCACCAAATGTAGCCACGTGCGAGTGTTTTCATTTTCACAACCCCCAAGTGACCTTCATGGAGCTCGTGGAGTACTTTGTTGCGGAGCTTGGCTGGCACTACAACACGTAGTCCCCACATGATGCATCCATTGTGCACAGAGAGTTCTTGTCTGCGTGCATGGAATGGATTAAGTTCAGAGTCATGGGAGTAAGGCGAGCCCTTCATGGTGTACTCGTAGACTTTTGCGAGTGTGACATTGCGAGCAGTTTCCTTGCAAATTTGGTCACTGGTGACTGGTAGAGTGTCGAATTGCGACAAGTGTAGGAGGTCATCTGGGTCATTGTGTTCTGCCCTGACCTCAGGAAGTGGCATTCGCGAAAGTCCATCCGCGTTACAGTGTTTAGTGGTGTTCTTGTACTCAATGTCGTAATCGTAGCTGGTAAGGAATACAGCATAGCGAACCATGTGCGAAGCTGTTGTTGCAGGAACGCTCTTGGTGGGGTGGAATATTGAAGGTAGTCACTAATGTGAACTTGCGTTCCTACAGGTAGTTGTTGAATTTCTTGACACCCCACATGAGTGCTAACACTTCCTTGTCAATTTGCGAGTAGTTTCGCTCAGCAGATGACAATGATCGCGAAGCGTACGCAATTGGTCACTCTGTGTTGTCTGGCATGACATGGGACATGACGGCGCCCAACCCATACGGTGATGCATTGCAAGCTAATTTCACAGGTAACTGTGGATCGTAGTGGGTCAGGACTTCCTTAGATGTGATCAGAGCTTTTGCCTGTTCAAATGCTTTCTCGCATTCTGCAGACCACACCCATTTGTGATTCTTTTCCAAGAGTTGGTTGAGTGGGTGCAGCACAGTGGAGAGGTTAGGCAAGAATCTGTGGTAGTAGTTAATGAGCCCGAGGAATGAACGTACCTGTCCAACATTGGCTGGTCGGGGTGCGTTCTTGACTGCGTTGATCTTGTCCTGTGTCTTGTGCAGCCCCTGTGCCTCAATTTCATGACCACAGAAGGCAACCTTGCTCTTGAAGAATTCACATTTGGATTTGTTGAGACGCAGTCCTCGATTGCGTAACACAGAAAGAACTTTCTCCAAGTTGTGAAGATGTTCTGTGTCGTTGCGACCGGTGATGAGCATATCATCCAGAATGCACTGCATGCCTGGAATGCCCTGGATAATTGGCTCCATTGTTTGTTGCCATATTGCGGATGCTGATGCTATCCGAAGGCAAGTCGATTCATTTGTGGGTGCTCTGACATAGTGAATATGGTTGGCCAGTCCAGTTTGAAGTGTGCGAGCCAATCGCGACCGAATAATGCTGGTCCACCTCCCTGAACGACATACAAGCGTCCGGTGTGTCGTTGTTCATGGTTGTTAGTCAACTTGCAGACAGCCGACCGGTGAGACTTTTTCACCTGTGTAAGTCTGCAGCGTCACTGGAGTCGAGTCGAGTTTTAAGTTTGCGAAATGTCGCTGATACTCTGCTTTGGAGATCGCCAAAACAGCTGATCCCATTCCATGCGGATTTTGATGTCACTGATTGTTGGGGTCAACCAAATCGTGCTGTCTTTGCGAGAGTCCAAATTATTGAATCCGAGTCGACCAACGTATGTGATGTCGTCACCATCACTTGTTGCTTCTTCAACCGATTTCATCGGTTTTGATTTCGCTTTTTCGCCTTGGGGTCGGCTTTTGCAAGAGTTACGTGGGCGATCACTCTGCTGAGGGCTTGCACTCGAGCGGCAAACTGGTCAGATATGCCCCTTTTTGTTGCACTTATGACAAGTAGCATCTTTGAAGTGACACTGTTTGGGTGAATGACCAGATTTCCCACAGCGATAACATGATGATGTTGATGTTGGTTGTGATTTGGCTCCAAATTTGTGCACCGAAGTTTCTGGTTTAACATGTAGCTGTCGCTGGAATTCCACTGCATCCTTTGCTGCGGCTTCTATTGAGTGGCTATCTCCATGGCTTTCTTGAGTGTGAGCTTTGCTTCTGCGAGAAGGCATTTTGTTATGTTGCCTGCTCGCAACCCACAAACTAGGCGGTCACGAAGCACTTCATTGAGATAACTGCCAAAATCACAGTGCTCAGTCAATCTGCGAAGCTCAGCGAGATATGCTGTGACAGACTCCCCTTCATGCTGGTTCCGCTTATGGAAGCAAAATCGTTCAGCTATAACTAAGGGTTTAGGAGCAAGGTGCTTCCTTAGTATGTCCACCAATTGCTGGTATGATTTAGCACTAAGCTTATCTGGAGCCATCAGATTTTTCAACAGTCCATATGTCTTTGGTCCAATCAGGCTTATAAATGCAGGCACTTTTCGATCATCAGAGATTGCATTTGCGGGGAAATATTGTTGAAGTCTTTCGATATCTGTTGGCCAATCCTCTTCAGTTCGATCAAAGGGATCGATTCTACCTATTAGCAATGAACTAGCCATGTTGTAACACAGTACATATGTACGCTACACGAGTAGGCAAACACAACGATAAGTCTATGTGTATATGTACGTACTGCACACCGCGCAAAATTTGACGTAAACACCGTCCAAATTCACTGATTTCCAGCTCACCGTGGTGAAAAAAATCACTCTCAGTCAATAGTGGATAAGTTCTTGTAACTGAATGTTCCATTAAAACTCATCCTCGTCACCAGTTGTCATGTGTTTACGTGGGTTATACCGGGTGTAACAATTTGGACAAGCGACACTGGGAGCTGCCATGTTGGAAAAGGTGATTTATTATGCTGACACTGCGTGACGTCATCAGTTACATGAATATTCCTGGTGTGCATAAGTAATACAGTTCTGATCATGCACAATACAATACAATCTGCTACATGCATGACTGAACTGGATCAATTTGCCTTGAAAAACACTAGCAAGCCCATTTCTTCCAACTGGCGTTGCACTGGTTTTTAGACTGCTGTCTCCCATGATGCAACAAGTGTGCTTGACACTTCCTGTGAACACCTCTTGCTTGCTGACTTTCCCCGATAGTTTCCAGGCAGCTAGCTGAAGAGATGGATGGATGGAACAGTGGATGAACTTCATGTTGATTGAGTGGTAAATGGAGAAGATTCTGTCTCTTGGGAAGGCCTGGACTGGCAATGGCAAGACAAAAGTTTGGGGTACCAGGCTTGAGTTGGCCAAACTGTGGAGTGATCAAAACCACTGTTGCCCTTTCCTCTTGAATCTTTCGGATACATTTGGAAATCAGAAGAAACAGTGGAAAAACATAAGCCTTCAATGCCTTCCAGATGAGAAGAAATGCATCTACTTTCCATGCTAGTGGGTCCAGATTCCAG